>NW_023270305.1:54843071-55318083 GCF_011800145.1 Mirounga leonina
GGGGGCGGGGGGGCGGCGCGCGCGGCGGCCGCGCCCCGGGCCCGCGGCCGGCGTCACTTACCCGGCCAGGGCGCGGGGGCAGCTCGGCCGACTCCTCGGGGGCCGCGGCGGCTCGGGGCCGGCGGTCCGCGCAGCCCGGGCGCTGCCAAATGTAAACAATCCGCCATGATTTCTTTGTTTAGCTAATTGAACCTGCCGCCGTCTGGAGTCCCAGGCGCTCCCTCTCTCCCTTCGCTCCCCTTCCCCCCCTTGCGCTCTCCTTTATTTATTTATTTGTCTTCCCCCCCGCTCCTCAGTCTTTCCCTCTTTCTTTGGTCTTAGTAGCTGCTTTTAATGGAAGTCGAGGCAGTTGGGTAGTTGGTGCAGGGAGTGCGGTGGTGGTTTTTATAAATACAGGTAAAATAATACCCAAATCTCGGGCTGAGGTGCAATTTCTGAAAGAGGAGGAGGGTGTTTCTCTCTTTCCCTCCCTCTCCTTTCCGGCAACCCCCCACTTATTAGATTCTCCGTGGAAAGTGCCAGACAAATGTGGCGCAACTTCTCAGTCACCTTTCCTTTCCGCCGAACTCTCTCGTACCCAAGTTCGCAGGCGGATTTTGGACCCTGCAGAAGCGCTAGGTTCTTGGTTTACTTTGAAAACCTCAAGTACAAGTGACGTCCGACTGCCTAAAGGCGTGCAGAATAGTCTCCACCACCCCAGGGGAGGAATAATCATAATACAGAGTGCCCATCGGGGAGGATGACCTATTGGCGTCGATTCACCTTCTTTAAGAAAATGGGAGTATTACACACACACACACACACACACACGCATCCCAGAAGAGTAGGGCATTTCAGCCTCTCCTTTGAGTAAATTAGTGGTACTTACTGTTGCACAAATATTTGGGGGCGGGGTGGTGGTGTAGACTCTGAACATATATATGGGCTTTAAAAGTTGTAGGAAATATTTAGGTCCTGGCGGGAAGGAAGGCTCAGCACCCCTTTCCTATGTGTTTCTGTGGGTAGAAATCCATTCGATCACGAGTTTTCACTGTAGTTAATGCAAGCATCATTTAAGTTCTGTTCTAGGTGGATTTATGATGAGACTCAGTGTAATCCAAGACAGAAAAAGTCTAGGGTTATGGCTTCATTTATTTAAAAAACTACTTCAGTTTCACTTCTATTTATAACCACCATATGGATGGCACCAAAAATGATTCAATATTTTAATTCATAAAGAGGATTGAAAGGCATCTACATCTTGCAGTGAAACTGTCTCTTAAGTTATCATCAGAATTAATCTCATTAAAAGAAGTTATGGCCTTACCTGTGCTTATTCTGTGTGGGGAGAGCACTATTGAATAAAAAAGTAATATCATCCTTAGAAGTCTGGACAACTGTTTACAGGTCACATAATATATTGATTATACGTGTAAAAGGACCACCTGATCCAATTGAAGAGAACTAAACTAACGAGTATTTGCACTATAGGCCAGTCACTGTGGTGTTTTTTACCACTAGGTCAATGAATAACTAGGAGTTCAAGCATTCTGATTATATATAAAGAGAAAAGAGAAAGGAATTGTATTGCCAAGCAATGGGAATGACCTCCATCAAACCCCCTATTTACACATGGCTTTAGTCTGTTCCCTCACAAAAGTTCAACAGAAGTTATGATCATATGTTTTTTCATACACATGTTATTCCTCTCTCTACCATGCTAAATTTTATACCTTTTTCCAAGTTCTAAATTAAACTTGATCTTATGAAACCCACCTTCATATTTACCCTCTCCCGATGATGGTGCCTTCTCTTGACATCAGATATGACACTTCTGGGTGGCAGAACTGTGTGATCAAGGCCTTTGAATAGGGGACTTGGGTACTAAGTACATGGAAGAATCTTTTTTTAATTGTTGCACAAAAATTAGACTTAAGGAACCATAGTTTCACTTTTAAAAGTCAGCTGAAAAAAAACAAATGTTTTGCATTGAGAGAGAGCATGCGAATGTGCCAGCAGGAGGAGGGGCCGAGGGAGAATCTCAGGCAGACTACCCGCTGAGCACAGAGCCCAAAGTAGGGCTCCATCTCATGACTCTGAGATCATGACCTGAACTGAAATCAAGAATTGGATGCTTATCTGACTGAGCCATCCAGGTGCCCTGTTTTGCATTAATTTATTTAAAGACCTGGCCTGCTTATATAGAATTGCTGATCCATATTGACATTAATTTTTTCTAATACAGTTGAATTTTGTATATTTGCACCATTTTCCTGTCTTCTGATTCATTTCATGGGCTGCTTGCCATCAACTGAGGTTTGCTTTGGAAGTTGGAGGGAGATGGTCAAGTAGAGCTGCTCTTGAGTCCGTTCCAAATTCTCATCTCTCTCCTTAACCAGATGTATTAGAAAAACTCTGTCTTCTACCTGGGTGTCTCCTTCACTCTCACAAGGCTACCACACTCTGAACACTTTACTTCTGACACTTCTTGGGGTTTTCCCATACCAAGCAATTCTTCCATGACACCAGCTGGGTGTTCTAAAATTTAACTCAATTGTGACACTGTCTACCGGGAGATAGCATCAGATCCCACAGGTTGAGGGTTCCATGGCATGAGACTGCCTCTACCCCATTTCAGACGCCCATCACAAGTAGTAGGTCCCCTGGTTCCCACAGTTTCCCTCTGACTTGGCTACAAATTGGAGGTTCCCATGACCTTTTTCACCTTTGGATTCAATTGATTTGCTAGAGGAGCTCACAGAACTCAGAAAAACATTCCCTTACATTTAGCAGTTTATTAAAGGATGCAGATGAATAGCCAGATGAAGAGATATATAGGGCAAAGTCTGGGAGGGTCCTGATTGTAGGAGTTTCTTTCCCTATGGAGTTAGGGTGGGCCATTCTCCCAGCATAGATGTGTTTGTGAACCTAGAAGTTCTCTGCACCCTGTACTTTTGAGATTTTAATGGAGGCCTCATCACACAGGCATGGCTGATCGTGAGCTCCATTTTCAGCCCTTCTCCCTTCTTGAGAGAATGGAGACTGAATATTTCAAGTATCTAATCATGGCTTCATCCTTCCAGTGAGCAGCCCCTCTCCAGGAGCCCACCCAGAGTCACCTCGATAGAACAAAAGTTGCTCCTAAGGCTCTTGTCATTAGGAAATATACAAGTCAGAGACAGGTCAAAGACCAAATATTAAAAAAAGAGATTCTCCTAGTGCTTTTATCACTTAAGAAATTTAGGAGGCCTGAGTCAGGAACAAGAGTCAGACACCAATATAAATATTTCTTAATATTTCACCCCAGGCAAGAAAGATCACATTATAGATTTGTATATGTGTATCTTCCTTCCCTTATTAGTTAACAGCATTCTTTAAGTCTTCATGCCTAACAACATGTTATTGGTATACCAGACACTTGTTGAGAATGTTTAAATAATTGAAAACTGATACATAGCTAGGTTTTTTTTTTTTTTTTGGTTTTTATGGTAGTCTGTTACATCGATGACCCTCAGTTAATCACACCTCTGTATTCATACCCTTATATAGTCCCATCACCGACTATGGCTTCAGCCATGTGAATTGCTTTGGTTGCTAGAAAGTGTGACACAAGTAGAAGCTCAATAAGCCCTTGTATGTTGGGGCTTATCCTTTGGGGATGTTCCCTTCTGGAATCTTTTACACCTTGAAAGAAGCGTAGACTGTTCTGCTAAAGAGAGAGGCCATGTGGAGGAGAACCGAGGCACCCCAGCCTAGCTGCTAGCTGAAGTCAGCTACATGAGTGATCACAGCCAACACTACATGGAGTAGAATGACTGTCCAGTCAATTCACGGAATCATGACAATAAATAATCATTTATTTGAAATAGTCATTTCAAGTGACTAAGTCTTGGAGTGGATTATTATGCAGCAGTCGATAACTGATTCAAATACTAGAGTCATGGTCAAGTTACTGCTGGAGACAAATCAGCTTCAAAGACTAGAGTCCTCATCATGTAACTGCTGGAGACAAGGATTTATCAGAAGGATGTGGGTTGGAGGGACAGAGGCTCTGAAAAATGGGTGGAGTTTTACAGAACTAGAACTTCATTTGTCACCTCTTAGAATTCTATGACACAGTTCCTGCATGATGTAATAGCCGTTCGGGGGACTGTCTTTATGTTCTCGCTTTAGAATTAAGATTTTTGAGGTATTGAAGCAAAGAGGTCAAAAGACACAGGGTTTTGAGTTCAGCTATCCTGCATTCAAATCCCAGCTCTGCCCAAGTGACCAAACAAGATGAATGAAAAATAAAAATATATGTTTTTCCCCAGGAAATTATTCAAGTGAGACCAGGAATGAGAAGAAATAATGAGTAACATTTGGAAATTTTGGACTCAGACACAAACCAAATACATGCAAGTGGTTGTCTGACTACCTATAAGTCACATTATCTCTCTGTATACAAGAGTCCTTGGTGGTGAATTAAGCACCTAAGGGTCTGGGTCCTATAGCCTTTGAGTTGGTTCTCTGTGTTTGCTGCTGATGTAAAAACACACACGCCCATTATCCAGATTACAAATGCAGGTGGGGTTGAGCAAGAGAATAACGATGTCTCAGCATGGCAAATGACACCATGTAACCATGGAATAATGTGCATTTATACATTAATTAAATTTATAATGCCAATAGGATCTAAATTGCCCAATTAATTTTATGTGATAATATTTTGCCTAAACTAACTTACCTCTAGCCTTATAAATATGGTACTGGTGATTACTCGCATTCCTATTCTATGGTGTGTCAAGTGGTTGAGCAATGAGCCCACCATTTTGGGAATTTAGAGTTCTGTGACACTTTCCTTTGCCCGGTGCTCCCTCATCTCATTTGGCCATCACCTGGGATGCATTAAGTTCTTACCTGTTTCAGTCCAAGATAATTAAAGTTGAACTTCTTAGCACCAGCCCCAGACACAAAACAAATATGGGCAGTAAAATGCTCAAGAATATACTTATTTTAAAGGTTAGCATTGAATTAAAAAATTCCATTTGAAAAAGATTATTAAGAGGTAAGTAGCACTGGGGTGGCACAATGGAAATCTTGAGTTCAAATTGTGTCTTTGCCACTTATCGCAATGTAACTTCACTAGGACTCTTAAGACATTTCAATTTAGAAGAGAAAAGATCTGAGAGCTACAGAGGGATTTTTGGTAGAAATCCTAAAGTCATGGATTTTTATGGTGGAATCGCAGCAGTGTGGCAGAGAGAGGGGTACTTTTTGTGGTAGGATGGCTTTGTAGTGTTTCTCCTGCAATGTCTACCTCCTGATTCCTCCTGATTCCTCCTGATCCTCACCTTTCTGTCTTTGGTTTAATTTTTCCCTCCCCTAATTTTAATTCTATTAAATCATTTCTCCTAAAAATGTAGGCATTTAGTTGTATTATTTTCATGGTTTCCTTAAATTCTATGGTTTACTTCCAAAATATGTCCATTAGAGATAAAACAACGTTTCTCCTATGGCTCCTAAATGATCATTAGGTTTTCAGGAAATTTATTTTCTTTTTCCCAGTCTCGGAAGAAGTTTTGGCCTTAAAAAGATTATTTTTTCAAATCCAAGGAGAATAAAAGTTGGAAAACTCATGCATTCTGTAGTTTTTGGAATGAGTGTAAGGTTCTAATATGCACCAGAGTTATGAAAAGATCAAATTCTCCTAACAGTTTCATTATCCTTTGTCCTTTGGAAAACTATAACCATAGCATCCATGGCAAACCCAAAGAGAAGAATTGCAGAGTCTTGACAATGCTTCTCCCTGCTCTTGGCGCAGGTAGTCAGGAAACATGAATTTCCCTCTTCTAGCCAGGCACTTCTTGGAATGGGTGCAGGATCATCTATGGGCGCAGCTGCTGCTATACTTGAGGGGTCCCAGAACCCAGACACAGCTCTTTGAGCAGCCAAATGAGTATCTTCCCAACCACTACCATCTCATTCCTTTTTTTTTAAGCCTGAAATATTAAAATTAGCCCAAAGTGTTTTTAAAATTTAATTATGCCCTTTGGAATCCATGCTTTGGAAAACTGTTATTTTTCCTTTAAATAAACCAATATCTGGAATACATACACACATATGTATATTAAAAATATGATCAGAAAACATACTTTACTATAGCACAAAACTAGTAGGAAAAAGGGAGGAATCCACAGTTTACTCTTCCACATTTTCTAAAAGATTCTCATAATATACTTAACAAGCTGTTGTCTGTTCAGGGATGCACACACTCCACTGTAAAGCGAATCTTATCACTTGCTTAGTAATGACCTGTGGGGGGAGAGGTGAAAATGATCGCCACCTTTCTATCCTCATATTGGATGCTCCTTCAAGATGGATCTAGTAATGCTCTCTGTTTTATACAGAAGTAATAAATACTATCTTGAGGAGATGGTAATTATAATGATGGTGCTCCCTTGACAAAAAAAGTAACAAAGGTATTTTAAATTGTATTTTTATTATGATAGGGAGATTTCAAATAATCTAGCTAATTTTGACTAATAACTACTGAGAATTAACATTATTATTTAATGCAATCAGTACTTGAATAGAACATAAATCCAGGAATGAAGCACTAGGGAAGATGTACAACGGATAATGCTTAGAGATTTGTAATTCTCCAGGATAGAAAAGGAAGAACCCAAAGGAAATTAAGTGCTGGTTTTCTCAAATACGGAGATTAGATTTTCTTATTTCTTAAAATTACCCTGAAAAGCATATACTTTATGACATATGTATATTCTTGTAATCTTCCAAAATCTGCAATGTAGATGATAGCATTTTCTATAGCAAGACTTTTAATTTTATTTCTAGTTTCTTTTCCCAAATATCAAAGTAAACTGTTACTTTATCTTGTTTTCATAGATTATTTGAAAACATAAAATATAATTTAACTTTATATATTATAAATGCTATATCAACTTTTTCACTGTAATAAAGGCACTTAGCATTGTAGCTGCATCTGAGAAATATACAAGCACAGTAAAACTTCCCTTAATATGCTCCAGCATTTCTTCAATAAACAGTGTGAAGTCAAATTCCTATGTAATTTAACAGTTGCTAGTAGCAGCTCTCTGTGATACTAGTTGAAAATAGCTCTCTGAAACATGAAGCACAACACACAAAAAAATTATTCTATAGGTTTGCTCATTTCCCAGGGTTCTGTCCAGATCGAACCAACTGGTGCAGAAGCATGAACTTGAAAAAGAGCAGTGTGAGCAAGCTCAGGTGTTGAGCTATTTTAGCTGTTTCTCTCTTCCCCTCCTTCTGTTCTTCCCCTAGGGTCACTTGAAAACACAAATAAAAATGACTAGCATTTAAAAATTCCAAATAAAGTACAAAATTATATAAACCAGTATGTGGAGAAAAACAACTATTTTGAGTTGCTGCTTAGGCATTTTGTAGTATGACAACCCTGCTCATGCCCAGAGTCTGGGCATTTGGGTAAAAGACCTGAGCTTAGGATTTCCCACACCCCTATACTCCCCTGAGTTCCCACTTTGCTTTTCCTGGGCTATCATTTAAAATGACCACTTAGAGATGAGTTGGCAAAAAGTTAGTGACATCGGCCCCAATCACTTTGTAAGTAATAGGTGCTTGCTGCCCTGCTCTCCATCTCCTTGGGATAGAGGACTGTCCTTCCCCGGCTCATTGCACAGGCCCCTCCCCTTTGCCAGGATCTGTGACAGATCTTGTGACTTTACTTCTTTGGTGTGGGTGTATTGAACTGTGCCTTCAATCAAAACAAACCCCAGGGTTTTCCCTTCCCCAGAGTGGGAGCTCTGAAGCTGAGGGAGCTACCTGCCAAGCCCCTGTGGGTGGGCTTATGCCTCCTCATTCAGCAGGTCAAGGTCTGCTGAATCTGAACTTAATACACCAACTTCAGCTTCACAACACAAACAGTAGTCTCCAAAGTAAAGTGCAAGAAACAATTATTGGAATTTCTACCTACAGGCACATCTTATTACTTTAACATTATTTTTTTATTATTTTCACCTAAAAATAAAAATAAATAATGCTTGACCTCTAAGAAATGTATGGACACCAGTGCTCTCAATGATCCGCGTGGCCAGTGGCTACCTGTCCAGAATGGTGCTCGTGAATCCTGATGGAAGAAATGTATATGCAGGCAGACATTGTTTCTATGGACATTGCAACTTGTCTGACTACTCGATGCCATGGACTCAGCCCTATTCTTTCATTGATTTGGACTAGGAAACGATGGGAATACAGGTGCCAAGTCACCTTCAGGAGCAGCCACAGGTCCTCTGTAGGTACCGACCATCCAAAAGGAAGAATTTCTGGACCTTTGAGGGTCTAGTCTGGGCACAGTGATGAGAGGATGGGAAGCTGGACCTTTGGGGCCATTTTAGCTTTTCACTTTTGTTCATGTACCATTTGAATAGATTTCCTTCCTTCTTTACTTCCTTTCCTCTCTCTCTTCCTCACTTCTTCATTCCTTTCATCTCCTGCCCCCTCAATGTTAGAGAGCTTAATTTATTTAAACCATGTTTAAGGAAAAATGAAACCGGCCAGCGGAAGTCACCTAAGTCACGTGTGGCACTGTATTAACATGCTTCTATCACAAGTTCTCACACAACATTGCCTAGCGTGAAGATGCTAATGGATTATGAATTTTGTTGGTATTATGACACCAACTCAATGTATTTTTATAGAGACTCCAAACTTTTCAAATGAATGTCCCATCAGTACAGTCTTTGAGAATACCTCAAAATATATATTTAAAGATATGAATATGGTTTATATAATTTGTACATATTATATATTTATACATGATACATACAAATATATAGTACATAAATATATATCTTATATATTTATAAATGATATATAAGTACAAATACATTGAGTAGATTTAAATGATATATTATGTATAATACACTATATTAACTTATATGCCACTGTACTAATACAGTATACATTTGCAAAATAATTTTTTAATAGGGGAAATAATATTATTAAAATGTTTTACTTTGCTTTATTCATCAATGATAAGTTCAATGTTTTCCTCTCTCATATGATGAATATACTCTACCTTTTCCCTAATATTCTGAGTATATCTGTCAGTGTCTAAGCATGAAAATGGAAGCCTAGCTAAGTTGGGGTTTTTTTGTGTGTGGTTTTTTTGTTTTGTTTTGTTTGGAAAGGGAATTTAGTACTAGGGGTTGCTTACACAGGAAATAGTAAAGCTGAGGAACTGAGCAAGGGTTGGTGAAGAGCTCAGAGGTTAGCAAGTGCAGGACACCTAGCATCCCTGGGTTAGGAGATTGTGGGAGAAGAGGGGGTACCAGGGGCCAGAGTTGCCTGGCAGAAGTTGACCAGAAGACATCGCCACTGCCAGAGGCACTGCCATAGACAAGAGAGTCCGGAAGAAATGCTCTGTGCTCTGCTGCCTTCTGGTCTGCAGCATCTGGCCAGGTCTTTCATGGGCAGACCTAGCCTCATGCAGATGTCTGGACAACACAGCCCACAGAAGCAGCTCTAGGATAATACAGAGTAGAGAGGGGAAAAAGGTAGAATGGAAATGAGGCGAACAGGCCCAGTACCTGCCGCAGAACTTCCCACAGTCCTCTAAACAGTCCCTGTCTTTTCCTAGCTCTACATCTTGGCATGTCTCCATCCATCTTACCAGGAATGCCCTTCTTTCTTTTCTTTTTTTTTTTTTAAGATTTTATTTATTTATTTCACAGAGAGAGACACAGCGAGAGAGAGAACACAAGCAGGGGGAGTGGGAGAGGGAGAAGCAGGCTTCCCGCGGAGCAGGGAGCCCAATGTGGGGCTCCATCCCAAGACCCTGGGATCATGACCTGAGCCAAAGGCAGACGCTTACACCTGAGCCACCCAGGTGCCCCACCTTCTGTCTTTTCTTTGCCTATCGAACACCTATATGTCCTTCAAGAACTAAGACATTTATTTCACAAGCAGCCATGGAGTTCCTGTCATATGCAACCTACTGAGTGCTGGTTCATCAGAACAATCAATTTCTTTTGGAAATAAGTCTATGTCTTAAACTTTTCTGATCATTAAATATATATTGGGTAAACATAGTCTGGTAGTTCTGAGCAAGGATTCAGGATCCAGACTCCCTGGGTCAAATCCTGGCTCTGCCACCTAGGCTCTGTGAACATGCCTCAGTTTCTTCATCTGTAAACTGGGAATGATAATAATAATATGTATTTTGTAGCACCTTTTACTACAAGATTGCCAGATGGATAAGTTAATATTTTATTGCCTTTGGAATAGTTCCTGGCAAATAGTAATTTCTTTATCTGGGTCTGTTAAACTAAATATATGAGTACCGAGTTACTCCTTTTTCTGTGCTTTCACAGCTCTCCATCCATATTCATTATAGAAATTCATTACATTGAGCTGTATGCTGCACATCTGTCACTTCTGGAAGAATATGAGCTCTTGCTAGGGAGTTCATGATTAATCATCTTTGTATTCCCAACACAAAGAACATAATAGATGCTCAATAAGTGTTTGTTTAATTAACTAATCACTTTACCTACACCTCCCCTGTGTCACAAATCATGGAAATGAAATGATGAGTGCCAACGGAAAGATATTTTTAAGAGTACAGAGAAAAGAGGGATCAGTCTACTGGACTTGACATTCATAGATGAGGTGGCACCTAAGCTTTTAAAAATTGGCTAGGATCAGACATATTCAGCTAATCAGAAAAGCTGAGGGAAAATATAAACAAAGACCTGGAAGAGGGAAAGCATGGGGCATGTCCAGGAGGAATGAGTGAAGGAGTTTGAGTAGACATGATTCAGAAAGGTTGGTAGGAACCAAATTGTGGAAGGCATGTAGAAAGATCCACTTTATACTGCAGGCCAAGAGCTCTTAATCTCTATTTCAACATGATACCCTTACTAGATAAAAAATTACACCTGTATCAGTCACAGGAGCTGACTCAAGATTAAGTATGGCTCTTTTTTTTTTTTTCTATTTCAAGAGAGGTCATCTGTTTATTTCTCTTTTATACCTTAACTGTTTTCAGCATCAAATATACAGAGGCCTGAATTATTGTGTAGTTAAGAATTGTTACATCAAGTAATGGGTAACAATTGGAAAAATGAATTGAGTTATGTTCAGATTAATCTTCAGGGAGATTATTGTAACAAAATCTATAAAATACTTGTGAATAACAATGTCTGGGGTAGTATCATGCACGCAAGTTCTCAAAAATGGGTAAGAAGGACAATCAAGCTAGGGGATAAAATGCGTGGCCAAAGTTTGTAACTCAATAATTCAGTAAGTGCAAAAGGATTATTCTGTACTTCATTACAGCTAGAGAATTCATTCTAACATCTGAGAATTGAAACTCTTCCAAAGTGGCTTTGTTTTTCTTCTTCTACATGCATGGTGCACTGCAAAGCTCCTGAGAGCTGTCATTTGGCTGTGACCTACTTTGAAGCAAATTTCATTTTTGGCTGGGACCTGTGAGAGTGTACACTTCCTCAGGACAGTAAGAAATGCCCATCTTTGGCATTAAATCGAATTTCCCACAGAGGCACTCAATGGTGAATTGGTCTCAAATAGCCTAAATCCCTTGCCTTCTGTGATGAGGTGGTGCTTATTGTTTGGTTTGGGGGTAAGTAGCTTCGGGGATCTCTGGGTGAGGCATAGTCTACCTTTTGGTCCCAAATACCTTTCTGCCCTTTGACAAAATTCCTACATCTCTCTCTGTCCTTCTGCCTCCTTCATGGAACTTCTTTTCTCTATCTAGCAGTGAAACTTTGTGACCTCCTCTGTGTCATCAGCATCTCTCTGTGAACTGGTCAGCAGGATGGAGATATTTTCAGAACAATTCAGCCAGCATATATAGTCCCTTCTGGGTACCAATTACTTCAAACCTCACACATAAGAGAAGTCCCCTAATACGAGGAGAGAACGTTTTTCTGCATTTTATGTTTTCTTATTATGCTTGGTTTTGCTTGTTCGTTTGTTCAAACCTAAGTTGAGAAATTTTAATAGCTTTTTTGCTTTACAAAATTATAAACCAACCAAGGTTGGTTTTTTTTTTTTTTTTCATATGGAGAGCTGGTACAAATTAGGTTGCAATTTATAAGTTATGTGGTACAGGCACTTTCCCTGCACTCTGATCTTAATGTCTACTTGCTTTCCTGGAACAGCATGTGATTCAGGGTAATTTTGTGGCTAAGTTCCAACATGGCTCCCAATGAGTCTTGTCTCCTGGTATTTATGCCTTTGCATAATCCCTTTCTTCATTGAATGACATCTAAGAACAAATAATACTAAAATATTTATGCAATCACAAAAAATCCTGGATAGCCAAAACAATCTTGAAAAAGAACAAAGCCAGAGGTATCACAATTCTAGATTTCAAGATATACTACAAAGCTGCAGTAATGAAAACAGTACAATACTGGCACAAAAATAGACACATAGATCAATGGAACAGAATAGAGAGCCCGGAAATAAACCCACGTTTATGTGGCCAATGGCTCTATGGCAAAGGAGGCAAGAGTTTATAGTGGGAAAAAAACAGTCTCTTCAATAAATGGTGCTGTCAAAACTGGACAGCTACATGCAAAACAATGAAACTGGACCACTTTTTTATAGCATACACAAAAAATAAACTTAAAATGGAATAAAGACCTAAATGTGAGACCTGAAGCCATAAAAATCCTAGAAGAGACCACAGGCAGTAATTTCTTTGACCTCAACCATAGCAACAGTTTTCTAGATATTACTCCTAAGGCATAGTATTCCTAGCTCTTAATCTATTAATGATAGCAAAATTTGTGTAGATAGAGTAAGATATGTGATATCCATTGAGCAATGACCTTGTGGATAAGACCAAAAATAATCTCTAGAGATTATTATTTTCTTCTCGGGAGGAAAAAAATCAACTTTGCAGTAATAAATTGTGTGTATTACTTTTCCTTTGCAGCAGGCTGAGATTAAATTTCTTCCACGTCAATTACCTCCTCACGCTTCATGGAGTTTAGAATAAAACTTAGTAACTAAAAAAAGTGTTAGGCATGGGTACCAATTACTGTCAGTGAATGTTAAAGGTTTTGTAATAGTCAAAAGCATGGTTATAGGAGGAATATCATTTTCTCATGTAAAGCAGAAAGAGTTTGGGCAGAAAGCTCATTCACATAGTGGAGAGGTGGTTTTTTGTTTGTTTTGTTTTTGTTTTAATGTAGATACTTGCAGGGTTAAACAGCTGCAGCTAAGAATAGAAGCCCTCTGTATTAGTGTATGTTGTTGCATATGAACGGGAGTAGATATTTGCAAATGATATATCCAAAGAGGGGTTAATATCCAAAATATATAAAGAACTTGAACAACTCAATGCCAAAAAACCCCAAACAATCTAAATAAAAGATGGGCAGAGGAACTGAATAGACCTTTTTTCTGAAGAAGACATACAGGTGGCCAACAGACCCATGAAGGGATGCTCAGCATCACAAATCATCAGGGAAATGCAAATCGCAACCATAATGAGATATCACCTTACAACTGTCGGAATAGCTAGAATCAAAAAGACAAGAAATCCAAGTGTTGGTGAGGATGTGGAGAAAAGAGAACCCTTGTGCACCGTTGGTGAGAATGTAAATTGGTGCAGCCACTGTGGAAAATAGTATGGAGATTCCTCAAAAAATTAAAAAAATAGAAACACCATATGATCCAGGAGTTCCACTACTGGGTATTTACCTAAAGAAAATGCAAACACTAATTCAAAAAGACATATGCACCTATATGTTTATTGCAGCATTATGGATAAGAAAGATATGGTGTGTATATACACAATGGAATATTACACAGCCATGGAAGGGATGAGATCTTGACATTTGCAATAACATGGATGGACCTAGAGAGCTAAGTGAAATAGGCCAGACTAAGAGAGACAAATACCATATGATTTCACTCATATGTAGAATCTAAAAAACAAAACAAATGAATAAACAAAACATAGAATCAGACCTATAAACACAGAACAAATTGAGGGTTGCCAGAGGGAAGAGGGTGAGGGGATTGGGCAAAATGGGTGAAGGGGAGTGGGAGATACAGGCTTCCAGTTACAGAATGAATAAGTCATGGGAGTAAAAGGCACAGCATAGGGATATAGTCAGTGGTATTGTAATAGTGTTGTACCGGGATAGATGGTAGCTCCCCTTGAATCACTATGTTATACATCTGAAACTAATGTAACTTTGCTTGTCAAGTATACTCAAATTAAAAAAAAAATTTTTTTTGAAAGAGCTGGGAATCCTTGGTTCAAATTTTACTTGTGCAACTTTGTAGCCTATGACTTAGTAATTTTGACAGAGTAATTTTTCTAGTCTTTAGTTTTTCTCATATGTGAAATGAAACAATTACAGTCCATTTGTTCATTCAGCCCTTTACTTCATGTTCATTTAGTATCTGCTATATGCCAGGCCCTGCACCAGAGGTGAACAAGACAGACAAGGATCCTGCCTTCTTGAGACTGGGCAACTTACACTTAACATCACATGACTTCATTTTTGGAAAAATTTCAGGCTGGGAAAGGGTCTATAAAAGGAGTCAATTTAACATGTATTTTTTTAGCATCTATAAGCTAGGTGCTGATACTCTAGAATCATAATCAAATATCCCCAAATTAATAATACTAGATCATAGACAGTTCTTTATACTTTGCATGATACTTTCTTACTATCATGTGTGAGCCTCTCTAGAACCATTTGTGATTGCTAGATTTTATCTACCCACCCACCTCTAACACCCGCTTTGATTATTAGATTCCCCTTCTGTACCTTCTCAAATGCATTTCCCCAGAGCACTTACTCCCACCTCTAATTAAAAAATGAACCAGGGAATTTATTATGCTCTGCTTTCCCTTCAAGACTGAACCATAATCAAGCTTATTGCTCTATCCTTGTATTTAGAACAGAGAAAGTATTCAATATATATTTATGGTGTGAATAGTGATGAAGAACTTGAGTCAGAGAGGTTAAATAACTTGCCTACAGTCACATATTGAATTTCATAAGCACCAGATTTAGGCCAACACCTACCCAGAAGTTTTCAGTGCTACTTGAGTTAGACAGAATGGGACTTAATCATTCATCCCATGCCTTCTACCTTGATTCATTAAAAATAAATAAATAAATAAAAACATTATTTTTTTAAGAAAAGTTTTAGGTCCACAGAAAAAGAGAGGAAGACACAGAGATTTCCCATATACCCCCCCCACACACACACACACATGAATAGCCTCCCCAATTATCAACATTCCCAACCAGAGTGGTACAGTTTGTTAAAATTGATGAACCTACATTGACACATCATTTTTACTCAAAGTCCATAGTTTACATTAGGGCTTACTCTTCCTTGATTCTTTTTTTTAAAAGACTTTATTATTTATTTATTTGTCAGAGAGAGAGATTGAGAGAGCGCACAAGCCGGGGCGGCGTGGGGGGGTGGGGTGGAGAGCGGCAGGCAGAGGGAGAGGGAGAAGCAGGCTCCCCGCTGAGCAGGGAGACACCGTGGGCTGGATCCAAGGGTCATGACCTGAGCCCAAGGCAGATGCTTAACCGATTGAGCCACCCAGGCATCCCTGCCTTGATTCTTTTTTGATTTTGGTTGTAGTCACAGGAGGGATACTAGCCCACCATGACAGAGCTGGTGAGAGGAAGACAAGAGATAATCAGATACATAATCCCTATTGTTTAGGGGTCTTGTTCCCTCTGGCAGACTTTCACAGTGAAAGAAATTTTGCTAGTGTTGAGAAAGGAAAATTGAACCCCCAATTTTTAATTTTCAGATGGAAATATTTTTAAATTAACTTGGCAGATAATTCCTTTGAAAATTAGCTGTATTAAATTTAAATTTCATTTAAAATATTAGAAAATGTGAAAAATGAGATGTTTGTCTTACTATCTTGTAACTTTTGTTATTTTTCCTTTTCCCAATTATAGAATCCTAATGAGTAGATTTGTCCAAATGGAAAATATGTCTGTATAATAATAAACTTATATTTCTCTTTCCACCTTCAAAAGCTGGCTTCTTTGTTGAGAAAACTGTATTTACTTTACTTGCATTTTGTGTTTTTGCTCAAGTGTCAATTTCCCTGTAAAGTCTAACTCTATTAAAATATATTTGCCTGTGGCCATGCTATCTTTAAATTTTCCTTAATTTGCATGCACTTCATATCTTAATGCATAGCCTAAAATGTCTGACACAAAGTCTATACATAACAATACTTTTGATTGACAGGAGGGTTTATTATGCATTGATATGACATCATATTTATGTATAACAATGACTTTTTGACTGACAACTAAGCAGTGATAGAATTCTGGACACGTCTATATACTATTTTTTAAGAAGACAAACTAAAATATCCAGATAATTGGCTGAATTTTTCAGGTTTACGTCAATTGCTTAGCATTGAGTTTGGGAGGACACAGTGGGCTAGTGTCTAATTCTTTACATTTTCCAGTGGTGAACGATGATATTTTTGTGTCAGTAGAACATCATACAGTTCTACTCCTTTTTTTTTCTTTTAATGATTTTGCATGTTAAAAGTTGGCAACTCTGATATTAAATAAATTGATTTTAAAAATAGGCATGCTTGCAACCGGTGTGTAGAATATTTTCAAGACTCTGATGGTGAGAATAGAAAATCTTCATGGGATTCTGCATTCTGGTCTTGTGAGAAGGCTCGGTCAGGAGGCATGATCCACATCAGTGCACACTGATGCCAATCAATTAACACATCTTTCTAGAACACCTACCGTGCAGTCAGCATTCAGCACAAGGTTCAGACACAAAAAGGACTTAGGGAGTGCCACCAGGCAATACATATTTAAGTGTTAAATAATGTAGTAGACTGCAGGAATCCAGAGAAAGGCAAAGTCAGGGTGGACAGGGAAATATAGTGCCCTTTCCTGTGAAATCTTGACCCCTAAC
Source organism: Mirounga leonina (assembly GCF_011800145.1). NCBI lineage: Eukaryota > Metazoa > Chordata > Mammalia > Carnivora > Phocidae > Mirounga > Mirounga leonina. Next base: position 54,860,028 of record NW_023270305.1, read on the forward strand.
CAGCTGTAAGCCCTCAGGCAAGCTGCTTCACAGCTGCGCGTCCCAGTTTCCTCACGGACAGTAGGAGCTAGGGTGATCTCCCAGCTCTGTTGTTCTACAACTTTATGTAAAACAGGCTTCACAGAGCAAGCAAGGCCTGCACTGGAGAGCAGATGTTAAAAGCCAACCCTGGGGTAGACACGAATGAGTGGCTGAGGATGCCCAAGCCTGGAAGAAAGTCTGCAATAACATCAGTCAGCTCTTCACAAAATCAACACGTAATTTAGCTCAATAAAAAAGTAGAATAGTAGTAACACTACAGTCGTGGAATGCTTGTTCCTTCCTTCAAATAAATATACAACTTTTTAAAATAGAAAGTATCTAGCTTTTAAAAACCCATGTAGGCACTGGTCGCCATCATAATGAAATGATGGGAGTTTCTGGGTGACTCTGTAGCATTGGATTCCAGCCACCAGATGGGGGCATCTCACTCAATCACTCCTCTAGGAAAAAGTTGCAAACAATGTGTTTATGTTGCAATCATGAATTGCTGTTTTCACAATTCTACAAGTCCCCCGAATTATGCACATTTTCCTGTGTTCTTTACAGAAAAATAAGATAGCCAACTCTAACAATTTTGGATATAATGAAGTGGGACATTAGATTTGGCTCTGGCCTTGAGACCATCTGGAAAGGATCAAAGATTCTCCACTAACTGGAGGCAAAAAGCATTAGGATGTAAGCAACAGAAGATGTTTGACCCCCTTATAAACATGACAACACTGCTTTTTTTTTTCATGCTGCTTCTTCTTAGACCTTTGATACCTATAAACTTAGACTCAGGTACTCTGTTTTTAGCAGCAGCTATACATTGAGGTAAAAAGAGGCACAGGCAAGCAATCTGTGTTCAGTAGTTACTTATAATGCACAACTTTCTTTACTTTTGCCAAATTAAAGCTACATTAGAATAATTCTGCATTATTCCATTTGGAAACATTGGGTCCTACCTAGCTATGGCCACTGGCAGTGAATAGGAAGCAAACAAACAAAACAACTTTGACTTTCTTTTTCTAAAGAAAAACTAAGCCCAGTGTTATACCTTCAGAAAAGATGATGTAAAACAGATTCCATAGTATATTTCAAGGAATAATGGATGGATATTTCAGGTAAAGATCCTGATGTTTAAGGCTATTTAAATAGGTAGGAAGTAAATAGAAATAAATATTATAGATTTTATCTTTTTTCCATGAGTTAATAATTAATACAGCTTGGGTGGTGCTGGTTTTGATTTTTGTGGTTTTTATACTTTTTTCGCATCTGCATCAGGAAAAATCACTTGACGATGCTGAAGCTAAAGATGTTAGATATAATTATTTATATCCTTCAACAGCATGGGCAAAAATTACCCGAAATCTAGTAGTTCATATTTAAGATAGACAAAGCTAACTTAGCACCTCAGAAATATATGTTGCCATTGTCTACAGCTGTAAATTAAACAACTGTAGGCAAAATAATAACATTTGAGAAACCTAAATTCCTACCACAAGCACCACGGGGACCTTCTGGAAATGCACCTGCGTCACAGCTGGCCGCCAACCAGAGGTAAAGGAGGGGGGGTTATGCAGCAGCCAACAGGCACAGACTTGTTTGCGTACCCATGAGACGCCCTCTGTGGACTTCCAGAAATACTTCACAGAGGATCCTTGCCAGGTGCTGGGTACAGTTTGCTGTTGTTTTTTAGGGAGGCAGGAAGGGGGTGTCAAATGTCCACACAGCAAAATGTGAGTATATGTTCTAATATAATCTATTTCCACAGGCTGCTGAATTCTGGGTGGGACAACGGGATGATACTAATGAGGGTCAGAATATCTGCTCAGACTCAAGGGACTTCAGTCTGCAAGGAGGGTCACTTCAAGATGGAAAGTCGAGAAAACACAGAAATCCATGAATGCACACAGTATCAGGGAAAGCATGATAAGAGAGAGGGAGAAGGGTAGGCAACAGTTGAACTGCTCACATCCCCCCATCCCAAATTCTCTGCACATTTTGGAACTGGGAATGGTGATACTTTAATTGAAACTCTGGGGTCTTTTAGGAAGTATATTTAGAAACATGCTCTTGTACTAATATTGGACAGACGAAGAGAAGCTGGTAGGAAGAAGGATGTGGCTCAAACAAGTCGTGCCTGGAAATAATAAGTTTACATAATGGAATTCACCATCAAACTCCACCAATAAGATGATGTTGGGAGAAGTGGAAATGAAGGTCACAGAAATACTGGCCTTGGGAAATCGTATTCACTCTCTGCATTTCCATCCAAACCTCCTTCCCTGACCACCATCCAACAGTGGGCAAGCTCCTGCACTGCACTGCCTTCCAATCAGGGAATGGAAGGTCTTGAGAAGTGTTGGGAGCCATCCTGTCATCTTCAGTGAGCACAACATCCTGGCACTTCAAAGAGACTCAATACCGATTTATGGAACCAATGGAAAAAGAAAGCAAAAATGGCACTATTCCACTTTCTTCCTAATTGTTTTTTTCTTTTTAACCTAAGCTTTTCACTGTAAAACAACCTGGGTAACATTTTGGTTCTTCATAATTTGCCAACTTTTTCTATTATACACATACAAAGTAAGACTGTATTTTGTTTCCCCTTTTCCTGCCCACCACCCCATCTACCTTCGTTAGGTTTAAACTAAGAATGACCCTCTGGGGCAAATGCTCTCAGTTTGTGGTCTTTTCATTGCTCTGTTTCTATTCTTTCTTAACTTAAGAACTCAGTTCTTCGGTGTCTTTGTGTTCCAGTGCAGTAACATGGTTACTTTACACACACGACCACGTGCACGTACATGCGTCCACACAGACACGCACACACACCCTTTGAAATTAGTTCTTTTTTTCCAACATGGCAAATTAGAATCACATCAAATTCGAACTCAAATATATGTCTATAAAAATTGAAAAGTGAATATGTCATCTGAGTTCCAAAAAATGAAGAAATGGTTGAAATGATGGAAGAAGATCTATAGCTCACCAGAGGCTAAAATATTATGATAATCATTTTCGTAATTCAAATGAATACGTAATTACTAGGCATCATCAGGGAAGATTTACAATTTGCTAAACTAAGCCAAAAAATCAGTAGCAATCAGTATAGGGAAATGTACCCTCTTATATCTGAGGTAAATTAATTTTGTTACTGAAATATCGTTATGTTATATTTCCACTCTTACCACTTATTCAAACATATCCATATTTCCTTCCTAATGTTTCATTGCTAAGATAATTAAACTTTTCAGTTTTTATCTCAAGCTTATATTACTTAAAAATCTCTGCGTGCATTATTACAACGAAAGGGCAAAGGTAGAGATAGGAGTTATTTGGCTCTCATGGTTTATGATTGCATTGAAGCTCACAATTGATTATAGCTTCCTAACCTCTCTTTTCCTACTCATTACCCTCTTCATTTTATACCAGTATTTTCAGCTATCAGACTGTCTTTATTTAGGAGGCACAAAAGGAAAAACCAAGAAGAATTTTAAAAATAATATATTTTTGTTTTGATGTTTCAATTTAATGCAGGTTTGAAAATGCTGAACTGTCTAAGGTATACTAAATATTCATTAGGCAGTTTAGCTTTTACTAAGTTCTAAATGAAAATGACCCAGCAAAATCAAATTGAAATTTCATAGAGTACTTTTCAAGTATGGTTCTAAAACATGCATTAAACAAAATGCATTCATTTGAATGCAAGTCTCTCTCTTTCTCTAGAATATATACACACCCTAGGGTCTATTATGCTTTCAGTTCAATGCCTCCAAAATGTGTGTGGTGTGGATCAAATAAATAGTTAACAGCTTTCGTAAGCAAACAATCTTATGGTCTGGTATATCTGCAAACCTCTTGTGCTATTTCTTTATGCTTCCCCACTTACAAAGGTTAATGCAAATTTCATTTGAATCCAAGCAAAATATTCTGCATCATTTTCTACATAGACAAATCTGTTCAGAAAGAGCCCATCAGAATTTATCCATGTGAATCCAACAGCCCTTTATGGACTTGTAGACACATAGCAAGATGTGCTCACTTTTAGAAATCAGACTTGCCACTGGCCAGCCCAGGAATCACAGTACTTGGAGCAGGGAGGATTTTTAGAAATCATATAACCCAGCCCTCCCTATAGAGAAAAAAAAATTGTAGAATTTAGCATATATATAAGATAGACTATTTTGTCACTCCAAAATGTTCTTTCCCTTTAGTAATATTCCTTGTTTTGATGCATGCTTTATTTGATACTAATATAAGCACTCTAGCTTTTTTGTGCTTACAGGTTTCATGGTATATCTTTTTCATCTTTTTACTTTCAATCTATTGATATATTTGTGGTTAAAATGTATCCATTTTAGAGAACCTAAGTTGGATCCTGCTCTTTGATCTAGTCTGACAATCTCTGCCTCTTAACTAGAGTTAGTCTGTATAAACAATGTAATTATGTTATTTTTGTGTTGTCTATTTGTGCATTTGATTTTTTTCAAATATTTTGTTCCTCCTTTCACCTTCTTCTGGTTTAATAAAATAATTTTTTAAAGATTTTATTTATTCATTTGACAGAGAGAGAGTGCAAGTAAGCAGAGCAGCAGGCAGAGGGAGAAGCAGGCTCCCCACTGAGCAGGGAGTCCGATGCGGGGCTCGATCCCAGGACCCCGGGATCATGACCTGAGCCGAAGGCAGATGCTTAACCGACTGAGCCACCCAGGTGCCCCATAATAAAATAAATTTTTAAGTGAAAAATTAATTTCAGGACAGTTTTAGAATTAGAAAAAAAAATGTGAAGATAATTCAGAGAGATTCTATATATCTCACACCAAGTTTTCTTTATTGCTACATGTAACATTAGTATAGTACATTTATTATTAATGAACCAATACTGATATATTATAAAGTCCACACTTTATTCAGATATCCTAGTATTTACCTAATGTCCCTTTTCTGCTCTAGGATTCCATCTAAGATACACATTACATTTAGTCATCATGTCTCCTTAAGCTCCTCTTGACTGTGACATTTTCTTAGACTTACCTTATTTGGCATGACCTTGACAGATTAAAGGAATCAGGTATTCTGTAGAATGTTCATCAGTTGGGATTCATCTAAGGCTTTATACATGGTTAGACATGATTAGACAGGTTATATATTTTGGAAGGAAGATCATAAATGTAAAGTACTTTTTCATTACATGTATCAAGGGTACATAGTATCAACATGACTTATCACTGTTGATGTTGACCTTGATAACCTGGTTGAAGCAGTATTGGTCAGTTTTCTCCACCATAAAGTTACTCCCTACCCTTTCCATACTGTACTCTTTGGAAGAAAGTCAACATACGCAGTTCACTGTTAAGGAGTTGAGAGTTTATGCTCCATCTCTACGAAGGCAGGGAGTCTACACAAATGATTTGGATTTTTTCTGCTCAGGAGATTTGTTTGTTCCCTCCCATTTTTTCAATCATTTATATCATTATGAACTCATAGATATTTATTTTATACTTTGGGTTATAATCCAATACTTTATTTTTTATTATATTGCTAAAATTTTTCGTTTTGGCCATTAGGAGCTCTTTCAGTTGTTCCTATTTCCATTTGACATACCCCATCATTGTGGGGTTTTTGTTGTTTGTTTTTTTGTTTTTTATCATTTCCTTACTCTCTGGCAAAACAAGAAGTTCCAGATTCATCTTGTTTATTTCGTTTCCCAGTCCTAGTACCAGCCATTTCTCCAAGAAGCCCTGTGTGTGTGTGTGTGTGTGTGTGTGTTTTAACTGGAGAGTGGTATTAGAAACCAAGATCTGGGTGCTAGGTGAGCTCACTGCTACTGGGGTATCATTGCTTCTAGGCCCTCTCAGCTGACACATCAAGGAAATATATGTGTATACTAACCCAAGTTATATAAACACATGTTTATACTATTTTTACATGTAATATATATATATAAAAACTATATATTTACATGTAATATATATATATGCTAAACATGAATTCACATTGATGTCTCCAATTTCAATCTATTACCACATTGATCATTATAACCTCTTCTTGCAGTGTGTAACCTCCTACTCCAAGAGTGAGAAACCTTCCTCCTGCCATCTGTCATCCAGTTACTTAATTGTTCAGTTCCAGTATTTCTGCATAGTAGTATCAAAATTATTTACCCACACCCCCAAAGTCAAATGGGAAACAACTTTATCAACTAGAATATAGCATTTAGGTACAGATTCTTTTGCCTTTTGTCTTACAGACCCCATTTATTTCTGAAGTTACTTAGGTCAGCAATTCTTTCCCATACTGCCTCCAGTGAAGCTGTTTTAAATATTTGTAATAAAGATATATTGTTTTGTCACATTCTGCATTCTATACTGGGACCCCATAACTTCCTAAAAGATTTTTTTAAATAATTAATTAATTTATTTTAGAGAGAGAGGGGGAAGGAGGAAGGGGGAGAGAGAATCTGAAGTAGATTCCATTCTGAGTGCAGAGCCCGACGCGGGGCTTGATCCCACGACTGTAAGATCATGATCTGAGCTGAAACCAAGAGTCCAGCATTCAACCAACTGAGTCACACAGGCACCCCCCAAAAGATTTTTTGAAAATTTGCATACATTAAAATTTATTTTCTGTGCAATGAAGTTCTACAGGGTTTTTTTTTTTCCCTCTTCTTAAATTGAAATATAATTAACATACAGAATTACACTAGTTTTCGGTGTACAATACAATGATTCAACAATTCTATACATTACTCAGTGCTCATCAAGATTAAGTGTACTCTTGATCCCCTTTATCTATTTCACTCCTCCACCCCAGTTCCAGCAACCACCAGTTCTCTGTATTTAAGAGTCTGGAATTTTTGTTTGTTTGTTTGTTTGTCTCTTTTGTCTTTGTTTTTTTTTTTAATTCTACAAATGAGTGAAATCATATGGTATTTGTCTTTCTCAGATTGACTTGTTTCACTTAGCAGTATAGCCTCTAGGTCCATCCATGTTGTTGCAAATGTCAAGATCTCATCCCTTCCCTGGCTGTGTAATATTCCATTGTGTATATATACCATATCTTCCTTATCCATTTGTCTATCAATGGACACTTAGGTTACTTGCATATTCTTGGCTATTGTAAATAATGCTGCAATAAACATATAGGTGCATATGTCTTTTTGCATTAGCGTTTGCATTTTCTTTCAGTAAATACCCAGTAGTGGAACTCCTGGATCATATGGGGTTTCTATTTTTAATTTTTTGAGGAATCTCCATACTGTTTTCCACAGTGGCTGCACCAATTTACATTCTCACCAACGGTGCACAAAGGTTCTCTTTTCTCCACATCCTCACCAACACTTGTGATCTCTTGTCTTTTTTATTCTAGCTATTCTGACAGGTGTAAGGTGATAATCTCATTGTGGTTGTGATTTGCATTTCCCTGATGATTTGTGATGTTGAGCATCTTTTCACGGGTCTGTTGGCCATCTGTATGTCTTCTTTGGAAAAATGTCCATTCGGTTCCTCGGCCCATTTTTAAATTGGATTATGTAAAGTTTTTTGGCGTTGAATTATAGGAGTTCCTTATATATTTTGGATATTAACCCCTTACCAGATATATCATTTGCAAATATCTTCTCCCATTCAGTAGGTTGCATTTTTGTTTTGTTGATGGTTTCCTTGGTTGTGCAAAAGTTTTTTATTTTGGTGTAGTCAAGTTCTACAGGTTTTGACAAAAGCGTATTGTCATAGCTTTACTATTATAATATTATACAGAATAATTGCACTGCCCTAAAATATCACTGCCCTGTACCTCACTTACTCCCTCCCCCAAACTCTTGGCAATCACTGATCTTTAACCCTCTCCCTAGTTTTTCCTTTTCCAGGATACGTTTAATTGGAATCACACAGTGTGTACCCTCTTCAGACTGGCTTCTTTCATGGAGCAATGTGCATTTAAGATTCATCCATGTATTTTCATGGCTTGATGATTCATTTTTTTTTCATCATAGAATAATAATCCATATATGGATATACCATAGTTTGTATATCATTTCACCTATTGATAGACATCTGGCTTGCTTCTAGTTTTGACAATTATAAATAAAGCTGTTAAAATAATTTATAAGCAGGTTTTTGTGTAGGCATGTTTTTGGATCCCTTTGGTAAAGAAATAGAAGTACAATTACTAAACTGTATGGTAAGATTATGTCTAGCTTTGTAAGGAACTGCCAAGCAATCTTCCAAAGTGTCTATATTATTTTGGTTTCCTACCAACAAAGAATGAGAATTCCTGTTACTCATCCTCAACAGCAATTGATATTGTTAGGTTTGGGTTATTTTGTTTATTTGTTTTTCTCTTTTAAGAAATGTATAGGAATATCTCCCTGCAGTTCTAATCTGTAATTCTTGAATGATAGATAATGTTGAGCATATTTCATTTGCTTATTTGCTATCTATATATCTTTTTTGGCAAAGTGTCTGCTCAGATCTTTTGCCCATTTTTAAACTGGGTTCTTTTCTTTTTGTTGAGTTTAAGAGCTCTTTGTGTGTTTTGGGTACAAGTCCTTTATCAGATATGTTTTCAAATATTTTCCCTCAGCTTGTGGCTTGTTTTTTATTTTCTTGACAGTGTCTTATGCAGTGCAGAAGTTTTTCAATTTAAGAAATTCCAGTTTATCCATCTTTTCTCTTGTGACTCATGCTATTGGCATTTTATCTAAAAATTCATCACCAAACCCAAGGTCACGTAGACTTTCTTTTACATGTTCTTTAAGAAGTTTTATAGTTTTACATTTTACATTTAGGCCCATAATCCGTTCAGGTTTATGCTTGTGAAGGCTGTAAAAATCTGTGCTAGATTCACTCTTTTGCATATGGACATGCATTTTTCCAGCACCATTTCTTGAAAAAACTATTCTTCCTCCACTGAATTGCAGTGATAGGCAGAATAATGCCCCACCCGTACCAAAGATGCTCATGTCTTAATCCCCAGAACTTGTGCATATGTTAGGCTGCATGGCCAGGGGGAATTAAAGTTACAGGTGGAATTAGGATTGCTATTCAGATGGTCTTGTGATTGGAAGATCATCTAGGATTATAGAGATGGACCCAGAGTAATCATGAAGGTCCTTAAGAGTGGAAGAGGGATAAAAGAATCAGAGTCAGAGAAGGAGACTGGTACAATATGAGAAAGACTTGACTGGCTTTAAAGATGGAATTGATCCATGAGCCAAGCAATGTAGTGCCTCTAGAAGCTGAAACAGGTAAGGAAATGGGTTCTTTCCTATAACTCCTGTAAGGAACTCAGTCTGCAGGCAACTTGATCTTAGCCCAGTGAGATCCATGTCAGACATCTAAACTCCAGAATCATAACATAAGAAATTTATGCCATGTGAGCCATGAAATTTGTGGTAATTTGTTGCAACAGCAACAGTAAACTAATACATACAATTGCCTTTGTTCTTTTGTCAAAGATCAGTGCTTATATTTCTATGGGTCTATTTCTGGGCTCTCTGTTCTTTTCAGTTGATCTGTGTGCCTATTATTTCAACAATGCCATGCTGTCTTCATTACTGTAGCTTGTTAGTAAGTATTGAAATCGAATTGTGTTCTTCTTGTTCTCTGTTGTCTATTTTAGATCTTTTGCCTCTCCATATAAACTTCAGAATAAAATTGTTAATATCTATGAAGTAGCTTGCTGGGATTTTGATTTGAAGTATGTTGAAGATCAAGTTGGGAAGACAACAATACTGAATCTTGCAATCCATGAACACAGAATATATCTCCATTTATTTAGATCTTCTTTAGTTTCTGTCCTCAGAGTTTTGTAGATCCTGTGCATATTTTGTTAGATTTATACCTAAGAATTTTCTCATTGTTCATTGCTAGTATATAGGTAAGCACTGAATTTTTTTCTTTTTTTTCTTTTTTTTAGCCTTGACTTTTGTATATTAACCTATATCCTGTAACATTTGTATACTCACCTATTTTAGGTCCATGAGTCTTTTGTTTTGTTGCGTTTTGTCTGTTTTTTGGCAAATTTTGGGGATTTTCTATATATATAATCATTATTCTGCAGATAAAGACATTTATTTCTTCCTTTCCAATTTGTATACTTTTTATTTCCTTTTTTCAAATAATTAAACCAGCTAGGTCTTCCATTAAAATGTTAAATAGGAGTCGTGAGGGAGAGGATGCCCTTGACCTATTCCTAATATTAGGGCTAAAGCATCTAGTTTATCACCATTAAGTAGAATGTTAGTTGTAGAGTTTTTTTGTAGATGTTCTTTATCAAGTTAAGAAAATTCTCCTCAGGGCACCTGGGTGGCTCAGTTGGTTAAGCGACTGCCTTCGGCTCAGGTCATGATCCTGGACTCACAGGATCGAGTCGCGCATCGGGCTCCCTGTTCAGCAGGGAGTCTGCTTTTCCCTCTGACCCTCCCCCCTCTCATGTGCTCTCTCTCTCTCTCATTCTCTCTCTCAAATAAGTAAATAAAATCTTTAAAAAAAAATTCTCCTCTATTTCTAGTTTACTGAGAGATATTGTCATGCATGGGTATTGGATTATCTTAAATGCTTTTTCTGATTCAATTGATATTATCATTTTATTTATTTACTTACTTATTTATTTAATTTTCTTTAGCCAGTTGATGTGGTGAAGTACACTGACTGATTTTTAGATTTTGAATCTGGAACAAATCCCACTTGGTCATGGTGTATTATTCCTTTTTATACATAGTTGAAATGGATTTGCTAATATTTTATTGAGGAATTTCGCATCTACGTTTATGAGAGATATTGGTTCATAGTTTCCCTTTTTTTGTAGTATCTTTGTCTGGTTTTGGTATTAGGTCAATTCCAGCCTCAGAGTTTAGAAGTGTTTTCTAAACTATTTTCTAAAATGAGTTTAGAAGTGTTCTCTCTGCATCTGTTTCTGGAAGAGATTGTGAAGAATTGGTATAATTTCATCCTTAAATGTTTGGTAGGATTCACCAGTGCAACCATCTGGACCTGATACATTTTTTGTTTTGTTTTGTTTTGTTTGTTTGTTTCTTGTTTTTTTTGGAGGGGGAAGGTTATGAACTATTGATTCAGGTTTTTGAATAGGTATAGGCCTATTCAGATGATCTATTTTTGTGTGTGTGTTAATTTTGGTAGTTTGTGTCTTTGAAGGAATTGTCTATTTCATTTAAGTCATTAAATTTGTGGGCATAGAGTTGTTTGTAGTATTCCTTTATTATTCTTTTAATGCTCAAAGGATCAGTATGATGACCCTTCTTTCATCTGATATTGGTAATTTGTATCTTCTCTTTTTCCTCAGTTAGGCTGGCTTAGAGATTTATCAATTTTATTGATCTTTTTCAAAGCACCAGCTTTTGGTTTCATTTATTGTTTTACTCTTTTTAATCTCATTGATTTCCTTTCTAATTTTTAGTATTTCTTCTGCTTGCTTTAGGCTTAAATTGCTATTCTTTTGTAAAATAGTAGATGGGTGACTTTTTTTAAAACCAGCATCAACATTTAAAAATTTTATTTGGAAGGCGCCTGGGTGGCTCAGTCGTTAAGCGTCTGCCTTCGGCTCAGGTCGTGATCCCAGGTCCTGGGATCGAGCCCCGCATTGGGCTCCCTGCTCGGTGGGAAGCCTGCTTCTCCCTCTCCTGTTCCCCCTGCTTGTGCTCCCTCTCTCGCTGTGTCTCTCTCTGTCAAATAAATAAATAAAATCTTCAAAAATAAAATAAAATAAAAATTTTATTTGGAACATTCAGTATATTTACATTAGTTTCAGTTGCTTATATATGTAGACTTATTTATATGATCTTATATAGCTATAAGACATATCTATATGTCTATATTATCTCATATATCTTTAAATGTCTTTCTTGGCTTTCTTTAGACAGATTTTTTTCTCATTTTATTTCCCCCTTACTAGTTGGGATTTTCATTTTCTATTTCCATTTTGTAGTTCTTACTTTAGAAAGTTAAATTTACATACATTTACATACATTTAATTTATATACATAAAGTTTTATTGTCTAAAGTTAGTCAATATTTCTATCCTCCTCCTGAATAATGCAAGGACTTAGAGAGCTTGATTCCAGTCACCTCTCCATAGTAAATGCTATTATTTTGGGGAATTTTAACTCTACCTTGTTTTTATTGTATGTGTATATATAAATTTTAAATATATTATATATATTTTAAAGATTGTATTTATTTATTTGAGAGAGAGGGAGAGAGCACATAAGCAGGGGAGAGGGAGAAGCAGGCTCCCCACCAAGCAGGGAGCCTGATGTGGGACTTGATCCCAGGACCCTGGGATCATGACCTGAGCCGAAGGCAGATGCTTAACCAACTTAGCCACCCAGGCACCCCTGTTTATATATTTTTTATATTGTTGTTATTTTGTTTTATGCAGTTGATTTTGATTTTAGATTTACTCACATATTTATTATTTTCATTGCTTTTTGTTTCTTAAACTGAGATCACTTTTTTTTTCATCTAAAGGTATGAACTGGTGGTAAAAATTTATCAAGGTTTTGTTTTTTTTGTTTTTTTTCTGGGAATTGTCTTCATTTTACTTCATTCTTGAATGTTATTTTGCTGACTATGGGAATGTAGGTTGGCAACTGCTTTATTTCACTCTATTAAAGATATTTTCCTGCCTTCCATGTTCTGTTTTTGCTGTTGAGTCAGATGTCAGTCTAACTCAGGGTCAACAAACTATGCCCTGTCTGCCAAATCTGAATCACAACCTGTTTTTTGTAAATAAAGTTTTATTGAAACACAGCCATTCTTATTCATTTACAAATTTTGTAGCTGCTTTTCCTATAGTGGCAGAACTGAGTATTTGCAACACAGATGAGACAGCCCTCAAACCCTAAAGCAATCACCATCTGTTCCTTTACAGAAAGAGTTCACTAATCCCTGGCATATTATTGCTTCTGTTAATATAAATAGTCTTTTAAGATGGTATCTTTGCAATTTGCTGCTGTGCAATTTCAATATGATTTGTCTAGGTCTGGACTTTTTTTATTACATTTGCAATTTTGGGGGCTTCTTGAAGGTATGCATCATTGTTAGTTACTCATTCTGGAAATTTTTCAAAAAATTTTTTAATTTATGTTTTGCTTTTTTATTTTTATTTTTTCTACACATAGGTTTTATTTATTTTTTATAGTTAGCATACCATGTTGTATTGGCTTCAGGGGTACAACATAATACAATTGTATAATATAGTACAATTCAATAATTCCTTATATCACCCAGTGCTTATCATGAGAAAATTTTCAAATCTTGCCTCTACTACCTTCTCCCTCTTTTCTCCTTTTTAAAGGAGAAACTGTCTCACTCTTTGCTCCATATCTCTAGTCTCACTTTTGTATATTTTCCCATCTCTTTGTCTCTCAATCTACATCATAATTTCTCAGATCACCTTCCAGTTCACCTATTATTCCTCTAATTTTCTGCTGTGCAATTTATATAATCCAGAGAATTTTTAATTTAATTATTCTTATGTTCATCATAGAGGTTCTATATATTTTTTTTTTTTGGCAAAAAATGCTTGTTCCCTTTTTATATCTTATTTTTCCCTGCTCATTTTCCTCTTTTTTCTGAAACATATTAAGTATGGTTCTTTTGTAATCTAGAATTGACAATTCATAATCTGCATTCTTTATAGTCTTTTTCTGCTTTTTTAATCTTATGTAGAAGATTATCTATCAGAATTCTTTAAAACCTGTGATGGAGGTAAATTCCTCCAAAAATCATCTGCATTCACTTCTGTCACTTTTTTGGGGGAGCGGGAGGCCACAACCAGGCCAGAACTACTTGAAATCACAGTATTATATCCATCTAAGGATTTTTGGAGAACCTAGTCAATGTAAATTGATGTATAAGCCCTGAGCGTATGCATTTGTTTCACAGTTTTCAAGGGAGAATTTTTTTTTCCCTTTTTCATTAAGCACCATGGTTTAAGGCAGGCAATTTTCCTTGCATTCTATGTGGGGTTGGGTGTTGGGTCGGGCATTCAGGGAAGGACGAATTGGGTTTGTTTCTAACTTACCTGTACCCTCTTATAAAAGAATACTTCTGGGATCCTGACTTCACTTAGCTTTTTATTTGATTTGTAGTCATCGTATCAATGCATTTAAGGAGGTAGAAAAAATTATTCAACATTCATAGTTGGTTTCAGCAGAGGGGTAAGAGACAATTATTAGTCTGCAGTAATGATAGAAAAGGAAGTCTAAATCCCTTTATTTAAACATGGGCATTTTCAGGTCAAAAGAAAGTCAGTGACTTGACTGAGGTCACACAGTTCCACCCTAATAAAGAATTTATTTTTTAAAGAATGTTCCTTAAAAGAAAAAAAAAATTTTTTAAGAAAAATTCTTTTTAAGGAATTTAGGACTTAGAAAATAATAATTGCTGGAATAGAAGTAAATATCCATCAATATTCCATAGGGGAGATCAGTTGTTAAATAGTCAAATAAATACATTTCAAGTCACAGAAATTGTCATTTGATTAAAGATTTTAATCAGATTTGAGGTCATTTTCACCTCAAATCAGTGTGCCTCAGACAAATATCTTTGTTTCATTGAAAAATTTCCCAACTGCCCTACTTCCTAAACACCAAGGGAATCACCAGCTGCTAGCCTGGTATTTAAGCCCAAATCTCTGGCATTATCTTTACTTTCAAATCTTTCTTCTTTCACATATACTCATTTATCAACGTTAGCAGTTTCCTTTGCTCTGTCAGTCTCTTGTTAGGACCTGGCTACTTCCTGATTAGAATATTGTCAGTTTCACTCTGGCTTTCTAGTGTCCCACATCTATCTATAAATTTTCCAACCTTATTTCAGACACATACATAAGTGGTACACTCACCACACACACAATTGGTCTATATGGTTTGTTGAGGTATCTTTTTACATAAATAGACAAATTAGACAGTGCTTCCTCTAGGAGAAGAATGTTTTGAAATTGGAGGGTTAGTAAAAGGGGTTTTAGCTTTAGATGTGATATTTTGATTTTTTTTACAAAGGAATGTATACCACTTTGGTAATATAAAGAAAATGCTTGTGCTTACAGTCATAGCAGTGTCTCTACACTTCAGCCATTTGTTGTGACTCTTCTCCATCCTGCACATTTTAGGTTTGTCACTCCTTTCCTGTTTAACGTATTTGGCCCTTGAATTTTGTGGCCTAGTTCGTGCATAGGTTAGGACATTCCCTCTTATTTTTCTTTTTTTCACGTCATCTATTCTCTGGCTCCAAGCAGAGAAAAATACATACAAGGTACATTCTCTCCACTCACCTGCCAGGGTGGGAGATTGAAATCAGTTCTCTGTCATAGGCTTCCCATTATTCTCCTTTCAGAAATAATTTTCTAATTGTTGTCTTGAAAGTTTCTACACACCTTACCTTCCTGTTCTCTATGCTTAATGTTTTCCACACTGCATCTTCTCTTCTACCTGATCTAGAGTTCTAGAATTTCCAATTCTTAATCTTCATGGCCTCTAAACTCAAATCCTGACTACACAGGTGGTTGTCTCTGTTTAACTGTATCCACTTTCAAACAACCACCAGAGTCAATGAATTATCCAGAATTAAGCTCAGAAAGACATAGAAACAGAAAATATCAAAATCAGGTTAAGAGATAGAGTGAGAAAGTTTAACACATAGAGTTACAAAAGAAGATAATAGAGACAATTGGAAAGACAAAACATTGGAAGAGATAAGGAATGTGAAAGACATGAATCCTCATACTCAAGAAACAAAGCAAACACCCAAAAAAGTTAAATTAAAAAAAAATTTAGATGTATTACTAGATTAGATGTGAAACTGAAGAAAACCACAGACAGAAAGTTTAAATGTAGCCAGAGAGAGAAGACAGAATACCTAATGAAAGAGAATCAAATAGTCAGATACCTGATTTTTTTTTAATAAGACAGCAGAATATCAAAGTGCTAAGAGAAAATACATGTAAACCTTGAATTATATACTCAGTGGAACTTTTTCAAAAACAAAAACAAAATAAAGGCAAACAAAACACTGAGTATTCCATAAACAGACCTTCAGTGCACTACCTTCAGAAGGAAACAATCCCAGGAACGTGGTCTGACATTCAGAAAGAATCATTAGCTATAAAAATTATTAATATACAGGTAAAGTTGAACAAACTCTAATTATATAGAACAATAATAATACTGTATTAGTTTTCTATTTCTGCCATAGAAATCCACAAATATAATGGCTTTTAAAAACACACATTTATTATCTCAGAGTTCTTTAAGTTAGAAGTCTGACACAGGTCTCACTGAGCTAAAATCTTGGTGGTAGCAGAGCTGCTATTCCCATCTTTAGAGGCCACCCATATTCCTTGGTTCTTGTCCCTTTCATTTTCAAAGCATCTTTCTGAGCATACTGTATCTATAGTCACACCTCCCTCTGAAGACATCCAGGAGAAGGGTTCTCTGCTTTTAAGTATTTATGTGATTAGATCGGACCCAGGATAATCTCCAGTTTAATCTCCCCATTTCAAAACTCTTAACCCTAATCAAATCTACAAAGTCCATTTTATCATGTGAATTAACGTATTTGTAGATTTGGGGAATTAGGACATTGACTTTTGAGAAAGGAGGTATTATTCTGCTTATCACAAATACTATCTAATATTTGGAGTTCATGCTTTTCTGGATAGAATTATAAAACCATATTGAAAAATACCAAGTACTAAACTAATGGATAAGAAGCCTAAATATTCTGAGGATCTAGGTTCTCCCCTAGTTTATCTATTGTTTCGAAGAAATGCCAACAAAAATCTAACAGAGTTTTTCATAAATCTATGAGGCTGATTCTGAGCTATATATGGAATAGTGAAGGTCCAAGAAAAGCATAGACATTCTCCACAAAGTAGAATAAAGTGGGAATTCTTGTCCTACCACATCATGAGATTTATCCTAATGCGATAGAAATTTAAGCCATACAGTACTAAGGCAGAGATAGATGCCTGGAATAAAACAGAATCCCTCAGGCACAATTCCACACCTATTTGGAAATTTGACATATGACAGGTGTGGCAATGCAGGTGAATGAGGAAAGGGTGGGCTTATTCAATTACATGGAGCTTGGACTATTGTTTATTCAAATGGAGACAATGAATCACACCCTTCCTTTTCACCATACAAAAAATTAATTCCCAGTTTTTATTAGTTGGGTGTGCTCTCTTCCTTAACTTCCCAGATTACAACGGATTAACCCTAAAGAGGTTTACTTCTTATTTGTGTCACATTCCAATGCCTATTTGTGGGGAGAGATGTGTTGATGCCCTGATGCTCATTATCATTCACAGACCTAGTGTCCTTCCAACTAGTGGTTCTGCCCTCTCTTTGGTTTAGTTTTCTGATTCTTCTGTATCTGCTGGCAGATAGGGAATGAAAGTGAGCACTGAGGATTATACAGGAAATTTTAGGGCTCAAAATATATTCTCATGGCTCCACCAAACTATAAGCCTAGCTGGAAATGTAGTCTTTTTAATGTCAGATAGAAAAATGAAATGTGTCTCTACTACATAAGTGAATTAAATAATTCAATGAAAAAGGCAATGCTAAAACCTACGGAAAATATAGACTTTTTTAAGAGCTCAAGGTAGGTAATATTATCTTAAATAAGACAGGTAATTACAAGCCATAAAGGAAAGATTGATACATTTTAAGCATATTAAAATTAAGAACTTGCATTACTTAGCATAAGGAAACCTAAATGATTAGCCACAAAACGGAAGAAATATTTGCTGCACATAACAGACAAGGGTTTCATTTCCAGAATATATAAACAAGTACTAAAAATTCTTTAAAATAGGAAAGGAAAAAATCCAGTAGCAGAAAACAACAACAAAAATATGATTTTAAGATGAAAAATAAACATATGAAAAATGTTCAACCCTTTTAATTACTAGGAAAATTGCAAACTAAAGCTCAATGTGGCTTTAATTTCACACCCACCATATTGGCAAAATTTGAAAAGTCTGCCAATGCTAACAATTTGCAAGGATGTGGAGAAAAGGGAACTTTTTAAATGAAGCTGATGGGTATATATATATATATATATATATATCAGGGCAACTGCTCTGGGAAACAATATAGAATTAACTTGTAGAGTGGAATCAAATCCAGCAATAATACTCACAGGCAAAAGAAAATCACTCACATGTGTCGGTCAGGATATGTTCAACCATGTTCAAAATAGAATTAGTTACTATAGTGGAAAAACCAGAATTGTAAATAATGCACATGTCTATTGAGAGGTGAATGGATAAGGTACAGTACAGCCATAGAATCCACAAAAGTGAAAATGAATTAACCGCAATTTTACACACACACACACGTACAGAACTGGATTCATTTCACAAACATAAGGTTGAGTGTAAAAAAGAAATCATAGAATATACGCAATTTAATTTTACCTATATGATGTACAAAACCAGCAAAACTATATTGTTTCAGGAAACATATATATGGGGCCAAACTATGAGAAAGAGCAAGGAAATGAGCAAAACTAAATGCAGCTCTGTAGCTACCTCTGGGCATGATGGAAATCAGGATGATGTGTCAAGAAGGGGAAAGAGGAGACTTTAAAGCTACTGAAATGTTCTGTTTCTTAAACTGGGTGGTGAGAACATGAGTGTTCATTCTATTATTTTCTTTAAAATTTCTTCATATTATACTTACATAAAATATTTCATAATAAAAGATGAAAAAAGGAAGAACTTATTCGGTACATATTTTCTGATAAACTGAAATTGTGTTTTAAAAAGCATAGCACACTACCTAGCACAGAATAAATGTAAACCGTGTGTTAGGAAATTATTTTTGTTGCTATTGCGTCTTCCTTGAGTCTTCATTTTTGCCTCTGATTCATCTTCTTTCCCTTGGCTGTGCTCTCCTTCACTCCTGACACCTCTTGGTAGTTTATTCACATACTCTTCTGATGGGAACTGGTAACATCTCAGGACCAGGAATCCTGAGGCCAAGGAATTTGGATCTGGGGGAGATTTCATCCAGTATGTTCCAGAAGAAGAGGTAGGACTACAAAAGAGGCTATAAGTCTATATTCTGAAAGTAATTGGCTTTGCACTGTAATAAACTGACTGCAGGACACAAAGTAAGCTTGATAGGAACTGTTTAGTAAAAGTATAAGATTATAAGGATAGAAAAAAATAAAAGAACAGAGCCAAATAAGATTACAGATTGTATATAATTGTTCATATTAAAATAAATTTGTGTTATGGTTATGTTAATAAAGTAGTATATAGAAATCTATGCATTCTATAATTGGGATCGCTTTGAATGTGAGAAAGATAATAAGGAAGTAATTTGGTACAATAAACTATCACTATGCAAAATTTGTTTCCTCGAAAGTCTTTGTTAAGTTCTAAACAATAGAATTTCCTTAACAGTAGATGCAGATTTTCACTGAGCACTCAGGGTAAGGAAAACATACCAAACTCAGGATTCTGAGCTACAAAGTCTTACTACTTGTTAGTTATTGTAGGCTGAGATGGGAATGGTGTAATAGCTCCTACTAAAGATAGGATAGGATACCACTAAGCACTAAAGTCAGATAATAGGGTGTACCAGTCTGAGCAGCAAAGTCATTTGGAGATTATATATCTATATACTCACATATATCACATAAATACATATATATGCATATGTATATATATAATTTTTAAAGGAATTTGACTTTACACAATTATGGAAGCTAATTGGGTAGTCTGTAAGGCTGTTGCCTTTGCAACTGATGCTGGAATTTGAAGTCCACTGGGAAGGCAGAGTGAGGAAGAGAGGATGTAAAGTAGAAGAGAGTACAGAATAAGCTGGAACCCACAGACACAGCTGCCAGTTCCTGTTGCTCTGATATTGATACTATGAGTGTCTGTAGGAGACGCGGGCATTCTTCATCAACTGGCTCAAGAGTTGGAGAAGCTAAAGAAGAATCCAAGAGAAGGCAGAGTATTTGCAGGCCTGGTTACTGTTCCATGCCATTGTAAGCCCAGACACTGGCAACAACATATGTGAACTTCTACAGCAATGGCTGTGGCTTGGCTTCTGCCCTCCAAATCTTGCACAAGAACTTGTAGCCAGTTCAAACTGGCAACCCAATGGGAAAGGAATTCTGGGAAATGTAGTTCACTCCAGTCAAGCGGACATATTACAGAATCGCCACAGTCTACTACAGTTGGCACCTTGGCACTCGGACTATACTTAAATTTTCCAATAAAAACAATAACAAAATTATACCTAACATGATACACCTATTCTGCATACAATGGAAACATGGTCACCCTTTCCCCAGAAGACAATACAAAATTCCTGGTTTTGTCTGTGGAAAATGTTCATTCTTTTTCTAGTCTAGTCAGAAAACTATGGTGTATAGGCTAAATTTATCTCTCAATCTGATTTTGTACAGCCTGAGAGCTAAGAACTTTTAAAATATATTTTTATAATAATTTTATAACATTTAAATAAAATATTAAATAGCATCATTTGTATACTATGTATTATATATTTTATAATATTTTTAATAAAGTGTTGTTTAAAAAAAGATGCAGCAGAGACTGTATATGGCCTAAATTATTTACTCTCTGGTCCTTTACTAAAAAAATGTTAGCTCTTCTAGCTAATTCGTATTCATCCTTTGTTATGCTGTAACTTAAATATTGCGATATCAATTTAACGACCATTAACACATCTTCTGTACATGGTAAGGGGATAAAAGGGGGAAAGTAAAAAACATATTCAGTCAATATATATATAAACAGTCATATCAAAAAATGCAAGAAATCCTCATAACTGTTACAATTCTCATTTCCACAACTGGTCACTTGGTCATAGTATTTATAACCATCTTCTTTCTCAACCTAGTCCATAATCCTTTGCTCTCAGCACACAGCTTGGCTGAACATAGTTCCTTATCTGGTGGGGGGAAGCCAAACCTTTATTCCTGAAGGTTGTGAGCTGTTAAGAGTCCTGCTTGAATTGGATTGTGGTATTTTTCCATTTATTTTAATCACAGGACATAGGAATTCCTGCAGAAGATCTGAGTTCCAGACATATTCCTCCCTATTTCCATTGTGTAGTGGCATCCCAATTTCCACTGATAGGATCTATTACCCCAGCCTGTCACTTCTTTGCCTGTTGATTCACAAGCATGTAAACTCAAAGTGGCTAAGTGGCAGTCTCAACTTCCCATTCAATGGAATCATTATTGTGTCCCCAGTTGAAGCTATCCTCTCTCTGAAAATAAGACTTCTAGAGCAGCAAAACCTAAACCTGTAGAAACAGGAAGCAAAAGTTGCTACAGTATCACTAGGGGTAAGAGTGGGAGAAGCCACTCTCATTTTCACCTCTTGATTCCTAGACCTGTGAATTCTGACTATGAGAGAAATAGGATCGTATCTTGGACATTTTACCACATCCCAGAGGATATTCTTTCAAATCCACAAGATGTTACCACCCAACTGACACGATAACTGAGTTTCAAAAGGCTATTCCACCATTCTATCAAACTAGGTGCATTAGGATGATGGAAATATGGCAAGACTAGTGAATTCCATCAGCATCGCTTCATTCCCCCTTTTCCTTTGCTGTGAAATCACTTCCTTGGTCAGAAGAGATGCTATGTGGAATCCCATGATTGTAGGTAAGGCATTCTGGTAGTTTTGCCTAAAGATGAGCAGGTAGGGGAGGGAAGTCCACATCCAGAGTAACTGTCTGTTCTGCTGTTAGGAATAAGTGCTGCCACTTCCATTATGGAAGCAGTTTAATATGATCAACTTTATGCCAGGTAGCTGACTAATCCCCCCAGGAGGTGCCATATCAGGGTTTCTTGTTGGTCTTTGCTATTGGTTGGCCAGGTACTGAGGAATACTTCTAGCCAAATTGGCCTTGATGAGTGAAAGGCCTTGTTGAGCTCACATAAAATCTTCATCCTTGCTGCTTTGTTCATGAATCCATTGGGCAATGGCAGGATGGCTGGGGAAGGAGGCTAATTGACATCCACATTTTATGGGCATCTTATCCACCTGATTATTAGAATCCTCTATACTGAAGTCACCTTTTGGTGAGCATCCACGTGACATGTAAATATCTTCACACTTTATTCACATACTTCTTCCCCAGACCTCCTATTCAACAATTTCTAATCATGTTCCATCCAAGTCCCTGGACATCCAGCCAAATCATTAGCCACAGACCATGAATCATTGTATATCCATACCTCTGGCCATCTCTTTCCAGGCAAAATGTACAACTAGGTATACTTCTCTGCCACTTGAAGGACTTCCCTTTACCACTGTACTTGAGGGCCATCCCAGAGTGAAGCAAGGGTGCTGCAGCCATTTACTTCTCTGTTATTATCTGCATATCATGCAGAATCAGTGGGATATAAACCAAGCCCAAGTTTTTTTCTTCCTTAGTCAACTGGTTATGAAGAACTCTTTATGAGGTCATAGGTATGGACTGAGAAAGAAAGAGAGCCCAAGAAAGAAACTACAGTCTTTTATAACCTAATCTTGGAAGTAACACACCATCACTTCTGGGGAAGTCTATCAGTCACACAAACCTGGATTAATATGGGAGAGAACTACTCAAGAGTGTGAATACTGGCAGGCAGGGATCATTGAGGGCCATCTTGGAGGCTGACTACCAAACAAGAAGAAAGCAAATTTAGCAAATGTGGCCTAGAGTCATTTATTGGAATATCAGATGTGAGAGATCGCCAAACTGTAGCTGAGTAAGTTTTAAAATGCAGATACTGTGAGAATAATTTGGAGTTAAGCCATTTGGAATAAGTGATTTTCTTTTAAATTTGGATGCAGGGGCTGAATACTGATTCAGGTGTGTTCCAAACTGATTTCTTAATATGAAGTTTATGTTCTCATCCCCTTTGGAAGCTTGGACTCACTGTTGATGTCCATCTTCATATCCCTTAACAGATTGCCAGCACCTGATGATGAGCTTCCTCAACAGGCAATCCCTAACTTAGTTGGAATGAAAATATTCTAACATTGTTGGTTTACTTTAAACTATTCACATTTCAAACCACACTCACTGGCAAACTTAATCTTAAAAGGGCTCAATGATATACTTCTGAATTCAAGTAAATTAATTTTGTTTTAGAATAGTCCTTTCATTTTTTGAAATAGCTAGAAACACCCTATATCAAATTTGGTTTTGGAAATTAATGCACAGGATCAGGGATTGGCTCTATTGTTTATTCAACCATCCATTCAGCATCCATACATCCATCCTTTAAGTAGTACTAATTACTGGGCCTATACTAATATTTCACGGGGTTTCATATAGTGATTCCACACAGTTCTGCTAAGGGACTGGACTAGAATGGTAGTACTGGAGTAAAAAGAAAGAGGCAGAAGCTAGAGATATTTTAAAAGATAAAAGGGAAAGAAGATTTAGCAGATAAAGAAGATAGAGATGATGAAGATTAAGTTACTCACATGTTTTGAGAAAAGGAGAGTAGTCTTGGCAATGACCAAAGTAGGGATATGGAAAGGGGAAGCAAGGACAACATGGAGTCGTTGGGTGCGATGTGGTGAGTCATGAGAGGTCACCCACATTGAAATTAAAATGTAGGAATGAAAAAAAAAAAATAAAATGTAGGAATGAAACCTATGTGAAAGATTGGAATTACGATGAATTTTTTCATGTGATTTATTCTGTAAATATTTGCCATGCGTCTGTGACAATAAACATTATAAAAGTATGAAGAGAAAAATGGAGTAAAGGAAGAACACTAACATTTATCAGGCATCCTAACACATGACAGGCAACTTATGAGAAACATTATGTTTTGTTACTCCCCATTTTTAGGATGTTTTGGATTTTTTCAGAATGATTAAACTGTTGCTGCCCTGTCCAAGTCTGTGTTATTTCAACTACACCAGTCTGCCTCACTCTCTCAGTTTGCTTACACTCTTATAATGAAAAGGAATGCACATGTTAAAGTACCTTTAACATAAAAGTGCCTGTGTCCAAATTCTAATAAAGGAGCATAAAGCAAGGACCATCAGAATCCGGATGAGAAAGATAAACTCTAATGGCTCAGGTTGCTCAGGGAAGCCTTAGTGGAAGAGGTATCACTGGGACTTAATCTACAATGAAACAGAGATGGGAAATAGCGTGTCTTTATTTTAGGAGCAGAAATAACAAGTGTAAAAGAATAGGAAAGCTAGGAAGTTTAGAGCTTTGTGACTGATGCAGTTGGCTAAAGTTTAGAGTATTTGGGGGACATGGTTTGAGATGATAAGATATCAATTGTTGATAATCTAGGGCCTTGGATACCAACCTAAATCCGTAAGCTATTCAGAAAGCAAAGGGAAAATATGAAAGGCTGTTGAGTGGGAAATGATGAGATTAGTGCTACGTCTTGGGAAAATTATCCTCCTGCCGGTCACAACAATTGGTTCAGGATGGTTGAATGACCTAAGTGCAGCCACTAGACTTACTCTCCATTGTTTGATTCTAGAATTGTTGGGAGGAAAGAAGCGCTCTTTCCTTGGGATGTGAAATTGGAGGGGGCGAGCCTGAAGATGCTGGGAGTTACCATTCATTCATTTATTCAGTATATAGTAAACATTTACTCTGTGCCAAGGATTTGTCTGGATTTGGAGAGAAAGTAATGAACAAGATAGACTCAGTCCTTTTGTGGTATCTACATCCTAGTTGAAGAGAAAAATAAAAAAATAAAATAAAATAAGATAATAAATAAGCTAATTCCAGATAATAAATTCTATTAAAAAACTAGACCAGGATAGCAAAATAAAGAGTACTGAGATTTTCTCAGATTCAGATCAGGAGGTCAGGTTGAATTGCTTTAGATAAGGTGAACAAGGTGTGTCACTTGTGGGAGGAGATTTTTGAGTTAAAATTTAAGTGATGCAAAGGAAGAATAATCTTCTGGGCAGAGAAAACAGCCTGGGCAAAGATCCCAATTTGGGTCAACCTTTGGTCTATTTGAAATGCAGAATGCATATCAGTGGAATAGGAGCAAGTGAATGATGGCAAAAATGATAGGAGAAGAGGAACTACCGATTCATATTTTTGTATTGTTTTTAAATTATTTTACAATATGTGATGGTTCATTTTATGTGTCAACTTGACTGGGCCAAGGGGTACCCAGATATTTGGTTAAAAATTATTCTGGCTGTACTGTGAGGGTGTTTCTGGATGACATTAACATTTGAATCAGTAAGACTGAGTTAAAGCAGATTGCCCTCCCTGAAGTGGGTGGGCCTTGTCCAATCCACTGAAGGCCTGAATAGAACAAAAATGCTAAATAAAAGAGAATGTGCTCTTTCTGCCTGACTGTCTTCGAGCTGGGATATCAATCTTCTGCCTTCAAAGTCAGACTCAGACTTGAACTTACACCATGGGCTCTCCTATTTCTTAAGCCTTCAGCCTTGGACTGGAACTATACCATCAGCTCTCCTGGGTCTCTAGCTTATTGACTGCAGATTTGGGGGCTTAGCCTCCACAACTGCATAAGCCAATTTCTTATAATAAACATACATATATATATATACACACATATATATGTATATATATAAACATGTATATGTATAATACATGTATTTTATACATACACATGTGTGTGTATATGTGTATATATGTATATATGTGTGTGTGTATATATATATATCTCCTATTGGTTCTGTTTCTCTGGAGAATCTTAACACCTTAACTAATATGGACACTCGTGAATTACTTCTGTATTTAAAAAGTGTTTTATTGGGGCGCCTGTGTGGCTCAGTCGTTAAGCGTCTGCCTTCGGCTCAGGTCATGGTCCCGGGGTCCTGGGATCGAGCCCCACATCGGGCTCTCTGCTCCGCGGGAAGCCTGCTTCTCCCTCTCCCACTCCCCCTGCTTGTGTTCCCTCTCTGCCTGTCTCTCTCTGTCAAATAAATAAAATCTTAAAAAAAAAAAGTGTTTTATTTTAGGGCGCCTGGGTGGCTCAGCTGGTTACCTGTCTGCCTTCGGCTCAGGTCATGATCCCAGAGTCCTGGGATCGAGTCCCGCATCAGGCTCCCTGCTCTGTGGGGAGCCTGCTTCTCCCTCTCTTCCCCACTTGTGCTCTCTCTCTCACTATTTCTGTTTCTTTTGCTCAAATAAATAAAATATTTAAAAAATATTTATAAAAAAATAATAAATAAAAAGTGTTTTATTTTAAAAATAAAAAATAGAGAAACATTGAAATACTGAGGGCCAAATTATTTCGGCAAGTAATTTGATTTCAGTTACCTCATTGTCAGATGACAGTAATAATAGTCCCTACCTCATGGGGTATTGTGAGGACTCAATAATATGTATTTAGAACCATGACTGGTATAACAGTGCCAGTTATCAATTGCTATTGCCAAAGAAGAGAATCGGTAACAGTCTGGTTGTTTTCCTGAGAGGGAGAAGAGCAGGTGAAAGAAGCCAAAGGAAGAGTGGAAAGAGAGGAAGCATGAAATTTGGGAAATAAGAGTACTACAAAATCTAAGTAAAAGAAAATACTAAAGAGTGAATGGTCAGACATTTTAAATGCTGCTGAGAAAGCCATACCCAAGATTTTATTACAACGAATTTCTACATACCCTCCTCTATTGACATTCAGCAGTCCTCACCCCTGTGGCAGACACTTCTGAGCTCACTTTTCTAGGCTGACTTGCTCTTATATATGTTTTAAGTCATGTTCATTTATATAACATCTGTGCATCATTTTCTCTGTGTATTATCTCTTCAAACAGACAAAGCTAAACCCATATTTTTCCCCAAATAATAAACTTTTTACTTTCTATTTTCCTATTTCATTTTGAACACACACACACACACACACACGTAGTATGGATACAGGAGGTCATCAACAAAGATTTGACCTACAAATGTCAATAAAGACAGGGGTGCAAATTTTTAAAAATTAATTTCAAACAGACTGTCCTTTGAAAATTTTTTTAACAAATGCTTTATATAAGAGCATTGAAGCTTATATGCTCCTGCCAAGAGTTTTGTTTTGATAAATTTTAGATTGTATTCTTATCATAGAAAATAATAAGACCAATACTATCTCTTTTGGATATAATATGAGTTGCTCTCTTGATCCACCAACAAGATCTCTTACAGGTATTCCTTAAAGGAGATTTTAAAGAAATAATTTTCATTGATTATTTCTAATAACTAATATAGTAAGTGAAACAAAATGTTTCCCATTGTTTCCTTCCTTTTTTTCTCCCTGCTTTATTCAGTTACTTTAGTCATTTCTACCCAGATGAGTAGAAATGAGTGAGGTTCTTTTATTTTGAAATAGATCACTTTTATGGTTACAGACATTATCAAAGTTTTATAAAAGTTTGGCTTATAGCCCATCATATCTATAATGAGCATTTTCCTTTTTAAATCCCAAAAAGCAACATTCAAATTTTATATGATAAAATAAATCATCCCTATTACAATGCCTTCCTTGTTTCCTAAAAGAAATTTAGAAATAAACTTTCATCGTGAAAAATCCCAGTCTTTAAAAATATTGTAATATAGATTTGTGCATAATGAGTATAGAAAGTAACTGATAAGTGATGAAAATAAATCTTCATTGTGCTATTATAAAGTGAGTAATTGTGCTTCTTCAAGTCTTCATCTTGGCCTTAATTTGGAAGCCTCACTTTTAGTTGATGACTCTGCTTCTTATTTCTCTGAGAAAATAGAAGCAATTCATATGTGTCCACCACCAAAACAGCAAACTTACCTACATCTAAATCCACATTTATATTCTGGTTTCCCTACTGTGACTAGAGATGAACTGTAATATGAGTCATAGCTCCTATCCAACTAAGGCCAGCACTTCAACAGAGCCTGTCCCCTCAGACCTCCTCACTTGCACCTGCAATTGTCCCCTCTGCCTCCTGTGTCATCAATTTCTCCCTCTTTACTGGTCATCAAAATAGTGATTCTTTGAATCCAACTGTCATTCCATCTACCTCTCTCTTTCATTGCCTCCTTTCTTAGCAAAATTTCCTCTCATGAGACTCATCTATCCTCTGTCCAATTGTTTTTTCTCTATTCCCTTGTGAACCTACCATAGTCAGGTTTTTGTCCTACTAATCTTGTCAAGATCATAAATGACTTTCACGGTCTTGTATCCAGTGGTTTGTTCCTATCCTCATTTTCATTTGATCTACCAGCATCACAGACAGAGAATTTTTCTTGAAATACTTAGTCACTTGAGACTCAGGAGAATGGTGGTTTGGTACTTTTCCTATCTCATGAGCCACAACTAGGTTTCCTTTGCTGGGCCCCTTTATTTTTCCAATATTGAAACTTTGGTATTACTCAGAGCCAAGTCACAATCTATACTCATTCTCTATGTGATCCTGTCTCGTGGCTTTTTGTATCATCTATTACTGATAACTTCCGAATTTATATTTCCAGTCCAGGACCCTTCCCTGGGCTGCAGATTTGTATTAATGAACTGCTTATTTGTTGTCCCCATTTGTGTGTCCAACAGCCACCTCCAGATTAATCAAAAACCAAATTTTGATTACTCTTAAAATTTCTGCTTCTTTATTCTTGCCTCAGCAAATGGTACCTCTATTCCTTCCACTTACTCAGACCAAGAAACTTGGAATAATCTTGATAACACATCCTATCTATGAAAAATGTACCTTAAGAAATATGTCCAGGATCTGATCATATCTCATCTTCCTCCAATATAGCCATCATTTTTAGTGCCAGATACCATTAACTCTGTCTCCCTTGATCTGCTTTTTTTTAAAAAAAATACTTATTAACCTGATGTTATGGGTTTAATTGTGCCCCCAAAAGACATTTTGAAGTCCTAATTCCCAGTACCTCAGAATTGGAAATTGGAAATAAGTGGAGTATAGTGGGTTCTTAATCTACTATGACTGCTGTCCTTATATGAAGATAGCCATGTGAAGACATAGAGAGACACACAGGGAGAAAAGCCATGTGAAGATGGAGGCAGAACTTGGAGTTATGTTGTTATCAGCCCAAGAATAACTGGGGCTATGAGAAGCTAGAAGAGTCAAAGAAGTATCCTTCCCTAGAGACTTCAGAGAAAGCATGAGCTGGCTAATACCTTGATTTTGGTCTTTTAGTCTTTGGAACTGTGAGAGAATATATGTCTGTTTTTTTAAGTCACTTAGTTTCTGATACTTTGTTATGACAGCTAGGAAACTGCTGTAACTGTCATATTATGTATTTATTTTATATATTTATTTAGGCACTTGTTCATTGCCTGCCCAACTAAAATGTGAGCTCCCCGATGACAAGGATTTTGTTGGAGGTTTTTGTTGTTGTTGCTGCATTGCCTTATCTAAAAGAATGATTGGGGGATGCCTGGGTGGCTCAGTCGGTTAAACATTGGCCTTCGGCTCAGGTCATGATCCCAGCGTCCCAGGATCGAGTCCCGCATTGGGCTCCTTGCTCAGTGGGGAGCCTGTTTCTCCCTCTCCCTCTGCTGCTCCTCCTGCTTGTGGTCTCTCTGTCTCTCTTTCTCTGACAAATAAATAAATAAAATCTTAAAAAATAAAATAAAATAAAATCAAGAGTGATTGTTCTATTGCAATTAGTAAAACCTCAGAGAATAGGTATTAGTTTCCATTCTTTTCAGTTAGGGACAGTGCCCATTACATTTGCTATATTTTTAAAGGTTGCTGGCACTTTGGAAGAAAATATTAAAAATGACCTGGAGGGGGGGCACCTAGGTGGCTTGGTTTTGGCTCGGGTTGTGATCTCTGGGTCGTGGGATTGAGCCCCGCCACCAGGCTCAGTGTGGAGTCTGCTTGGGATTCTTTCTCCCTCTCCCTCTGTCCCTCCTGCTTGCGCTCACTCTCTGTCTCTCCCTCTCTAAAATAGACTAAATAAATCTTTAAAAAAAAAATGACCTGGGTACTAAGAAAAAAATTTCAACACAAAACTAGGACAAATTTCAGTAAGAATGTACAGAACATAAAGATAAAATTTAAAAAGGTGCAGAAGTATAATATCTACAAACAAAAATAAAAGATAATAGTGTTGAGATTGTCATTGTTAAAACTACCCTGCTACTCTAGCAAAAATAAATCCAGGAAGGAAAAATCAAATGTTAATTAAAAAAGAATGTTTATCTAGAAAGGAGGGGGAAAATATGGTAAAGGAAGCAGGGATAAAGGTAAGACTTTGTAAATATTTTATGTTATATAATTTTGATTTGGGGAACAAATGTTTTGCCCTCTCAAAAAATTATTTAAAAAAATAAATGCTGAAATAATAGAAAACAAACAAAATTATTTATACTAAATGCATATCAATTGATGACAAAACCACACACACAAAATAGTTATTTCAAGTCACTTTAGAAGAGTGTATGTTCTTCGTGAAATATATTCTATGACAATTAGAGCTGCAAAGAAATGCTAATCTTTATTTAGTAGTCTATTAATGGTAATATTAGTATTGTTACTTTGAAATTATTTTATGTATGTGATAGGATAATGCAAATAAGTATGTCACTACTGTTACGACCCAAGATTTTCAGTATAAAAGAAGAGATACTAATATAAAGTCAAAGAAGTTAAATCTTATCATTTTTATTTTATTTTCTTATGTGCATTTATATTTGAATTGGAAGAACAACATTAATTCGTTTAACATAATTGGGTTTTTTTTCCCCAAAATAAGTTCATCTTAGCTTTGTTGACTGATAAGTCCTAGTAGCAATGACAAGCTAAGACAAATGAGCATACCTAGAGCCAGTTTGTGGCATTTAAATATCAGTCTCCACTAAAAGGGACCAGAACTTCATTGAAAAAAACTGATTCCAGATCAGGGACAGTAATTATACAATATGGGCTGGGATATCTTGGTGGATTGGAAACCAAGGTCTCCATCAAATCCCATGATGTGTCAAATGGAGCCAATGGTCAACAAGGACCTTCAATTGGCCAAAGATGAGACCATTTGAGGATCAAAAAGAATACTTAATGCAATTGGTTGAAACCTTTAAATGCTGTCTTATGAATTCAAAATGATCTTTTAAAAATGAGAGAGAGGTGGGGAAAGAAAGAGAACTCCAAGATAAGGGATGGGGGCAATATATTATTGAATACCACTGAAAGTAACTAAACACCAACACCTTACTCTGAAGACTGATACCTGAAAGGAAAGAAGCATTTATTCTGTTTTTCTTGTATAAACTGCTTTGCAGGCTAGTCCAATGGTCCTATTGATGAGGGGAGAAAAGTTCCTTTTTAAAAGCAAATTCCATAAGTTTGCAATGGATGATATAATTGGGGGAAAAATCTCTATTTTCAAAATAAAGTAAGTGATTTGGGCAAAACCAATCAATGGGTGAACCATTAGGTGTAAAGTTGGTGGAGAGATCGGGAGGTCAACACTTGAACTCGCTGATCAATCTTAGCTGCCCTAAAAGTGGGACTGAAGACTCTACATGCCACCTGATATGAACCACACAGCACCACCTATAACTTATCTTTGCTCTAAAATGCAGAACTTGAATCTAAATAAGCGTCTAGGGGTAACCTTTATGCTCAGCAAATACAAAGGGAAACAGAACAAACTAAATGACATCACAAGAAAACAAACAGACAAATCCAGACTGTGAGATGTTCTTCAAATCAGTTGACCCAGTTGCTTTAACAAATCATAGACAGAGAGGGGGAAAAGTAAGAGCAGAAGAGAGGGGAAATGCTTTTGACCATCAGAGACTTCGGGAACATATCAAGAAAATGTCATGTGTGGCCCTTGTTTGGATCCTGATTCAAACAAAACAATTATAAAAAGATATTTTTGAGATAATTGGGGGAAATTTGATTATTGTACTGGGTATTAGGCTACAATAAGGAGTAATTATTAATTTTGTTAGGTTTGATAATAACATTCTAATGATAGGAAAAAATGTCCACATTTATTTAGAAAAATGTACCAAAATGTGTAGCAGTGAAATGACATGATGTTTGGGATTTGTTTTTAAATAACTCAACAAAGAAAAAAGAAAAAGGATAAATGAAACAAATGTGGCAAAATCTTGATAATTATTGAATATAAGTGACAGAGATAGAGTTCATCATATTGTTAGTTGCCTGTATGTTTGAAATTTTTCATAATAAAAAAATTCTTAGGTTATTACACTTGAAAATTAAGAGATGACTTCTTCAGAGAAATTCCAATTGGGTGGCAGTGCAGAAGCTGGACTGAAATATATTTAAGGAGCAAAGTGACAATGAAGAAGGGTGGGCAATAAATTTAGATTCTTCCACACCCAAAACAGCTATAGAGGAGAAGTAGAGTGGAAGAACAAGTTGAAAGAAGATAGTTGTGCGTACATGTTGTCTGTGCATTTGTATATGTGTGTGTTTGTGTGTTTTAGGTTAACAAAGAACATTAAACATTTTGAAAGGTTAAAAAAAACTAATAAAGAGTAACATTATTTTCTAGCATGTAAAGTTTTTGAGATTTGGGTTTATCCAAACAGTGTAATTATCTCCCATTTTCACAGAAATCAAACAAAAGTAATTAATTGAACTTGATGCTGGAAACATGTATATTGGACTAATTTTGAATTTTTTTGTCTCAGTGCACCTCCTCCAAATCCACTTCTCCTCCCTGAACTTTCATGTCTATGCCAGCGCCCTCTCAGCTGGGAGGGTGAGGCTGATGGGCTCTCTGTCTCCAGCGCCCTCTTGCTTCTACCAGCCTACCCAGCTCTTCTTTCACCTAGTCATTCACTTATGAAACACCTTCAGTGACTTCCATTGCTTTTGGAAGAGTAGGAACATCCATGACTCTTAGTCTTCAAAGCTCCCCACTGCTGAACTCCAATATTACCTTTTTAATTTTACTATATTTCATTTCTTATATATATTGAATATATAAATGAATATATATATTCATTTCTTATATTTTTATAATCTTCTTTCTTTTTTCTTATAATCTTCTAACAAATGCTTTACTGTAGCCAAGTTATCCCACTCATTCCTCACCTGACACATCTTATTCATCCCACCTTCCTGAACTTTACTCCTACTTGCTGCTAACCTAGCCAAAAACCACCGCCCGAAAGGGCAATATTTTTGCTAGGTTTTTCCCTGTCTCTGATTCACTATCAGACTTTCTATGTAAAACACTCATGAAGCATTTCTTAATTCATATTTGTATAACACAAAATATTATTTGACGTAGTATGTGATTATATATATAACAATAGGAGCAGAATGGCTAAAATAAAGATAAAATCAAGTTTTAAAAATGACATAAGGAAAAGATATATTTTGATCAAGATCCGAGGATGGCAGTTGGCATTTGGTCATCTATGCCTTATATTGGCTAAAAATTGTATATGTGCCTATATACTTGCAACCTTTACCAGAATATTTGCTCCTCAAGGTCCAGAGAGATTAAACATTACAATGGAATACAAAATATGCAGTTTGGTATATCCTTAACAATTTTTTTTAAGATTTTATTTATTTTGAGAGAGAGAGAGAATGAGAGAGAGAGGGGGCAGGGTCAGAGGGAGAAGCAGACTCCCCGCCGAGCAGGGAGCCCGATGCAGTACTCGATCCCGGGACTCCAGGATCATGACCTGAGCCAAAGGCAGTCGCCCAACCAACCAAGCCACCCAGGCACCCATATCCTTAACAATCTTTAAAAAGAGAAGAACCGTCTGCCCTACAAGATAGATGTTCATCTCCTGAAGGGAAGACAGTGTTAAATGATCCCCAAAGTACCTTCTACTTACATGTTTTAGTAATGGAACTTCTTTCTGCTACTAACAAAGTTTGGCAACGTATGGAGCACTACTGCTCAAGACCAGCAGCATTGGCATTACCTGGGAACTTACTAGAAATGCAGAATTTCAGGCCCTATCTAAGATCTACTAAATCAGAATCTGCATTTTATTCTTCTATGCTTTGTTGAAGACTAATTGAAAAAAATCAAAACCTCAATGAGATACCACCTCACACCAGTCAGGATGGCTAAAATTAACAACTCAGGAAACAGATGTTGGTGAGGATGCAGAGAAAGGGGAACCCTCCTACACTGTTGGTGGGAATGCAAGCTGGTGCAGCCACTCTGGAAAACAGTATGAAGTTTTCTCAAAAAGTTAAAAATAGAACTACCCTACAACCCAGCAATTACACTACTAGGTATTTACCCAAAAGATAAAAAATACAGATTTGAAGGGACACATGCACCCTGATGTTTATAGCAGCATTATCAACAACAGGCAAACTGTATAAAGAGATCAAATGTCCATCGACTGATGAATGGATAAAGAAGGTATATGCAATGGAATACTACTCAGCCATAAAAAAAGAATGAAATCTTGCCATTTGCAATGACATGGATAAAGCTAGAGTGTATTATGCTAAGCAAAATAAGTTAGTCAGAGAAAGATAAAAACCAAATGAGTTCACTCATATGCGGACTTTTAGAAACAAAACAGTTGGACATAAGGGAAAGAAAGAAAAAGAGAGGAAGGCAAACCATAAAAGGGACTATTAACTATAGAGAATACAATGAGGGTTGCTGGAAAGGAAATGGGTAGGGAATGGGCTAAATGGGTGATGAGGATTAAGGAAGGTACTTGTGATGAGCATTGTGGGTTATACGTAAGTGATGAATCACTAATTTCTACTCCTGAGACTAAAAAAAAAAAAAAAAATCTACATTTTATAAGATCCCTGGTGAGTCGTGTACACATTAAAGTTTAAGACCTGAAATAGTGTAGCCACATCATATAAAGTGTATATATGGAGTGTGTGTGTGTATATATATATATATATATATATATATATGCACTTTAAAATACTATATATGTATACATATACTTAAAAATATTGAAATGTTTTATATATAAAATATAATATATATAATACATAACATATAAAAACATCTCAATATATTCAATAATATATTTTAAAATATCAAAATGTTTATATATAATGAGATATATATGTGTATATATGTTAGTTAAGAAAATTAAAGATTATAGTTTATCAAGGTGTAAACCACTTAATTTCCATGCTTCTAAAAATTGACTGCATCCAAGACAAATGTTCAGAATTTTCACTGGCTATTGAAAAATGTAGCAGTTAGGCATTTTTTTTTTTTTACTGTATTCATTTTACTTTTACTGTATTTTTTTTACTGTATTTTTTTTACTGTATTCATTGTTTTAATCATATTTTAAATCTATATACTAGATTGGTTATTTATTAGCAAACTCCAGTATCTTGTTCAATCTTTTTCTTTTCTTTTTTTTTTTTTAAAGATTTTATTTATTTATTTGAGAGAGAGAGAATGAGAGAGAACACATGAGAGGGGATAGGGTCAGAGGGCAAAGCAGACTCCCTGCCAAGCAGGGAGCCCGATGCGGGACTCGATCCAGGGACTCCAGGATCATGACCTGAGCCGAAGGCAGTCGCTTAACCAACTGAGCCACACAGGCGCCCTGTTCAATCTTTTTCTTAACAGTCCTAATTTTACTCTTGGCAATCAAAAATGAAAGCAAGATTCATTACTTATTTTCTTGCCTTATTTATTTATTGATAGATTTGAAATGCCAGCAGCTGTGTTCATATTTCTTCACTTGAGTTACTTAAGCTACAAAACAATAGCCATGTTATATTTTTTATAACTTCCCTCTAGCATCAGAAAAAAATTATTCTTGGTTAATACAGCTGAAGATTTTCATGAAATTTCAACTTCTCTCTAAAATGTTTCAGATTACTGTTAAAAAAACACAACAACTGAGAAATGAGTCTTTATGTAGATAGTTGCTGATGGAGAAAGTTTTACTGAAACATTAAACAACAAGGAAATACACTCTGAAATTTTAGTTCATCCATAGTCTAATCTGGTTCTAGAAAATCTACATGATGTGAACAGTCTGCAAATGTATTCATTTATTCTTTCCTTCTATGTACAAATATTTATTGTTTCCTAATATGTGGCAGGTAGAAATCTCAGCAGAACTTATTCAGCATAGATCAAAATAGAAAAACCTCTCTGACCTCATGGAGTTTAAAGCCTAGTGATAGAAAACAAAGCATAAACAAATATACAATTGCGTATTATGATATGATTTTGAAAAAAGGTGGGTGCGGAGGGAGCCATAAGAGTTTGATGTGGTAGAATGCCTTCAAGGAAGTAATTTTTAGGCTGAGGCCCAAAATATGAAGAGAGAACCAGGAAAAGAAAGCAAGGATGAGTATTCCCGAGTCAGCAGAAAGGAAGTAAAAGAAGGCCAGAGTGATGGGGGCAGAGCAAAACTGTGAGAGACGGGCAGGAGAAACCATGGGAGAGATAGGTGGGGGGTGATTTATGCAGGGCCCTGTAGGCTAAGGTAGGAAAAGCTTTAAAGAGTGCTAGGCTAAAAACATATATTTACGTATATAGACATATACTTTTAAATGCTTTATTATGGAAAATGTTTAACATATACCAAGAAAACAGAATAGTATAATTATCTGTTTTCAGTAATTATAAACATTCTGTCATTTTTGTCTTACCTATACTTTCACCCATTCCCTATCCCCATTTCATTATCACTTTATTTATTTTTTAGGTAAAATTTATATATTCTGAAATGCACAAATCTTAACGATACAATTTTGACAAATGGGTTCACCCATGCAACCTAGATTCCTATCAAGCATAGGGTGTCTATCACCCCCCAAAATGTTAAATTAAAAAATCATAGAATTAGCAGCATTATTGAGATAGAATTCACAAAACACACAATTCACCCATTTAAAGTGTACAATTCAGTAGTTTTTGGTAAATTCACAAAACTGCACAATCATCATCACTATCTATTTTGAGAATGTTTGTCTCCCCAAAAAGAATCCATATATGCATTAACAGTTACTCCCATTGTCCTTCCCAAATTCATCCCCCAGGTGTAGGCAACCACTAATTTACTTCCTGTTTCTGTAAGTTTGCCTATTCTACATATCTTGTCTAAGTGGAATCACACAGTATGTGGTCTTTTGTGATTAGCTTCTTTCGTTTACCATAATGTTCTCAAGGTTCATCCTGTATCCAGGTACCAGTACTTTCATTCTCTTTATTGACAAATTAACAAATATTAATTCATTGTATGAATGTACATTTTATTAACCTATTCAAAAACTAATGGACTTTCGGAGCAGCTGGGTGGCTCAGTCTAACCGGTTAGGCTTCTGACTCTTGATTTCAGCTCAGGTCATGATCTTGGGGTTGTGAAATTGAATCCCCCATCGGGCTCCACACTGGGCTCCGCACCTGCTTAAGATTCTCTCTCTCCCTTTGCCCCTACCCTCTTTCTCTCTCTCTCTCCCTCTCCTAAAAAAAAAAGAAAAAAGAAAAACTAATGGACTTTTGAATTGTGTTTACTTCTTAGATTCCGTAAATAATGCTGCTACGAACATTCAAGTACAAGTTTTTTTTTTCCTTACGATTTTATTTATTTATCTAAGAGAGAGAGCACGAGCAGCAGGGAGGGGCAAAAGCAGACTCCCCACTGAGCAGGGAGCCCGACGCAGGACTCTATCCCAGGGCCCTGGATCATGACCTGAGCCAAAGGCAGGCGCTTAACCAACTGAGCCACCCAGGCGTCCCTCAAGTACAAGTTTTTATGTAGACATATGTTTTTATTTCTACTGGTTCTGCTGTGCCATATGGTAACTTTGTTTAACAATTTGAGGAACTGCCAAACTTTTTTAAGTGGCTATCCAATTTTACACTTCTACCAGCCACTATGAGGGTCCAGTTTCTTCACATCTTTGCCAGTATATTGCTATCTTTCTATTGTAGCCATCCTAGTGGTTATGAAATGGTATTTCATATGGTTTTGATTTGCATTTTTCTAATAACCAAGTATGTTGACATCTTTTCATGCACTTATCATCTATTTGTACATCTTACTCAGAGAAATGCCAGTTCAAATTCTTTGCCCATTTTAAAATATGATTATCTTTTTATAATCATGTGTGAATTATATATTCTAAATACAAGTCAGTCATCAAGTATATAATTTGCAAATATTTTCTCCCAGTCATGATTGTCTTTTCACTTTCTTGATGGTATTATTTGCAATGTGAAAGCTTTTAATTTTCATGAAGTTTAATTTATCTGTTTTATCTTTTGTCATTTATGCTTATTGTTATCATATTTAAAAAAAAAAAACCATTGCCTAACCTAAGATCATGAAGATTTTTTCCAATGTTTTCTTCTAAGAGTTCTATAATTTTAGCTCTTACATTACAAAGTCTATTTTAAGTAAAATTTTGTGTATGGTGTAAGGAATTGGTCCAGACTTTCATTCTTTTGCATGTAAATATTCATTTGTCCCAGCATCATTTGTTGAAAATGTTTTTTTTTCCCCATTGAATTTTCTTGGAACTGTTGTCAAACACCAATTGAGCATAAATTTATGGGTTTATTTCTGGACTTTCAATTTAACTCCATTTATCTGTATGTCTATACTTATGCCAATGTCTGTCTTGATTACTATAGCATCACTCAACATCTTATACTTTAATGTGATCGCCCCCTCAGTGTTGTATGAAATGGGCTTGAAGAGTGCCAAGAATGGAAATGATGAAAATGGTTAGTAGGTCATTGCAACAGTTCCTGTAGAGAACTCATGGTAACATGTACTGGTGTCATTGCAGGGGGCTAAAAGTGGACAGATGTATTTTAGAAATAGGTCTTGGAGAAGGATTGCATTTTGGGAATGAGAGAGAGTGATAACAGAAATAACTTCTGGGTGCTTTGCTTAATCAACTAGGCGCATGGAGAACCATTTATTGAAATAAGGAAGATCAGAAAAGAGGCACATTTCTGGGTGGTGATCTAGAATCTGCTTTTAAGATTATAGTCATGAGATGTGTTTGAGGTGGCCAACTAGAGACACCAATTATAGCCTTGGTTATAAAATTATTTCTGTTTCTTTAATTAGCCAAGATTAGGATTATTGTACTTAGAAAACCCTTGCCCTAGATTTTATCTTGTTCCTTCTCATTATTCATATCTAGGGTTCAAATATTTACCTTCCTGGAAAGACAATATCTGAATCCTTCTTCTCATTCCCTTCAAACCCCTGACCCCTTCTAGTTTTACTTTGTCACATTATCTGCTTCTTTTCCTCATAGCATTTACTACGATTTGAAATTACTATTATTACTTTTTTTTTTCACTGACTTACTGTTTGCTTTCCACAACTAGAATGTAAATTGCATAAGAAATTCCTTATCAGTTTTGTTTACTACTATATGTGTGGAGTGTTTACTTAGTACTGCTACTGTGGACTGAATGAATTGTTTCCCTCCAAAAATATATGTTGAAGCCTTAATTCTCAGTGTGATAGTATTTGGAGATGCGGCTTTGGGGAAATAATTAGGTAAGTTCATGAGGGTAGGGCCCTCATGTTAAGATTAATGCTTTATAAGAAGAGGCACCAGAGAGTTTGCTTCCCCTCTCTCTCTCTCTCTCTGCTGTGCAAGGATACAGTGAGAAGGTAGCCATCTGCACATCAGAAAGAGAGCCCTGGTCAGGGAAATGAATCAGCCACCACCTTGATCTTGGACTTCCCAACTTGGCCTCCAGAACTGTGAGATAGAAATTCCTGTTGCTTAAGCTACCCAATCCATGATACTTTATTATGCCAGCCTGAGCTGGCTAATACTCCTGAAATGGAGAAGATGAAAAAAAAAATTCTTTAATGAATGAATCCCTAATCTCAGAAGATTAAATGTTGGTGTGGGAAGGAAATATAATTCGGGGAGTTTTCAACATTTGGTTAGTGTTTAAACCTAAAACAGTGGATGATATTAACCAAGGAGATAGAATGAGAAGAGAATCCAGGACAATTTCCTAATGGAGTTGATGAAGGAATGCTAGAGGACAGGAGAAAAATCAGCCAAGACAATAGTTTGATTTGAAGAAGAGCAGAATGTCAATAGTGCCAAATGCTATTCAGAGAGCAAGTAAATTACTGTCAGCTAGGTCATTAATTCATTCGATATCTACTGAACACTTACTAAATAGAAAGCTGGACCTATGGATGGGGAACATGCACAAACTATAACTATAGTACTGTATGTGGTGGTTTATGACCTGGGTCATTGCAGTAAGGGTTAACTCTAAAGAACACATTGGATCCTGGGAGGAGAATGTAGACATAAAGAAATTCGTTCATTCAACCATGAGACAAATAGTTCTTGAGTACTATTCCAGGAAAAAGGATTCATATTAACACAGATCAATAACCTGAGCATAGTCCAGGCTTTTTCTTTTTATTAGAATGAAGGACAAACTACAGCTTCCAGAGTTTGCGATTTGCAAATACTGCAATTCTGTTTATCTTGTCTATACAGAAAACAGTGTATTTTCCTGAAGATAGGAAAGAAAATGTTTTAGTGACATTGGGGAACCCGCTGCAGTACATTTGCAGGGAAACTCAGAGAGGATTAAGTTCAATCAAGCAGTTTTTGAGTACCTAATATGTATCTAGCATTACACTTAATTTTAAAGTGATACAAAAGAAGACATGGAAACTGTCATTATAAACTTACACTTAGAGAATAATTTAGTGCTAAACAATGGCATATGATTAGACATATAATGAGCATGGATTAGTTTAAGTTTAAAATATATTTTCCTAAAAATAAATTGAGATATTGTTCAGTAATACGTCCCGAATCATTAGAGCCTTCTCCTCCTTATTTTACGTAGGCTTTGCTAAAGATATAGTGATTTTTATTCCATTATGTGGAAGAGATATGCAGCCAGATATGCCAGGACTTCACTGTATTTGTCACTAGGTGAAACAGACCAACAAAAACTTACATCTTGGAAGGGATATAATAGAATATCTGAGGCTGGAAGAATTTTAACATTTACATTTTAAATGACCCCATTTTCCTCCAAGGGCAAAATGTAGCTTTAAAAAGGCCTTTTCCCTGAGTTTTGCCCAGGCCATGATCTTGGGGCTATCAGCTATAATGAGGGCTGTGTGGCCAAGTCCCCATGCATTGTACTGAATACTTATCCTGACAAAGTGTCTGTAGACATAATGAATGTAACAGTCACATTAGAATTATGGGCTGTAAAAATATTGCAGTATGAATTATTTGTCAAGAAATAAAAGATGCATTATAATTTGCCAAGAAACAACTGTCTAATGTGTTTCCCTTTTTTTTTTTTAAATGTGCTTGCTTGCAAAATATTTGGAAAGTAAATTATCTATTACTATTGCTTGCTTGCTAATTGTCAGTAATAATCCCTTTCAATTACTATGGTGAAGTAGGTCAGCCAATTTTTAGTGCTTATGAAACTCGCAATTGAGAGCAAGGCAGCATATCAGCAAGTTAGGTTTTAATATGATTGAGCAAATAGACTTCCTTTCAGTCCTCTTAACCCTAAACATGGATGCAGAGCAGCTGTAATACTTAAAATTAATTATGCCTAATTTTATTTATATTATTTTCATAAATATTTGTAACAATGGCAATCCATTCCCAATACATTTTATTTTTTTAGTAATAGATTTTATTTTTTGGAGAAGTTTTAGGCCTAGAGAAAAATTAAGGAAATAGTGCAGATGTTCCCATATATCCCCTCTCCTCCATTCACCAACCATTTTTATTTATTTTTACTTTATTTAAACTCTTCTTTGAGTATTTAATATTCTCAGGCAGCTTAGAAATCTGAGACTATCTTTGTATAGTTTTGGTGAAGTGACTACCTTCTTACCGTATTTACTCCCAAATTTCCCCTCATGTTTCCACCAGTATTTGGTATATAGTTCAGCTCTGCCAGCCATTGAAGAGCTTTGGATTGGTCATTTTGATAAATGCCCCTAGCAGCAGTGAGTGGGGAGGCTGTATTGGAACAGGGAGAGTCTAGAAAGAAAACCATAGTCTGAGCAGAACTGACAGGGGACTGAAGTAAAGCAGTGGTAACTGGGTTGGAAAGGAAGAGACAGATTTGAGAGAGTTTGGGGGGCAAATTCAATGTGACCTAGCAATGAGTTAAATATGTGCATAGAAGGAGGAGTGGAAAGAAACCTTGGGTTTCTGGTTTGGGGTAC
The DNA here is from genome assembly GCF_011800145.1 of Mirounga leonina. Classification (NCBI taxonomy): domain Eukaryota; kingdom Metazoa; phylum Chordata; class Mammalia; order Carnivora; family Phocidae; genus Mirounga; species Mirounga leonina. Next base: position 54,902,192 of record NW_023270305.1, read on the forward strand.
CGGTGTAGCCATTAACAGAGATGGGAAAATTTGAGATGAGGCGGAGATTTGGGGAGGTAGGAAAGAGTGACTCACCATACTTAAGGGATCTCCAAGTGTAGAATCCACTTTGCAGTTGAAACAGGGGCATGTGGGGGGTCTGGGTGGCTCAGTCGTTAAGCGTCTGCCTTTGGCTCAGGTCATGATACCAGGGTCCTGGGATCGAGCCCCGCATTGGGCTCCCTGCTCCGTGGGAAGCCTGCTTCTCTCTCTCTCCCACTCCCCCTGCTTGTGTTCCCTCTCTCACTGTGACTCTCTCTGTCAAATAAATAAATAAAATCTTTAAAAAAAAGAGAGAGAAACAGGGGCATGTACATGAGAGAAGCTCTCAAGACTAGTGTGAAGTTGAGTGGATCACCCATGTATGGTGAAAAACAGAGGCATGGCTGGATAGAGAGCCGGCCAGGGAAACTGTGGCACTTGGAGAAAGAGAAGATCAGTTTCAAAGCCACCAAACCCACCGGTCTTTTTGGCATTTGGAAGCAGTAAAGGAGCAAAAGAATTTCAGGTATTAGAACTTGGAACTGTAATTCTAATCCCACCTTCACCGTCTAACTGAGTGACCATAGACAAGTCATTTCATATTTCTCTTTCTCTCCCTCTGTTGTTAGTCATTGAAAAGGAATAATGAATTTTGCCTAATTTACCTCATGGATTAGGGTAATGTATGATAAATAAATATGTATGAAAGATATTCTCAGAAGTTGAATATAAGACATCACCTGTCTCCTCAGGTTGGAAGTTCTTCGGAAATTCTAACAGGGAAGGAAGGGGGAAAAGAGAATAAGAGAGGGAGCAGGGCACGTCTAGAAGAGGAAGTACCCATGAACTGGAATGGTAAACAGCCAGCAACTACTTTAGTATTAACCCTTATCCTGTCAAGGACCACTATGGGTTGAATTGTGTCTCCCCAAACAAGATATATGGAATCCTAACCCCAAGTTCTCAGAACATGACCTTATTTAGAAATAGAGTCGTTGCAGATATAATTAGTTAAGATGAGTTCATATGGGAGAAATCTGCCTGAGGTCCTTATGAGAAGACAGCCCTGTGAAGACACAGAGACTTAGGGGAGAAAGCCATGTCCGGATGGAAACGGGCTGAAATGATGTGGCTCCAAGCAAAGAAAGGTGAAGATTACAGATAAAGCTCCAGAAGTTAGGGAGAGGTGAGGAAGGATTGCCCCCAACAGGCTTCGGAGGCAGCATGGTTCTGCCCACACCTCAATTTCAGACTTCTGGCTTCCAGAACTCTGAGACAACAAGTGTGTGTTGTTTTAAAGTCTCCCAGCTTTTGGTACTTTGTTAGAATAGCCCTGGGAAACTCATATATGACTAATCACTGTCTGTTAGAAAGTCTTTAGTAGAGAGACCATGGTTTCTGTTCCAAAGAAGATGAATAAAACAAATACAGTAGTAGGGTAAGTAATAGTCATAAAAAAATAATAAATGCTGTGACTTTTTCTCCTCAGTTGCATAGAGGGATTGTATGCAAGTAAGTAAGGTCAGTCTTTTTAAAAAAATATTTTATTTATTTATTTGAGAGAGAGAAAGCACAAGCGGGGGGTGGGGGGAGGCGGGTAGCGGTAGAGGGAGAGGGAGAAGCAGACTTCCCGCTGAGCAGGGAGCCGGATGCGGGGCTCAATCCCAGGATCCTGGAATCATGACCTGAGCCAAAGGCAGACGCTTAATGACTGAACCACCCAGGCACCTGTAAGGTCAGTCTTACCAGCACCAGAAGCCATTTATTTCAGACATTAGGCTGTAGAGTCAGCTGGCTGGGTTGTCTGATCATCCTCAATGTGATGAATTATCAGAGATTAAACAAGTGACCCAAATGTCTTTCCAAAATCCCGAGATGTGAGGTGAATATGTCCTGGTGTCATTTCTGCCTACGTAAGTCTTGCAATTGGCATTGATTCATTAGGCATTCCTGCTTCCCATACTGTTGAGACAGTACAGAAAAGACACCACTAATTCATACGAAATATACTGAAGAGTACTGGTAAAGGACTTAGGAAATATATGTTTCAGTTCTGGCTCTGCCTCTTTCTAGGTTTTCAGGTAAACACTTGAGTAGACATCTGTAAACATTTTTTTTTAAATTTTATTTATTTATTTGACAGAGACAGAGACAGCGAGAGCAGGAACACAAGCAGGGGGAGTGGGAGAGGGAAAAGCAGGCTTCCCGCAGAGCCGGGAGCCCAATGTGGGGCTTGATCCCAGGACCCTGGGATCATGACCTGAGCCAAAGAGCGTCGCTTAACCAACTGAGCCACCCAGGTGCCCTAGACATCTGTAAACTTTTGTCCAGTTAGCATATTTTCTCTTTAGGGATTATTTCCCCTCCCCTGTGCTGATACCAAATGGCCCCCTCCCCTTATCTCAGGGATACATGGGAGGCCATTTCAAGTTCTTGTTTCTAGCTAAGTCAATCTAAATGGTTTGCAAATGTTATATGGACAACGAAGTAGCAAATTTATCTTCTGTACCGTGAACACTCAAGGCCAGTGCTGGCAGCTGTCTTGCTGCCACGTGAAACAAGTTTGCTTGAGAACAAACCAATATGGAGGAAAGCAGGCCCAAGAGATGGAGGGAAACAGAGACACAAGACATCATTTGAACCAATAAATTCAGCTGTGCCTTGAAGCCCTACTGTCCACTTGGGTTTTTCAATTATGTAAACTAATGAATTATCCCCCCTTCCTTTTTCCCTTTACCTACTTTGAGATGGGTTTTTTTATTACTTAGTCTCCCTGACTTTCAATATTCTCATCTATAAATTAAGGGGATTATCCTTGAGCTTCTACCTGTAAGAGGTAGAACATGCTTTGCTGAATTCTTTGGCATAAGAAGCACAAGCAACATATGTAGCAAGGTCACCCTAACTCACCCAAAGATCAGTGACCTAAAGCAGAACCACCAGCAGAGCCCAGCCTAGATCAGCCAAATCTCAGTAAACCTGACAATAGATGGGTAATAATAAAAAGACTGATTTGTTAAGTAGTAATAATAAGAGGGTAAGAGGAAGTTTAAGACAGAGTTAACTTTACATATGCTCATGTCAAAGACTAGAACATTGATAAGTAGATGCTTTCTCATCATATTACCTCAAACTCAACTTTCTCATTAGGATCTTTGGTCTTAAGTCTAAAATTGTTAATATTTTATTCCCAAATTTCTCTCATTTTCTCCATGAGAAACAAAAAGCTGCATCTATTATGCACCAATAAAAATAAAATAGGCCCAAATGTCAGGTTGAGCCCTTGCCTTTTAGAGGTAGAATATAACTTGGAGATTCTCTAGTTTAATTCCCTTCTTTTACAGATGTAAATCCAGAGATCTAGGGAGGTTTCATGACCTGTCAAAGATCTCTCTGCCAGTTAATGTCCAAGGGGACTAGACCCCAAGCTCTTTAATGACTACTTCATTACTCCTTCTATTATGTCAAATCTCTTCTGGTGTTTACCCAATTTGGAAGGAATCAAAGCTAATACTCCCTTCTGACCTCACTGTTTCTAATTTTTCTAATCGTATTTGGGGCTTTTGAAAGCTATAAGCTTGCATATCAAAATTTCCTTTTGCCCCAAAAATGAAGGATTAAACGGAAGCAGCCGGTAAGTCTGATGCTTTGTTATTAACCTATTTTATGTGCCATATGTTTCTTATTCCAAAAGAGTATGATGCTTCTGCCATTAAAAACAAAAACAAAAACAAAAACAACAGATTTAAGTCACCACTCCATCTCTGTCTTTTATGACAGCAATTTTTAAAGGTTGAGCAGAATTACCTCCACACCTGTTTCTTTTAAACTGAAAGGAACCCAGCTGCACTCTGCAGGGAAATCACAAAGACAACTGGAGATCTTGTCAATTTACAGCCAAGCTTGGCTGGAGAAAAGTGGATAGCTGATTTGAGAAGATAAGGGAATAAGTACATTTACCTGAAGATGAGCATGGCCTAGCTGAAGAGACCAGAGATAATGAGGAAGACTTCCTTTGGTTTGGTGGGAAATCCATGATTCTGTAACATCAATCAAGACAGTTTTATCTGATTGCTAAGTTTTGAGAAAACCAGTGAACATTTAAAATAACTATACAGAAAGAGATAAAAGAGAATAGGGGAAGGTACATATAATCATTCTCCGTTATGTAAAGTTGGAAACGAAAGCCCTACATGGTATGGAATTAATATTAAATTTCAATGTGATCACATTGAAGTAGTGAATTTAGGTTAATTTTATAAGAACAAAGAATCTCCTTGTAGATTTCCAGGTCTCTTCAGCAAGGGATTTTGACCCCAATTCAATGCACATAGAAGAGAAACAGTGCATTGGCATGCAAAGGCTGGGATAACAAAGTGAACTTTCAAACTGAATGTTTTAAGAAGTCTCATTGAGAATAATCGCACATCATATATTCTTCTAAATGTTCAATAAATGTGGATTTCAATTATTTGCATTCTACTTATTAGCTTGTATCATCTCCTCATTTATCTGAGGACTATAGCTGTAAGCAGCTCATCCCTGTACAATAGGTAACAACCAGTGGTATTATCTGAGAATGTTGAAAGAGCCCCTTTATCCCTTCCCCCAACACACACACACCCCTAAACATGCTCTGCAGAAAAAATCCATGTTAACTTGGCATGGGCAGGAATTAATCTCTCTAACCCATTAAACTACCAGGGAACAATTTGATTTTTGATGTTGTGGGAAAATTGGAAATATAGAGCCATCTAGGATCATGATGCAGATAGCCAGATGCTAGGAACTGGGTGGGGGGTAGTTTCGCAAAGAAAGGAGAGGAATGCATGCATGTCAGAGTATATAAGCAACAAAATCCCCCCATCTCTTTCCCAATTAATATTACTTAAATATTTTCAAAAGACCAACCGTATGTAAAGGATAGGCCAAGATGTTAAAAGTCTCTATACTTAAGGTCGCTACTCTATGATCAGGAACGTAAAACATACACATCTAAAATATTAAAATATACAAACAGTGAATGGCAATGCCAAAGGACTGGTTCTGGCGCTAAGGACCATAAATGTTTGGAGATGAATGATACTATTTCAAGGTAGGTATGGAGGGTGGAGTTCATATAAGGACTCATACTAGCTGAGTCTTGAGCCAGAGCTTCAAGGATGGTAACATGCAGCTCGAGATGAATGGGAAGAAATTCTATGTGAGGGGAAAGATGTGAGCACCATGTGGAGGTGAGGAGATGCTGGGAGCCAGCACAGCAAGGAGACCACCACTGACACCAGGACGAAGATTCCTGCAAAGAAATCTTGTGAGTGAGGAAGAGACTGAAATGATGAAGTCATGGGCTTGTTTCCATGTAGAATATGGGGAACCTATTTTAAAGGAGAAATCTCTGATTCATTTTAGTTCAATTGATTGACTTCTAATTACCTAGGCAATGCTCCTTCTCCATGGAAGGGCATTCTCTAACCCGTCTGTCCTCTGAGAAGTGCCCCCCCCCCCCCCCCAGGAGATGATTGCACCTAAGACATCCCCTGCCCAGCTATCCATTTGGACACTGAGAGGAACCCAGGGTCAGATTTGGAGTCTGGAGGACAAGTAGGCCCCTACCAACAATACCATTTTGTTTCATTTCTCATGACCGGATGTCTTTCCAAAAATCTACCCTAGTAGCAGCAGTTCATATTTCTAAATTCAGAGAAAAAAACATGACTCTGCCTTTCTCACACATTAGTGAGTACTTTTTCTCCCATTTGGCATCAGCAAGAGGACCTCCCTGCTCTTTCTGTTCTTGCCTATTTTGTAATGTAATCAAGGAAGCAGTAGACCAATTTAAGATCCTCCCAGAAATGCCAAGGAGTGCCCTCTTTAGGGGCCCTAATTCTGTAAGCACTTTCTATGAGGGCATTTAGCTGTTTTTATATTTTCATTTTCTACTGAATCTTCCATGGGACCGAGGCCCTGCCTCTCAGCCCTTAACTTCCAGTCTCCCACCTCCTCTCTTCCACTATCACAAAAGGAAGAAAGAGTTCATTTACATCCTTTCTAGTCACGTACTGTGGCCTAAATTTTATAGAATTTATATAATTTTCAGGAATATGAGAATGTTCTCAATACTGAAGCTTCTCTTGAAAATACTAAGCTGACCAGAAATTCTCACAGTGAATGCTTTATAAAGGGATAGTGGTATCTTAAGCAAATAATCTGCTAAATTAATAAACCTCATAAATTACAAAATCCCTGAATACCAAGTGCTGAAATACAATCACTCTCTGACCTGAACCTATTAAATGAAGAAGTCTGCTGTGCATAATTTACAACAGTGCTATGAATGAAAAATAGCTCCTTAAAAGGGAGATAAAATACAAAAATGGTCTGGCTGTAGAAACAGAATTACTGGTTATTTAAGTTCTTATTTATTCTAATATTGGTTTATGGGTCATCTAATAATTTTTATCTTTATCATTGTTTTGCTCTCAATTGCTCAATAATCCGCAATAGAGACAATATTACATTTTGTTGGTTGGATGGAAAGAGCAATGTGAAAAAGAAAATATTCATCATGCTTATATTATACATAGGCATAATGTTTCCTTAAAGTTATAAAATGTAATATTGCATGCAGATATCTATCTGTTGGGAATATTGTTGTCAATCAAACTAGTCATCTTGTCTAAAGAAATTATTTTGAAGGTGTTAAATCAGTGGTTCTCAATTGGGAGTTCTTTGACCCCCTAGGAGATATTTGCCAATGCCTAGAGTCACTTCTGATTGTCCCATTTGGGGTAGGGAGTGTGATACATCCTACAATGCCTACCCAAATAAATACAAATTTATTTAACCCCTAATGTCAATAGTGCTGGTATTGAGAAACCCTGTATTCACGTATAAAAAGCAACCCAAGGGCGCCTGGGTGGCTCAGTTGGTTAAGCGACTGCCTTCGGCTCAGGTCATGATCCTGGAGTCCTGGGTTCGAGTCCCACATCGGGCTCCCTGCTCAGCAGGGAGTCTTCTTCTCCCTCTGACCCTCCTCCCTCTCATGCTCTCTGTCTCTCATTCTCTCTCTCGCAAATAAGTAAAACCTTAAAAAAAAAAAAAAGCAACCCAAATTTCTAGGTATTTGGAAGAAAAAAGATCTCTTAAGAACATTCTCTTGGCAAATTCTTTTGTGGAACTTTTTCTCCCAAACAGGCTATTCTGGATCAGCTGAATTGAGTTTAGAACTTACTGTCCTAAGCCTTGTCTGGGAATTGAATAAAAGGATTAGCAGCTGTCATCCTTATTTGTTCAAAGATTGCACAAGGGACTCTCTTCCAGGAAGATGTAACCCAAACTGTGAGAAAAAATGGTAGCATGTTGGTTGCAGTATATTTCATATGAGTATTTTGGACCCAGATCAGCTAAAAAAAAAAAAATACAGAGAAAGGAAAATAACTATGTATTGTCGCTCATGCTTATTCTTCTAATTTATCAGGTCTAAGGGCTCTGACTCCCAGAGCAATGCTGGAGCCACTACCTCTTGCTGAGGTGGGGCCCTCCTCAGACATGGGACCAGGATGCAAACCCCTGCAAGCATCTCCACATACTGTTGAAAACATTTAAGAAGTTTCTCATGCCCACTGAGGAATAGATTCCACTGGGGCAAAAGACAAGTTCCAATATAGAATGTTAGGGCAGAAATATATCTGAGGGATCAGCGAGTCTTCATCTCTCAATTTCAGTGTGAGGTAACTGATGCCCAAGATAAGTAGTGGCAGATCCAGGGCAAAAACTAGTCACCCAATTCCCAATCTAGTTCTCTTTTCACTTTATCATGCTTCTGTGAAGACTAGAAAATATAAGCAGTTGCCTGACTTTCATGGAGAGAAAGAGCAGAATGCAACACTAGGAGGGGCGAGTTATGTAAAGAGCAGACTCCGACAGGACTTCTGATCTAGGAAGTGGAGAGATCAGAGTGACGTAGAAGAGGACATAAGAAGCTGGCGTTGCTAGCGTTGTATTTCCCAACATGTGATCCCCGGACTAGCAGCACCAGCAAGACCTGAGAACTTGTTTAAAATGCAAATCCTTGACCCAACCTGGACCTACTGATTCAAACATTCTGGGGGTGAGCTCTACCAAGGCTTTTAACAAGTCTATCAGGTAATTGTGATGCACTTTAACGTGTGAGAACCAATGTACTTGAGAAGTCTTTGTGAAACACATTTGGACCCAATACTCAGGATACAAGAATCTTCTGACTAGGAAAAAGCCTTCTTTTTATCCGGCACATCTTTATTCTCTCTGATCTCTTCTAACTATGAAAATTTATCTGATTATTTCCAATAAAACAGCCACAAACTTTTTTTATTTTGTAAGTTTCAGGTGTACAGCTTTTTTTTTTTTTTTTTAAGATTTTATTTATTTCTTTGACAGAGAGAGACACAGCGAGAGAGGGAACACAAGCAGGGGGAATGGGAGAGGGAGAAGCAGGCTTCCGGCAGAGCAGGGAGCCCGATGCGGGGCTCGTTTCCAGGACCCTGGGATCATGACCAGAGCCAAAAGTAGCTGCCTAACAACTGAGCCACCCAGGGGCTCCTCAGGTGTATGGCTTTATAATTTGACATCTTTATACCCTACCAAGTGAACACCACCCATGTAGGTACCATCCATCACCATACAGTTGAGCTCCTTCACCCATTTTGCACATCTCCCAACCCCCTTCCCTCCCCTCTGGTAACCACTATTCTGTTTCCTGCATCTATGAGTCTGTTTTTGTTCTGTTTGTTCATTTGTTACACTTTTATTTTATATTCCACAAATTAGTGAAATCATACATTATTTGTCTTTCTCCATCTGATTTATTTCACTTAGTGTAATACCCACAAGTTTTATCCTTGTTGCCACAAATGGCAAGATTTCGTTCATTTTTATGGCTGAATAGTACTCCATTATGTAAATATACCACATCTTCTTTATCCATTCATCTATCGATGGACACTTGGGTTGCTTCCATATCTTGGCTATTGTAAATAATGCTGCAATGAACACAGGGGTACGTATGTATTTTTGATATAGTATTCTCATATTCTTTGGATAAATACCTAGAAATGGAAGAGCTGGTCATATGCTTGTTCTATTCTTAATTTTTTGAGGAATCTCCATACTCTTCACAAACTCTTAACATGGGCAAAATATTAATTTAATTCTCTTTCATTTCTTTTTAAGCTCTAAAATTCTTATTCTTTTTGTAATTATTTCTCACTATGTCATTTAGTACTATTTATAATGATTTGGGTTTTTTTCCTCCTATTATTTCCATGCATCTATATGATTTGAGATGACAACATAGGTATGCTACAATTATTTGGATTCACCATGTCAGAGAAAGAGTATATTAAACTAAAAAATATTTTTAAAGAATAAACCAGAGTTATCTTCTTAATCTTTTAGGTTAACTCTGTATTTGTAAGCTTTATTATTTGAATCTTGACGTTGGTACAGTCAAGTTCTAGTATAGATACATTTAGTTCCAATATGCTAACCTACTGGTTTTCGCACATTTTTATTTACTAAATGAAAACAAAGAAGCCTGGTTGATAAAATAGGTAAAAAATATAGCTGGGGAAGGGGAAACAGCCGAAGAAAAATGAATGCAGAAAGCCCTCGTGTGAACAAGAAGGAAACAGCATTGTGCTGTGGGTTAAATACACGTGGGTTTGAGTCCCTGCCCTGCTGGCTAACACAGCCAGCCACCTAGAGTATATCACTGAGCCTCTGGGTCTCTGTTTTCTCATCAGGAAAACAGGAATCTGCATACCTGTTTTGTGGGTTGCTTTTTGTGTGTGTATCAACCAAATGAAACAATTTATGTAAAGTATTAATGATGTTCTTTCATTTGCCACGTTTTCTTAATTTTCTGTTCTACTATTTTCCCTTTTCAATATGCTGCTTTGTGCTGTTCAGTGGCTTTCAACTGTCTTACAGATTCATTGAGGGCAGTGGAGCTCTCGGAGACACATATAATTTGTTTAGCCCTTTATACAATGCTCTGCACATCTAAATGCGTTGGACCTCCAGTTACCGAGAGATACTCCGTGTGTAGCGGCAATGAAATAGAAAAGTGTCACCAACATTTGTTCATGGGCTACTTAATATCATTCCTGGTGTAAAGGCTTGTGCTCTCTCTGTGGTCCCCACTCTCTGGCTTTCTGAAACAGACAGCAGTCATAGAGTTTAGCCACATCAGAAGACCAAGAAAGGTTTTTCCTCTAAATAGAAACTCTAACTTGGTCTGATTCTCTCATTCTGATGCTCTCATTATACTTTACAGGGGTTCTCAAAGTGAAATCTCTGGATCAACATCAGCATTACCCCAAGAACTGGATTCTGAGGCCCACCGGACCTACTAAATCGGAAATCTGTGTTTTCACAAACTCCTCTGGGGGATTCTGATACATGCTAAATTTTGAGACCACTGACCTTAAAAAATGCCCTTGTTTCTCCTTAGTTACCAGGAGTTGTGACTAGCATCAGTGATATTCTTAAGGCAATATCTTAGCCAGTGTAGATACTGGGATAGTAACGCCGATATTACATCAACTGGTAGTAGTTAAGTACTAAAAATAGAACATGGAATTTCTCAAAGTGTGTTAAATGGATCAGTAATTTATAGGCTATTAATAAGTACTATTTTTTAAAAGAAATTTCTGAGGCAAACAAATTTAGGGTAATAAGTTAAATAGGATTTCTTCCCTGAGAAATTTTCATTTTTTTAAGTATGCTCAAAAAACATTCTAAATCTCCAAAATTATTTCCCCAACTTATTTGAAACAACCTTTCTTTTCAGATAAAAATGTATTTGTTGATACAAAGACCTCTTTTGTGGTTGAATTTCCCACATCTGAATTTTGTTATAATATAACTTACCATTAAGAAGTATTTAACACTACACTATTTTTACATAGTCTTTAAAAAGTTATTAATGCAGTAGTTCTCAACTGGCTTCTTATACCATCCGCCCCCCGCCCCCCAGGGGATAGTTGGTCATGTCTGGGGATATTTTTACATGTCACAATTGGGTGGGGGTGGGGAGGGGGTTTCTGCTACTGGCATCTAGTGAATAGAGAGGCCAGAGATGATGCTAAACATCCTCCAATACACAGAACAGCCCTCACAACAAAGAATTATCCAGCCCCAGATGTCAAGGTGTCAAGGTCAAGAAACCCTGTATTTTTCAATCAAGTATTTAGTGACTCTTTCTGTGTATGCACACACTGAGCTACAGTATAGACTTGTCCTCTCCCATCTTCAGAATTTCAGTACCTACTACACTGCCTGACACAAAAGAGACATCCAATAAGAGCTTATAATGACTGGATTAATAGAAGAATGAATGACTGGGAGAAACATGACTATCATGTGAAATAAGAGCAAACCTTGCAAGACAATATAAAAATCACATTATTTAATATAGCCAGTGAGATCCATGTCCAGGAAGGCTTTGAAAAGAAGGGCAGGTTGTAAATAATCTTAAATGATCAGAGCAGTTGTCTCCGAGAGCAGAGCAGTCCAGCCAAGGGAGATATGAGAGACTACACAGAGAATAGCAGAGAGTCAGGTGCCTTAACACACCTTGCAGGTCAGTGCCTCACAGTTTTATTCATGCAGTTCTACCTACAGGTTCTATGCCCCTCCTCTGATCCTAGCCACGTCCTATCACAGACAGACAGGTAGCAAGTGGCAGAGATTACCGACTGGTGGCCTAAAAGCCATAGGGTTTTGTTTTGTTTTGTTTTGTTTTCACCCTGAGATTTTGTTTGTCCGTTTATTTTTAGGGACTCTGTTTTCTTTTAAAGTGTTTTAAGTTATCTAAGCAACATATTACATTTCAGTGAATTTTTAACAAACAATACAAATAAAGCTCAAAACACCCCCTGACCTTCACCCAGTCCACTGTCCAATGTTTGACACCATGTTTATTTGTTTGAATGCTCTTGGAGGGATACTTTCCAGTTCATCATAGTCCCCACCTACTGTTTCACACCCAAACCCACTATACTCTTGTTGCTACTTACCTGGCCCCTGAAGTCATTGGATTTGAGGGGAAAAGCACTGTACTTGGAGTCAGATGATCACCTTTCTCTGAGCAAACCACAGCTCACCACTAAGCACACTGAGCTGTATTTTGCTCATTTCTACGACCTGCGCTCCCAACATGACAAGATTGCTTTGAGAATTAATGCAAATAACATCAGTAAAACTCCATGGCAAGTCATACTTTCCTGAGCAGCAGGTGCATCAAGCAGGAGAGCATATATCTCAAAGAAGTCTGCAAAAGAGCAAAACCTCTCCCATGCCCTGATCTATCTGTGAAAATCAAACAAAGCTTGAATTCCATTATTAGCAATAAATTTTATTATAAGCAATAATATAGGTGAAGTACTTAGATATTACCAAGACAAACGTGTTTCACAATTTTAGTATGATTATTAATGCTTTAAATAATAGCAATGATAAATCTGTTTATTTTTATACAAAAATATTTTACTTTCTATTCAGTAAAATTGATACCACAGAAGAGAGTCACGTTTGTCCTACAGCTTCAGATATTTCCCGACACCCTACAAAACACTAAACAAATGCAAGATGTTATTATTATCGTCTTTTAAGACCAGGCTAAAGAATTCTTTCATAAAACCTTCTCTGACATTCTAACCTAACTCCTGAATTTCCGTAGTGGTTATTTCTCTCTAGTTTTCTTGGTCATTATGTGTACACATGACCTCGTATTCCTTCTATTGTTGTCACACTATTATTTAAATATTTGTGGAATTCAGATTCTAAGTCTTTAATTGTTCGTGTGTTTATCTCATCTCTCAACTGGATCATGGGCTTCCTTATGTCAGAGGGCACGTTCTCAGCCATACTTCGCAACACGCCACACATAGTAGGCGCCCAGTAAGTATCTTTGATTTCATTTGAAGAGAGTGTTAGATCCTAGAAGTGCCACAAGAATGTGTCTCTTAAAACCCCTCATCTATAACCTTGTCCCTTCTGGTACGTAACCAGAGAATAGCTTTGAAAAGTGAGGTTACAGTGTGTTTCTTTCCTACTTGTTCCTAGGAATGAAAGCTCTTGTTTTCTACTGGCAAAGTAAGGTGATTTGAATCTGTCTAATGCAAAACCCTGTATATGGGGTTCTTTGTATGAAAGGTCATCTGCTAGAATCTAAAAGTATCTGTTGGCAATATTACTTAAGTAGTGCATTTCTAATCTTCAAAGGGGTAGTTCTGTGTTTAAAATTAATTTTCTTATTTGTCTATGGTTGCAACTTAAAACGCTTTTCCTTATATGCACTATAAAATGTTAATAGCTACATATAGAGTGACTTTACGACTGTAGTGTCATTTTTCTCAGCTTGATCAGCTCTTTTGAATGGCATCATTATGTTCAAAGTTGTTTACAGTAATAAAGTATGAATAGTTTCGATAAAAAAGTAGGCACCATTACAATTAAACAGTATCTGGCATTTTAGAATGTGGTAACTACTCATAATGCTGTCATAGAATAAGCAAATCTATAATATAAACATAGTGACAAGAATGACCTGAACAAGTCTTTGAAGTACAAACAGGGATATGAATTGGGGAAGATGTGGTGCCATGGGGTTAAGGGAAGAAGCAGAATATTCAATACACCTGGAGTCTTTCAAAGAAATTGTGAGCAGTTTATTAGCATTTTGTTTATACTGGTACCCTTCAGCTAGTTCTATTTTTGCAAGGAACAAGCAAATTTTAAAATTAGAACAATGTGCCAAATGTCTCAATAAAACTTGGGTCTTAATACTTTGTTTGATAAGGTATATGGCAAAAATCAGCATATTCATATTCATGGGGTATTTATTCAATTACATTACCATGCTTTTGGAAAACATAACAACTAGGACATATAACATAACTACAAATCTTTACACCATGTACTAACACCTCTCCAAATGCAATACCGTTTTCTTGATCCAAGCACTGATTTTCAGGTTTTGGTTCCTTTCCTTTTTTTCTGTAAACTGACTTACTTCTGATTCATATATATATATACTTATTGTCACCACCATTAGTGGGGTAGCAGATAAGAGAAATTTAATAAATATCTAGTTAATCAATGTTGGTGCCAGTTTGGGCTTCCGAAACAATGTTTGAAAGAGGTAAAAGATGATAAACTATTTCTTTGGGAAATAAAAAGGGCTGGTTTCAGCAATTTTAAGAGGTAATTGTCTTCCTAAGTGCAGGAATAACACAGAGCAGTTAAGTAAGAGAATATGTTGGTTCCTTTCTTGAAGAAGGAAAATAAGTAACTTTTGACATGATTCGTAATATACAAAGTAATTAGAAACACGAATACAAATAAATAAAGGGGTTGCTAAAAATTTACTTAAACAATTTGTATGTATAACAATAACACTAAAATATAACTCAAGATGTGATCTCTTTATTAATACATTATTTTTAGGGAATAACAGAAGTGTTTTCTCATGCCAGAATATTTTAATTTGCCAAATGAACAAAATCATTCTTCTTAGAACTTCATTTAGGGCTTTCGAGAATCTGACCTTGACATCCTTGGACAGACTTCTGGCTCCTTCCCTTTATGTGGACCTCCAGCCTATCCATAGCTCCTTGAATTTCCCTGAATCCTAAATACACACAACCTCCACCACCCAACCCCAACTTCCTCCCCACATATCTAAACCATATCTTTCCTATGAGACTATTTAATTTCCCCCTTCTCTTCTGTAACCAGCTTTCCAAAGCTCCTTCTTTTGTTTAATCTTCTATTTTCTGTACCATCCATTTGGCATGTATCCAGAGCTATTTTAGATTTCTGTTTAGCTACTTCTGGTTGCCTTTCACATAATATATCCTGAAAACTATTTAGTGGGAATTTTTAATATTCATGAGATATTCCAATTTTAGCACAGAGTTATCCAAGTGATGAAGCAAAAATCTACGTCCTTAGTTTATAAGTTTGGAAAGAGTTTCTTATAGACCTGGTTTTTCTACTTCCCTTTAGAGTTCAAAGTATTCTTTCTCTCTTTCCTGTACTCTCTGCAGGGGATACCTAAGTTAAAAGTAAAACACATTTAAAAAACAAACAAAAAAGATCCAATCACTGAGATATAAGGATGTCAGCTGAAATAGCTGAAAAATTACCTTCTTTTGTATGAGAGAAACAGACAAGAGCCAACTGCAACCGCTCCAATCTGCAAGAAGGACAACAATCTAAAAGTTAGTCCATGCTTTATGTTTTTGATTTCCACCCTCCTGAGGGCAATATTATGTATAAACTAAACAAGTGATTTCTAGGGAGGGAAAATAAAATAACAACACAAGTTTTATCATCACTTTACTAGGCTTAATAGACATTGTTTTAAAGTAAAATTAGAAACTGTTAAGTTAGCAGTTACTAGTTTAAAAGATCAGCAAATCCATTAATTTGAGAACAAACATAAACCAAGCAATAGTTGGCCAATTCAGAGATCGTCTTTGATCATGATGTTTATTTTGTTTGACACCTTTACTTAAAGCACTGGCTGTGGGAGGTGGGGAAGCTGAGGACTTTGGTTTTGGACCTATTGATTATGGTTTTTTTTCATTTCTGACAAATAAAAATTGTATATATTTAAGGTGTACAATATGATGTCTTGATATATGATTACATTGTGAAATGATTACCATAATCAAATTAAATAACATATCTATCACCTCCCATAGTTACCTTTGTGTGTGTGTGTATGTGTGTGTGGGTGGTAAGAACACTTGAGCTCTACTCTCTTAGCAAATTTCAGGTATATAATACACTATTACTAGCTATAGTCACTATGCTATAAGTTAGGTCTTCAGAATTTATTCATCTTAGAACTGAAAGTTTGTATCCGCTGATTCAGTAGCTTTTCTACCACCCAGCAGCTCTGGTAACCACTATTCTACTTTCTACTACTATGAGTTTGACACTCCCTTTTTTTTTTTTTAGATTTGACATGTAAGTGAAATCATGTAATATGCATCCTTCTGTGTCTGGCTTATTTCACTTAGCATGATGACCCCTAGGTTCATCTATGTTGTATCAAATAGCAAGAATTCCTTCTTTTTAAAGATGAATAATATACCACTGTTTATGTATACCACACTTTCTTACCATTCATCTATCAACAGACACTTAGGCTATTTCTGTATCTTAGCTACACTGAATAATGCTATGAATATAGGAGTGCAGCTCTCTGTTTGAGATAGTGATTTTATTTCCTTTGGATATATACCCAGGAGTGGGATTGCTGGATCACATACTAGTTCTATTTTTAATTTTTGAGGAACTTCCATATAGTTTTCCATAATGGCTATACCAATTTACATTCTGACCAACAGTACACAAGGGTTACCTTTGCTCCACATCCTCATCAACACTTGTTATCTTTTGAATTTTTGATAAGAGGTGATATCTCATTGTGGTTTTGATTTGCATTTCCCTGATGATCAGTGATATTGAACATCTTTTCATATACCTATTGGCCGTTGTATGTCTTCTTTGGAAAAATGTCTGTTCAGGTCCTTTGCCATATTTTAATTGGGTTATTTATTTGTTTACTTTTGCTATTGAGTTGTATGAGTTCCTTATATATTTTGGATATTGACCCCTTATCAGATATTTGGTAAGCAAATATTTTCTCCCATTCCATAGGTTGTCTTTTCATTCTCTTGATTGTTTCCTTTGCTAGGCAGAAACTTTCTATTTTGATGTAGTCCCACTTATTTATTTTTGTTTTTGTTGCCTGTGCTTTTGGTGTCAATTGCAAAAAATCATTGCCAAGACCAATGTTAAGGAGCTTCTACCCTATGTTTTTTTCTAGGATACAGTTTCAAGTCTTACATTTAAGTCTTTAATCCATTTGGAGTTGATATTTGTGTATGGTGTAAGGTAGAGTCCAATTTCATTCTTTTGCATGTGGATATCCAGTTTTCCCACCACCATATATTGAAGAGACAATTCTTTCCCCGTTGTATATTCTTGGAGGTTTCGTCAAAAATTAGTTGACTGTATATGTGTAGATTTATTTCTGGGCTCCCTATTCTGTTCCATTAGTCTATGTGTCTGTTTTTATGCCAGTACCATAAGATTTTTATAACTACATCTAGGTAATATAGTTTAAGATCATAAATTGTAATGCCTTCAGGTTTATTATACTTGTTTGAGGTTGATTTAGCTATTCAGCATCTTTTGTGATAGACGTCTTGTGGGGTTCCATACAAATTCTAGGACTATTTTTTCTATTTCTGTGAAAAGTGCCATTGAAATTTTGATAGGGATTGCATTGAACATCTGGACTGCTTTGGAAAGAATGGATACTTTAACAATGTTAATTCCAGTCCATGAACATGGACTATCTTTCCATTTATTTTAGACACATTGATTATTAAATGCTGGCATGTCACAGGAAAGGTAAAAGGAAATCCTCCAAAAAGGAGGACATTTATAAAGGCACACACTCACATAGAGGGCACATGCTTTGTCAGTCAGCTTCTCACAGAGTGCTCAAAGCAAGCACCTGAATCAAAAACCAAATTTAGACTCATGCCACCATTGCCATAGTTTATAAGATTTGCCCCAGCAACCTCATTTCTAGGAAACTCTCTTGAAGAAGTATTTTCACAAATATACAAAGCAAAGACATAACACAGATATCATGCACAGCACCCTATGCTTTGAGATTTTAATCATATTAGAAATGTGTTCCGAACTTCTTCTGGTACCTCTGGGAACTCTGATGGGATCAGACGAAAGCATAGATGTTTCCTAGTTTCCTTCAAGATCCTGCTTCTATGGAATTAGTTTTGTCACATGTAAACTGTTCCTATTCCGCAAGGGAACACAGCCCTCTCTTTCTGAGATTACTGTGAAAACATCATTCACTTAAGGCCTTTGTTTATCTCACCAGCTTCACGAAAAGTTTAGAATTCAAGAAGGATTTTACATCACTATGCAGCTCAACCCTCTCTTTCTAAAGACATCTGCTTCTCTGTCTTCAGGCTTGCAAACCACAATGGGATCATTTTCTTCTCCTAATCCTGACATATATCTCCATTTCTTTTTTAGAAAATCTTACCCCTTTTTCATAAGAGTGGGTGTTCTCTTCTTCTCCACAAGGCAGTCTATAGGAGGCTATATTATCCAGCAGTATGTTTGCTCCAGCCTGAACTAATCAAGTTGGAAAAGAAATCATATTATATCAAATATATATATATTATTATCTTCTTTAGCTATATATAAAAATCAGGACTAAACTTTGAAATTGCCTCTTCCAAGTACTTAAATTTTTAGACAATCTAAAAGTCTATCAAAAGGGAATAGTTAAATAAATTATGTATTGCTATAAAGAAGAATGAGGCAGTGCTCTATGAATTGACAATAAAATATATTGTTATGTTATTGTGTGTAAAATACTTTAAGTTAAAAAAAGGTATTGTGCCATTTTTTGAGGACAAATACATATATTTGTGAATCTATAGAAAAGAGTCTAAATAAGCATATGTCTCTCTGGGAAAGGCAAACATTTACTGGTTTTTTTTATTATTTTAATTATAAGTATTTCTTAAACTATTTTTATGGTATAAGCACCGGAGAACCTCAGAAAATTTCTACTACTCAGAAAATATCATTTCTTTACCATGTGGCTTGTTTGCAAACAAAAACATAATGGAAAAATCCTCAGTTTGTTATGAGGTATTTTTCTTATGCATATTTGTTATTTCATTTTATTTCCTTATTTGGAAATAATTTATTCATATTACGTGGGTATCTATTGGAACATTGAAAATTGATGAGACAGAAACCAATGCTGGTTTATATATCCCAGCCTGAGCTGATGATCGGTGTACAGCATTGTGGCCTTGGAACTGGCTCGGGGTGGCTGAGCAGGCTTAGCCTCTTGTTTGACAGTTGTTTGACTCTCCCACTGGACTAAGTTGAGAAATCACACAGCTTTGTTTACTGCCAGCAACCATTCTGCTACCCCACGGGAGCTAGCCTTCAGATGAAGCTGACGCTGAGGATACAGGACAGAAAGGCAGAGAGAAACTGGGTGTTTGGTGATTTCATTGAGCTGATGGATAGACCAACCCTGAAACCTTCCCTACTCTGTATTTCCAGTCATAGGATACAATAAACTGTCTTTATTATTTAAGCCATTTTGAGTTTGTTTTTCTGTTAGTTGCTATTGGAGGTATTCTGTTAATAGATATATATTCTTTTCTTTAAAGATTTTATTTTGAAGTAATCTCTACACCTAATGTGGGGCTAGAACTCACAACCCCAAGATCAAGAGTCACATGCTCTACTGACTGAACCCGCCAGGTGCCTTGCTCTTAATATATTTTTTAAGTAAATGATGAACATAGACAAAAACTTGTGCACAGTAATTTTCATCAGAAAGGTTTTATGACAGTGAAAAAATAGAAATGATCAAGATACTGAATATTAGGGGCCTCTGGGTGGCTCAGTCGGTTAAGCGTCTGCCTTCGGGTCTGGTCATGATCCCAGGGTCCTGGGATCGAGCCCCACATCCGGCTCCTTGCTCACTGGGGAGCCTGCTTCTCCTTCTCCCACTCCCCCTTCTTGTATTCTCTCTCTGTCAAATAAATAAATAAAATCTTTTTAAAAATCCTGAATATTAGGGAAGCAAGTACATAGATTATGGCTCACTGACATGATATTATGTAACTATTCAAATTTATGGTATCAAGTATTTTTTAAATAACAATCCGCTCCTATTTCATCTCTCCGGACTTGGTTAACTCTCAAGTGTTCCCTGTCTTCACTCCATACTTTGCCTCCTGTGGTTTTCGCGACTAGAATGCCTCTAAATTCTTCCAACTTGTAGCTCCATTCCACTTCCCCTTTAAAATCCTGTCCATTCACACTTCCTCCAGGAAACCTTGCCATAAGCTTTCTTCCTTGTCCCCCAAGTTGGTACTAGCCTCTTCATTATACACCCACAATATCTGTGGTTATTATCTCTCTAACTGATCATGTTTTAACTATCTGATTTTATTTTTGTCTTTCTTCATTATGAGACTGTGAGCTGTTTGAAGACAAAGATCAACTGATTCTGATCTGGTTGTGTATCCCTAATGCCTAGCCAGAGGCCCAGCATTGCATAGATGCTCTATAAATATTTGTAGACTGTGTGGGTGGATGGTTAGATGAATAAAGAATGACTCTTAATCATGGCTATATCAAGAATGTAGGATGGTTAACTTCTAAATTTTGTAATGGTTTTCTGTATTTCTCACAGAAATGGGAAAAATTGTTTTTTAAAAAACAATAGGCTATTTATACAGAAATTAAGACTAGATTTTTAAAAATATCTCTTGCCTCTTAAGCTCCTATGTAAAAATTTATTAACCAAAATTCATTAATAAATATTTATAATTGAGATAGCCAAAGACAAACTTCATACTGTTACTCTCTCATGAAAAATTAAATTGACTTACTCTTTTTGATTAATTTTGAAAGCTTTGGTTTAAGGTTATAGAAGTCTGACAGAAAAATTGAAGCCATGATTGATTTACATGACACACTTTTAATAGAAAATGCTATAAAACATTGCAAAAGCTGTGACATCTTTAAAGATGAACTCAGATGAGAAATGCTAGGTTTGCAGGGCAGGGAAAAGCTCTATAAGTAATCTTCACCCTCCGATCCACTCTTCCTGAGGCCCCTGGTTGGGCAGTGTGCTTTCACATTCCTGACTTGTACCTCCAGGAATAGCAGCGAAACCAGGCAGCATCACTCCCTTATCTTATAAACAATATTAATACTAAGCTTTATAAAAAGACTTAAAACAGCAGAGAATATAAAATAATTTCTGAATATGCACATTACACATTAAAGGTACAAGGCTGGCAAAATTCCTTTTCTCTACCCCTGTCTTGGGGATAGGTTATATCAGTCATTTTTGTATGCCTACCCCCAGAGAATAGATGACATACAGTAGGCATTCCTAGGAATTGCTGAATAAATGAAATGTTAACCGGGGTTGTATCTACATAGTAGAATTATCTATGAGTGTTATTTCCTTCTTTGCATTCTTTAGTCTTGTCCACATTTTCTCTAATCTTTTCAAATTTTCAAATAGTTGTTTGTGTACTTGTGTTGTTATTTCCATAAATTCACGGTCAATCGCAAGAAAGGGGGAAGAAAACAGATATTCTGATATTGGGAAAATTTTGGTTCTATTTTGTAATTCAACATGCCCTTACTCACTGTTGCTTTTGCACACCAAGATAGAAAGAGGTCTTCTCAGAGCACTAGCCTCTCAGATGTGCAGCTTACCTGATGTTTTTCCTCCAGGTATCAGAATTTTTACTCTAATATCTACCTCTATAAAATCTGAACTTACGAGAGAGTAACAATGAAGAAAACTAATATTTGCTTCATAACTAAGTGAGCTTGATACTTAGGTTAACCCCCAATATTTTCCCACTAACCCCACATCCCTTGGTGGTGCCAATGAGTGACTTGAGCATGGGAGCAATCTTTGACTTCCCTTTAATTTCCATCACTTCTAATAAATTTAAGTGAAGGCAGTGTGCTTACTCTCCAAATTCAGCTTTAAGACAAATCCCTTCCCCCTTACCAACAAGATTGCCATCCCAAGGCCTCTCGTAGAAAGATAATCCGTAGTGACCACCATAGATACTATTTTCCTCATTTTACAGATGAGAAGATTAAGTATACCACTCAAGGGCATGATTAGTGAGACATAGAGCTCAGAAGAGAACACTTGTTTTTTGAACCCCAAATTCTCTCCTTTTTCTACTGTACCATGCTGTCAGAACTTTATAAAACCACCACAAGATAGATTTAGAATGATAGGTTTAGAATTATAGAATGAAGACTATATATTGCTTATTATCTAGACAACTGAAGCCAAAGGATAAGCAATTCTGGCATTAGTGGCTAAATTCTCCTCACTAGGAAATATAAAAGTCTCTCAGCCCACAGTGGCAGAAGAAAATACTTCTGGGTTCTTTCCTAATTTGACATTTCTTTCAGATTGGTCATTCTGTTCTCTTTGTTTTTTACATTAGCTGATCTTCTGTAGCCCATGTTGTTCATATCCAAAGGTTTTTGACTGTCATGTTTTCATTTACATTTGCTTCCATGTATTTTTTTATTTCTTCTTTAATTTCCTGGTTGACCCATTAATTCTTTAGTAGGGTGTTCTTTAACCTCCATATATTCAAGGTCTTTCCAAATTTTTTCTTGTGATTAACTTCAAGTTTCATAGTGTTGTGGTCTGAAAATATGCTTGGTATGATCTTGATCTTTTTGTACTTGCTGAAGCCTGATTTGTGACCCAGTATGTGATCTATTCTGGAGAATGTTCCATGTGCACTCAAAAAGAATCTGTATTCTGCTGCTTTAGGATGAAATGTTCTGAATCTATGTTAAGTCCATCTGGTACAGTGTGTCATTCAAAGCTATTATTTCCTTGTTGATTTTCTGCTTAGATGATCTGTCCATTGCTGTAATTGGGGTGTTAAAGTCCCCTACTATTACTGTATTATTATCAATGAGTATCTTTATGTTTATTATTAATTGATTTATATATTTGGGTGCTCCCAAGTTGGAGGCATATTTACAATTGTTAGAGCTTCTTGATGGATAGACCCCTTAATTATGATATAATGCCCTTCATCTCTTGTTACAGTCTTTGTTTTAAAATCTATTTTGTCTGATATAGGTATGCTACTCTGGCTCTCCTTTGATGTCCATTAGCATGATAGATGGTTCTCCATTCCCTCACTTTCAATCTGCAAGTGTCTTTAGGTCTAAAATGTGTCTCTTATAGGCAGCATATAAATGGATCTTGGTTTTTTTATCCATTCTGATACCCTATGTCTTTTGATTGGAGCATTTAGTCCATTTTCATTCAGAGTGATTATTGAAAGATATGAATTTAGTGCCATTGTGTTACCTATAGAGTTGGTGTTTTTGATGATGTTCTCTGGTCCTTTCTAGTCTTTGTTGCTTTTGGTCTTTTTTCTCCACTCAGAGAGGCCCTTAAAATTTCTTGCAGGGCTGGCTTAGTGGTCATGAACTCCTTTAGTTTTTGTTTGTTTGGGAAAATTTTTATCTTTCTTTCTATTGTGAATGACAGCCTTGCTGGATAAAGAATTCTTGGCTGCTTATTTTTCCAATTCAGCACATTGATTATATCCTGCCACTGTCCTCTGGCCTGTCAAGTTTCTGTGGACAGATCTGCTGAGAACTTCATCTGTCTTCTCTTGTAGATGATCAAGGACATTTTTCCCCCTTGCTGTTTTCAGGATTCTTTCCTTGTCTGTGTATTTTGTGAATTTGACTATGACATGCCTTGGCGATAGCCAGCTTTTGTTGAACTTAATGGGAGTTTTCTGTGCTTCTTGGATTTTGTTGTCTGTGTCCATCCCCAGATTAGGGAAGTTTTCAGCTATAATTTGTTTGAATAAACCTTCTGCCCCTTTTTCTTTCTCTTTATCTTCTGGGACTCCTATGATACAAATGCTATTATATTTTAATAAGTTGCTGAGTTCCCTAAATCTACCTTCGTGATCCATTATCTTTCTTACCTCTTCTTTTCAGCTTTAATTTTATCTTCTATATCACTGATTTGCTCCTCTGTTTTGTCCATCCTCATTTTTATGGCATCCAGTTGGGTTTGCATCTCATTTACAGCATTTTTAATTTTGGCCTGACTAGATTTTAGTTCTTTTATCTCTGCAGTAAAGGATTCTCTAGTGTCTTCTAAGATTTTTTTCAAGCCCAGCTAGTATCCTTATAATCATTGTTTTAAATTCTAGTTCAGACATCTTAATTATATCTGTATTAATTAAATCCCTGGCCATGAGAAAAAATAATAATAATAAAAACAAGAATAAAAGTAAAAAGGAAGCTAGATCCTATTTACCCTAGAGCTGAAGCTTCACAGCACTCTATGATCAGTAGACTTGGGGCACACCAGTCGTTTGTGCTGGTCTTCTGGAGGAAGGGCCTGTTGTGATGATTCTCAGGTGGACTTGCCCAAGTGGAAATATGCCTCCAGGGGGCAGGAGGGCGGGGCTTAGTGTAAATGGTCACAGCCTCCACTAGGTGACACTGTTTTGCTCCCTGCAGGCTTTCAGTGCTGATGGTCAGGGTGAATATGGCAATGCCCTGCTCTCTAGCCCCAGGGCTGAAAGTTCAGACCCCCCACTCTTCCTTGAGAGCAATCAATCACCCCTCTTGTATTCCCAGTTTCTGTCAGAACCCTGCATTCACCCTGCCTGTGTCTGAGGTTGTGTTTTTTTTTTTATCTCAGGCCCACGACTGAGTTTCAAAACTGCAAATTTTAGGGACCCTGTGGCTGGGACCTGAGCTGTTTCTTGGGGAGGGGGTGGTCTTGCTGTTCTTTTGCCGTTTGCTGACCAGTCCCAGGAAAGCAATGGCGCAATCAGGCCGTGGAGGCACAAACGAGCAGCAGTTCACAGTTTGTGGCAAAACAGCAGAAAGCCGGCACCAAGACTCACTGCTCTCAGCCAACTTTCCCACTCCTATGCCTGGGAACCATGCCACACTGAGGCACCACCCATTCTTCTTGCAGCCCAGGTGATCCTCAGACCAGGCTGTCCCTCCTGGGACTCCTCCCTGCTTCGTCACCTGAGCACCTTTAAGCCAGGCACATCCACCATGGTAGTGGACTTCTGAAAGTTCAGATTTTGTGCTCTGCTGCTTATAATACTTGGTGGTAGCCTCTATAAGCCCAGCTCCCTCCCCACCGGGGTACCCACAGCTATATCCCCCCAAGTCAACTCTCTACACTTCCTACCTTCTAAAAGGTGGTCACTTTTCTACTTGTGGACTTGCAGGTTTTGTCCTCTCAGACCTCAGATTGATTTATTGGGTGCTCAGAATGATTTGATAACTATCTAGCTGTGTTTGAAGGACAAGACAAGCTTAAGGTCCTCCTACTCCTCTGCCATCTTAATTTCTTCCCCTATTTATTTATGTTTTACAACTCCAGAATAAAGAAGAAAATGAAAAACTGGCCCCTGAATCTAATTTAAATTGTTAGAAAAGAAGTTTTTTGTTTTTTATTTATTTTTTTATTAATTCTAGATCTTTACACCTTTTCCTTGTGGATAAAAGAAGAGGATTTTCTTACACATGGAGAGTTCAAAATTTAAGTAAAAAAAATGTGAGGCCACATTTTTCTTTCATGAAAGTTTATTTTGAAGATCACATTTTTGCTTTTCTTTGGCCCTCACTGGAATCTTATAAAAAAGACTCAAGGAGAAAAAGAAGCCTGTTAATGACTCTGAAACAGTGTCTGTTTAATATTCAATATAATTAAAGTAGGTTTTGTTTTTCTGTATAGCTTTAATCTGATCTTACTAAAGCAGGCTAATATACCTAATATGTAACCAAGTATGCTCTAAATCTAGCTCGTTAACAGATGTTGAAATCATATTATCTCTCTGGAAGCAGGGTTTGTTTGTTTGCTTTGTGTGGGGGTCATTTATTATTTTATTTACGTGAGTGTGTTTATAGCTTCAATGAAGTATAATTTACATACCACAAACATACTTCTAGGTGTATAATTCAATGCTTTTTAGTAAGTTGACAGAATTGTGCAACTATCATCACAATCCAGTTTTAAAACATTTTCACTGCCCAAAGAAGATCTTTCATTTGCACTCATACCCTGTTCCCCTCTCAGCAGCAGCAGCAAACTATAAGGAGAAAAAAGTTTTCTTAAAAATGATCCAACTTCTCCGTTATCTACTCTTTAGACAGGCCAGCAAGCCAAAGGACTAAAATGAACAAATCAAAATGAAAATATACCTCAAATTAAACTAGCTTATGAAGTTCAAAGCCTCCCCCAGATTTATGTTTTGTTTTGTTTTGTTTTTTGCTTTTACAAAAATCTGGCACTGTTATAGTCTCCCGTATGACAGAAGAAAGATCTAAGAGGTAGAGCCGGCAAGTTATTTGGTTGATTTTGTTTATCTCTAATTTAAACTCAATAAAAATGCAGTTAAAGTATTTCTTTGAACATAATTGAAATGTATAGAGTTTTTAAGAAACATAAACTCATTAATTTAAAAAAATTTTTATTTTGAGTAAGCACTTTTCCCCATGCTTTTCCAGTTTTCACAAATAATATACAATTATTTCAGCTAAAATTTTAAATTTTGAAGCAAAAGGATCTCAATATAAGTCATTGAGAACAAAGGTCAATGTCCCTGCAATGATTGTACACAACTTGGGCACTGTAGGTAGTTAAAAGGTGGCCTTTTGAAAGGTAAGATACAGATCCATTCAGTAAAGCCATCTACCTCATCAACCTTGTTGGCCTTGCAGAAGGGGTTACTGCTTAGCAGACACATGGATTTCTCAGTTATTCATTAATTACCTAGAAAAAAGGAATGAAAACATAAGGAGTGGGTTATGAGCCTAAGATTAGGAACTACCTCATATCTCTCCTATGTGCTCACAGATGTTTTAAATGATTTCATCGGACAGTAAAATCTTTCTTTTAAGTGAGACTCATCATATCATCTACATACTCTACATACTTCATATATATTTATTAGTACGAACTAATAAATATATAACACATAATAAAGAGCCTATGCTGGGCGCCTGGGTGGCTCAGTCGGTTAAGTGACTGCCTTCGGCTCGGGTCATGATCCTGGAGTCCCGGGATCGAGTCCCGCATCGGGCTCCCTGCTCGGCGGGGAGTCTGCTTCTCCCTCTGACCCTCCCCTCTCTTGTGTGCTCTCTTTCTCTCTCTCAAATAAATAAATAAAATCTTTAAAAAAAAAAATAAAGAGCCTATGCTATAGAGAGGCCATGCAATGATAGAATTAAAAGCATTTTGTAGTTGGGAGGACGAAATCTGAACTTTGTTATAGACTAGAGAGGACGTGCAAAAGTACTTAATCCTTCTATAATTAATCAGGAAGTTTTCAGGAAGAAGACAAAGTTCAGACAAAGTTTGTTGTTGGTATGTGATAGATTCAGATACTATAAAATTGGGTATGAAATGACAAAAGACCGAGTTCTCGTGATATTGAAAGAAAGGGGTTTTGTTATCAATTCAATGGCAGGAGGCCTATAAAAATATGACCATTTTCAATTCAATTTCTTTCTATTTAAGTTCACAAATACTGAAAACTTATCATGTGAAAGCCACTGTGCTAGAGCCACAGATAATGTACTAGGCCTTATAAGTAAATGCAACAGGAGAATTTCTACTCAGTTAGAGCTCAACAAAATACAACTGTGGCCTAGAGCATACCAGTCATAGTATTGTCTGCATATCTTTTGGGTCCAATCTTAAAACTGTAAGGATTATTCATTTTCTCACTAGGCTGAATAATCAAGGTTTCAGATAGAGAGGCTCCTCTAGGCAATGCTAAAGATAACTGAGTAGCTCTAAATTTTTCTCCACAACCTTGAAGCTCTGCAAGATAAAATTTCCACAATTTTCAAACTGTGCCAAATTTGATAAGGCAAGTCACCAAATCCAAATCCAAATCCAAATTTGAAATAACAGATAGTTAAGAATTCCTAAGATCTCCAAAGAGTCCTTTACAACACAAATGAAAGTTGCAAGACAACATTGGCATTGTGTGGAAGTTCCAAGGTCCAACGTGGAGAAAGGGAAGAAGCTGGGGTAAGGAGGAGCACTGTAGGAGAGCTGACTCTCAAGGTGGGTTTGGGAGGCAACCAGAAAGTGTTTCTTCACCAAGCTTCCTGATAATTGCTTCCACACTGCTGATATTTTTCAGGTCACTCTCTTTTATCCAGGAAAACCTCTTCACTAGTGAATCAACTGGCGACTAAGCATCATCTTTTTAAAATACAAATAATTTTCAAGAGAATAAGAATGCCAATAGTTATTTATAAGCTAGTGAGAATTAGTTTAAAAATGTCTATTGTAACTGTTTTCCTCTTAATAACTTAAGGTAACTACACTGTCAAAATGGTAGTTTTTAATTATTTATTAGAATAGTTACAAAACAATGAATATATGTATATATGTATATATAGAGAGAATATATTTTTTTTTCAGAACTGTAAAATTTAAAAAGAATTGTCACATGCATTAGATAGTTTGATGCTCATAAATGTCATGTGATAAAAGACATTATTGGTTGACTATTAGCAGTTGCTTGCATATAAAATCCTGATTTGGGGTATGCCTCACACCTCATTGTAACTCAGGGATTTAGCAAGAAATGTCTAAACCAAACATGGTTTATCACCCGCCTTACCAGTGATTAGTTTGGGGTGAGTATATAATTGATTTCTGGCCAATGAGATATGGGAGAGATCTGTTAAAGGCCTTCAGAAAAGGTTACTTTGATCTAAGGGGAAAAAAAGATAAAGGATGCACAGAAAGAGATAAGTCTGCTTTCTTTCATCACATATGGAGTCATATAACAATCAATATATGTTGTTAGATTTGCATGTGAGACACACTTTAGGAGAAAAGAAAACGAGAACTGAGGAAGCCATCTGACAAGCAGGAGGTTGCTAAGTCATCCTGCTGAAAATGGCTGACAGAAAGATGGAAAGTTCTAGAGTCCTTAGTCACGTTATTTAGCTGCCACTTTAAATATATCAGTAGCTTCACACCCTTAGGATTTTGGGTTATCTGAATGACCTCATCTAACCTTATTGTTTAAAGTGATTGAGTCAGAGTTTTTGGTTCCTGATAACTGAAATCACAATGATACATGTGAGTTGGTTAGATTCCTGACTTAGAGATATGATAACTAAGGTTCAAAAAGTTAAGGAACTTGACCAACAACCATAGGGTAAGCTACAGATATGTGACATAGTTGCAATTTCACATTCTAAGGATCATATGCCTTCCATTTAATTCTGTGCCAATTTTGTTGAATAGAAATAAATAGATCTGGGGTATTGAGATACTTTGGGAAACTAAATAGATTTATTCTTCTATCCTCTCCAAAATAGGAGTATTGTGGTAGAGGACTTAAGGTATGAAAAAGAACATTGAGAAATTGGAGCTCAGAAAAGGGGGAGCAAGGTATCATCTTCTTGTTTTGCCCATTTTGAAGTTTTGTCTAAAGCTGGCCTGAAACTCATGAGAAAGTTGAAACTCTCTTCCTCCTCTTTCTTCCTATTTCACACGTACTTTTATTCCCAGGACCCCAAATATTGGTGAGCAGTATTGGTAATTCAGCTACCTTCTGTTTAATAGAGCCATATTCAGCCAGGTGACTTAGGTAGAATCTCATGATGACAAGGAAAAGAATCCACTTAAACTAAAATAAAAATACAAATTTATTAAAGAACAAATTGGGGAATCTCATGGAACAGAAGGGTAGAGAGTATTGCTTAACTGAAGAGGAGTAGTTAGATGATAGATAGATAGATAGATAGATAGATAGATAGATAGATAGATGATAGATAGATAGATAGATAGATAGATAGATAGATAGATAGAAAGAAAGAAAGAAATCGATCAGGAACTTATATGTGCCATGGCATAGGAGTCTCTGCCGCACCATTGGCTTCTCTAATTTATCACTCTTTCTGTGTAGACCAGCTTTTCTCTACTCCTTATGCACAAGGCCAAAAGATGCATTGTCCCATCCCTGCCAATCCACCAGTGCCGGTTTAATATGATTTTCCAGGCAAATACTCTGTTATAATGGACCCATTCTGCCCATGTCTCAACCCTTAATCCTGAATTCCTCAGAAAGAGGATAGGTCTGGCCAAGCTGAGCCTCTGGATTGGTTTCACTCTAACCAGACATCCCTACCTTTGTTCAACCACTATTGCCATAGGGTGGTGGCCATATTGAAACATCATCACCTGTATGGTAATAGACAGTTCTCAGAGAACAGGCTATGGCTGGCAAGTATCCTTGAATTGAATCTGACCTGTATTTAAAACTTCATTTTATTGGGTTTCCTAGTGATTTCAAAGTTTATAATAGCCAATTTGTAAATAAAAACTTAAACATAATGTGGTCATAAGTAAGAAACTCCCTTCTACAGATAAAGGGGAAAAAAGAACCAGACATCCCTGATGAGGATGACTACTTAATGTGAATAATGACAAATAAGTGACAAAAAACTCAGAAGTGTATCTCAGCATTTTTCAAAGGGCAGTTATCTGTGTAATTTATAATTATGCATTACACTTAGTTTATACATTACAAATACAAAATATTTTTAATGTGTACATATTCAAGAAGAATTAAAATGAATATATTGCATATTGGAAGTCCATTAAAAACTAAATTCTTACATGGATTATTTGACTGCATTAGAGTAACTCAGCAATGTACCTTTAGAACTATAGATGTAAGGTTAAAATTTCAGATAAACATGTGATATACAATCCTGTAATGACATCAGAAAACATAACATATATTTTAAAGTGGTGAAAATGAATAATGTGAAAGCTAGATCACACTACAAATAATACAAAGCATACAAAATATATAATTTAAGTCAAATAAAAAATGCCCATATGTGAAATAAATGGAAATTAAATTTTAATGAAAGTTAGGGAAGTACAGGTATAAAAACTGTTAAGAATTGTATAGATTGTACATTTTAACCATTAGATTTTTTTTTAAAGCTGAAATTCATGTTCTATATGTGTCAACACCAGTATGAATTTTGTTTATCAAAAGTTTTTCAAGCATCACAAATTTTGGGGGCACAATGATTCAAATCATAAATTCTGACATGATATGTGAATCTATGAAAATATATATTATATATGTAGTTATATATGTGAAAATATATTAGGGAAGACCTAGCTAACATGAAATTCATTTAATAAATTGAAGTAGGCAATAATACAGTTCTTTATGAGATTTACAGGGAATTTGAAAAGAAATGCTATGTCAAGTAGATCTTTTTAAAAGGTAATGTCTTAAGATTTCAGAGTGAGATGACAGGAAATGTCAGAATTGAATCATACGGATTCATGTGCTGTACGTAGAGGGCCTATCTAGGATGGGAGCTGTTTCAGCATAAAAATGAAAGCAAAAATCATACCATCCATTTAGAGAACCACACAAACATTTACCCAGTACTGCAATAACAAATTTCCCATTTTTTTTTCATGAGAGGGCAGTTTCATTCCTTTGTTAGTTTCCATTTTCATTAATCTCTGCCTTCCCCGAGTTGAGTGAATATGCCCACATACTCTGCAAAAAAAACTGTTCTTGTTTTCAGTTTAATTGGGATCTCGAAATAGACAAGAGCTCAAGTGATTCCTGACTGAGTATTGCAGACATAAAGTGCTTGGAGTGTTCCGATCAGATTTTAGATAAGAATGTGAATTATGTTTATTCCAATGCCCTTAAATCTCCAGAATCTTCAGGCCAAATTTGCCGTGACTTTGACTCAAGAGTGACATGTTATACTATCACCAGGGCTGAGTCAGCTGTGCTTGCCCTTGCAACACCTCCACCCGGGAGCCAGGAGCCAGGCTGCAAGGGTTCCTGGGACACCATATTCCAGACAGAACGGACTATAACTCCAAACAGCCACTGGCGTTTTGCACGTGGCCAGCAGGACACTAAAGGCAAATCAGCAAGGACCCAAATGGACCCTGCCACGAATCCTCAGCCATTTCTGGCACCCTAAAAGGCCAGTTAATTCTGTCTCTCATGCTTATAATTTTAGGACAATAAACCACATGCAAACTCTTCTAGTCACCGAATTCTTCAGTACTGGATCTGTGCTTCCTTTTCTTTGTCTTGTTTTCCTACTCTGCCTACTTTTTCTCGTCAACCCCTTTGTTTTGTTCTTTGAAACTTGGAATTCAGTTGCAAATCAACTTTCCTACTCATCAGCTTTCTTACATTCACTACACTGTGGTGTCTCCTCCCTTTATGTAGATTTCTTTGTTTGTAGTAATCGTCTTATTGAGGTAAAATCTACATTTTAGAGAAGCCCCAGATTTTAAATTTATAGTTCCATTAGCTACAGATGCCTTGATCACCTCTCCAATCAAAATACAGAACATTTTCATCATTCCAGAGAGTTCTCACAAGCACCTTTCCAGGCAATTGCTTACGCTTCCCTCAAAGCAAGCATTTTTAAATTTCTATCACAATAGATTAGTTTTTCCTGATCCAGTACTTCATGTAAAAGCAAACATATAGTGTGAATTCTTTTGTCTGACTTCTTTAGCTTAGCATGTTTTTGAAATTGCCCATGTTTTCCTTAGCAGTAGTTCATTCTTTGTATTGTTAAATAGTATTCTGTTGTAGGGCTTTACTGCTGAACATGTAGGTTTTTTTAATCTTTTTGCTTTTAGGATTAAATCTGTTAGGAACAGGATGTGCAAACTTTTTTGTGGATATATGTTTTCATCTCTCTTGAGTCTTTGGATTGGATTGCTGATTCCTAAGGTATCTGGTTCTTATAATAAATTAATCATGACCCTCAGGTTTTATAAATCAGTTGAGTGAGTTTACTTAAGGTTAAGTTCACCTGTGAGAACTGGATCCCCTCTAAACATGAGGGCTTCTGAAACTGAAGAGCAATCCTGAGTTGCGAAGAATGAATCATGAAAAGCTCCCATGAGAAACCATTTCTGGATACCAGCTGACCTTCATGCCATGTTTCTCTTCTGCCACATTGTGGATTGTGTGTATTTTCATTTGAAGCTCTATACATTTTAAATGTTCTGCCTGCCCTGTGTCATACTTTCACCCACATTCCACCATCCACTGTGTCACTGTTGGGAGGAAAACTTTTCCTCTTCCAACCCAAGTTCAGTGACTGGGGGCCTGCAAATTAACTGACAATAGACAGATTAACAGGAGAGAAAAGAGGGTTTCTTTATGTGTGCCGTGCATACGTGCAGGAGTGCTTAGCAATGAGTATTTCACTCAACAGAAATAAAAGGTTTATATTCCAAACTTGACAAAGCGGTGGTGGGTATGAGGGAGATGTTTCAGTGAGAAGGTGTGGAAGGTTCTGTTGGGTTTTCTGATGCTAATGGAAATGGCCAGTCTGTCTCCTTGCCAGTTGAATTCACAGGAAGCTCCATCAGAGTGGGGGTTATTGGCAGCTTTATTTTTCTGGAGGCTCTGCTTTACTCAGCTAAGAGAAGTTCAGATAAGACTCCTTTCTGCATCTTTTTAGTACAAATGTTTTCACTTTAAAGTAATCTTTATGTCAACTCTGGGGGTCCAAGTGGGTCTCCACATTTCCCCTATCAAAAATTTTACTATCAGTTTGACAGAAAAAGAAGTTTGGTTGATTGCTGTGGAGAGAGATACAAGTTGTGAGGTAGGAGGTCTGCAAAGGGAGAGGAAAACAACATTAATGCTTGGAGCAGACTATAAACTCAGTTTTTATGTCCAGAGGGCAGCTAGTCAAGATTTCTAGACATTGGGTCTGAAGCATCTTTACTGAGAGTAGCTGTGGTAATGTCACAATAATGGTCATTTCCTGAAGCAGAGATTAGAAGATGCAAGTGTTGGGTGAACTTTCTGAGCAGCCCACACTGTTGTGGTGATAAAACCTTTGAAGTTATATCAAGTCATCCAACTTCAGTTTACCGGAATTCAGGAAAAAGGCAATGGTGGGTCTCAGTGATGCCAAGTCATGAGAGTGGGAAAAAAATCAGAAGCATTAATTACTGACAAAATGTGCAAGATGGCAGGATCCAGTTTCCAAAGAGGTGAAAAATAGCTCAAAGACAATGAACAAGACTAGAATCTGACAACTCAGAAGAAAGGGTTATAGTTTTCCATTGAAACACAAACTTTCTCTCTACAGTCACCCCCATTTTGATCAAAGATAATCAAACTAAAACAATTCTTGTTTACAAAATAAGTCTAGTCTCATTAAATTTGGCCTGAACATTTACTAAGTGCAGCAGGAATGATAATTGACCACAAGGACCTTTTAAAGTTTGCTTTGCTGGAACTTTTATAAGGAATTCAGATTGGACTTTTTTTTAAAGTCCCTCAAGACTAGTGTGTCAAACTAAGAACTTGCCATCAGATTTCACCTGCAGTACCTACAGATTTGGGTGAATTCCTCTCTTCTCAGGGTCCCCAAAATAGCTTAAGTTTCCCGGGCCTGCCAGGAAGTGACCTTCCTTACTCATTTATAATACAGGGAAACTTGTAAGTAAGGTAACAGGTCGACTTTTCCAAGAGGGCTTTGTAAATATTGGTTCCCTAAAGCCAACCTTTGTTCCTTAAAACTGTCTGCTCATATCTGATTCTATGCACATCATTCTCAAATATGACATTCTAGTCAAAACCTTAGTGATATAACCAATTTTCCCAACTATGACCTATTACAGGGAGAATAGATTCTTATTGAACTTATGCAAATAACTATATTGCCATGAAAATAAGAATGTTCAATAAGAGTTTCTGAATTCTGGAAGAATATGGTGGGGAGAAAAATATAAACTTTTTTTTTTTTTAACTAAAAAAGTATCTACTAATCTAATAAATTGTTGGGAGTTATAGATAACTTAAGAGAAAGGGATTCCTTAAATCCAGAAAATAGAACAGTAAAGAACTAGCAATGTTTCAAGCAAAAGGCCATAAAAATTATAATCATTCTTTTTCAGTTTGTTCAGTCCCATGTAATTAATTCTTGTTCTGCTTTTTCTTGGTTTAGCAGTTTTATGAATCCATGAGCATCTCCACTAGTGTTCTGGAAATTCTTATTCAGTCCCATGGTAAGATCTTAAATTTATTTAAGCAATGCCATCGGAACCCTATACCACAAGGTTCCTATCATAATCTTTACATGGATCTCTGTGACATCTCTTTTGTGGACAAAGTATTCTGGTTTGATGCTGATTGCAAGAGCTTTCAGGAAAGCACTAGAGTAAAACAATAACTATTTGTGAACAGCAAAAGATTTAAAATTGCTGCCATTAACAATCTGATGAAAGTTCATTATTATAAAAATAATGCAATTGACAAAGAAATGTTGTTTCTGTAACACAACATTTTAAGGTAATAACTGGAGTTATGATTGATAACATCATATCAAGATATCATGGACAGCTGACAAATTTCTATGAATTTTATATAGCTTTGAAATATATTAACAACATATAACCATACTAACACAATCCAGAGAAGGTTAAGTATCCTTCTTATTTGATAATGTTTTTTATGTACTTAAACATATAAAATAAGCCTATATTTTTTTTCTCAAAGATTTCATCTATTTATTTGAGAGAGAGAGAGCACAAGCAGGGGGAGTAGCAGAGGGAGAGGGAGAAGAAGGCTTCCGGCTCAGCAGGGAGCCTGACAGGGGGCTCAAGCCCAGGACTCTGAGATCATGACTTGAGCCAAAGGCAGACGCTTAACTGACTGAGCCACCCAGGTGCCCCTAAAATAAACCTATTTTTAAAAATATCTCTTTTTATAAAGTGAAAGAACAAATCCTTTGAGATATTCCAGGTACTCTATGGGAAATCTCAAAGACAGTTAAAGATCAGGATTTTATTTAGGGAAGATAAAATAGCAAAAGTTGTCAAAAATGACATAAAGTTTGAATTAAATAGGATCAGAGACCACTATGAAACAATACTTAGTATTCAACCAAACTGACAATAAAAGACTTTAAAAATAAATTTAGGAGGTAACATGACTGTAAAAATCAAAAACATAACAAAACCTAGCTTGTTTAACACTGAGAAGATTTGGTTCTCTCACATAATTGAAGGGGTTCAGAACAACCCTCCCAGAATGTGCGACTTTGGCATATGGATTATTTTGAGCTAAAGGTACTTGAGACCGTGTGGGCTCAAGAGAAACTTTTGTCTCTCCCTTAACCACACGGAAGAATCTAAACTGGGGGTCTTTCCCAGAATAAGGGTGATTCCCAGAGATAAATTTTATCTGAGTGACCCATCTGTATGGTAGGGCAAACATCTAATTACCAAACATCTGCTCATCTTATCACCATATGAAATGCATTTTGTTCCTCTGAAATTGCAGACCCTTACCCCCTTCTCCTTAGTTCAGGATGACATTTATACCTCATTTTGCCTGACTGTCTTTGGAATTCCCATGTCTGTATGGATTCCCTGTACATAAACTATTAAATTTGATTTTTTCCTGTGGATCTGTCTCCTGTCAATTTGATTCTTAGTCCAGTTAGAAGGACCTTTGAGGGGACAGGAATTCTTGCTCCCTGACATAATCAAGGACATTATAATGACAACTTCAAGCACAATATAAAGATACAGATTTTTTGTTTTCTACTGTTGGGGAGGAAGACCTTCCTCTGCCCTACAAGGTCCTTCCAGTTGAACTTAGAATCAAATTGACGGGAGACAGATTCACAGGAGAAAATCAAATTTAATAGGCATATACATAAGGGGAATCCACACAGACATGAAATTCCAAAGACAATGAGGCAGCATGACACTTACATGAGCTAAGCAGAGGAACAGGGTTGCGAGGATACAAAGGGGAGGTAGGCCATTAGCAGGAAGTGAAAGGAGATATTTTGAAAAACAAAGGTTGCCCTATTATGCAGAGAAGTCTCATAGGTAAAGGGGAGTCTCTGTTAATAGCTCTCTTCCACAGGCTTTCCTTTCCAACATAAATTTAGGCAGTTGAGGACCAGAAGGAGCACTTTTCCTGCATCTGCAGGGTTTTGATTACTTTTAGCTCAAAATAATGTTTATGCCAATGTGGTCCATCTTGGATCATCCTGCCCTTGGTCCCCACACTACAAAAATTACTCAAAGGGTAAGGAAAAAATTTTTACAATCTCTTACTAGGAGCAGACCAATTATCTAAGAAACTGTGTCCTTTTAAGGGGTGGGGGGGACTCCAGTATTGCATTAGTACATTATTGATATTAAAGCTCATTTTAAAAACTTATAATAAATCCGTTCAATCTTAGCTAGCTTGACCCCATGAGATAACATTCTCTCTCTCTCCTTTCTTTTTCTTTCTCTCCTCTCCACAAACCCTTTACAACCATCTAGATCCATTCAGGTTTTTGTCCTTAACTACCCTCATTCTCATTCTGAAACAACCTTTAAACACCATCTAAACAACTACCTTAGGATGATATTACCTCCTTTTATACCTTAACAAAAACACATTCCTATATTCCTTGAATACCTTTATGCAGAGATATTGTCATTCACCCTGATTATTTCTAGTAGTTACATCCTTAAAGTTAGTTTTCCAAAATGCAAATGCAATCATATAACTACCTACCATTCAACAATTGCAATCTAACACCTAGTAGATAAAATTCAAATTCCTATCCAGG
Source organism: Mirounga leonina (assembly GCF_011800145.1). Lineage (NCBI taxonomy): Eukaryota > Metazoa > Chordata > Mammalia > Carnivora > Phocidae > Mirounga > Mirounga leonina. The sequence continues at coordinate 54,939,557 of NW_023270305.1, forward strand.
GAAGGTATTCCTGGACAAAGATTTTGGCTAACTTTCTAGTGTTGCCCAATAACATAGACCCATCATGCCCTCCGCTTTATTAGCCATAGTACATATGGGCTATTCTTTGAATGGACTGTGACTTTTCACACCTCCAAGTCTTCGCACATGGTCGTTCCACTCCCTTGGATTTCCCCTCCACCTCTCACCACAGGCACACCTCGCTGCCTCCTTTAGGGGCCGGCTCAGTTGCTTCCTCTTCTGTGAAGATTTCCCAGATTTCTTTATCCATACTGGGCACTTCTTTCCCATGGCTCTCATTGCAGCTGGTACCCACCTTCCTTCCTTCCTTCCAGTAACTTTCACACGCTCTCATTTTGTCAAGCTTCACATTTTGCCTCATTTTGATATAAATTTCTGAGGGCAGGCATCTGATTTTTTTTCTTCTCCGTATCCCCATCACCTGTCACAGAGCCTTGCAAAAAAAAAAAAAAAAAGTTGTTTCTCAATAAGCAGTTGTTGAGGGAATGAGGGCATAAATGAATGAAGGAAGTTCACCAGCACTATTTTAGCCCATGCCATTGGGAAAAGAAATTCTGGTAACAGATGCCATGCTAAGGGAAAGTGGTATGTGCAGTAAGAGGAGGGCTTACCTGAAAGCAAATCCAGGGGGTTTATATAAGATAGTGCTTTCAAGCACTCTTTATTTTCATTTTGAGCCTTATGGTAACCAGTGACAAGAGCAGAACAGATATTATTTTCATTTGATATTTGAAAAGTGAAGAAATAGGCATAGAAATGTTAAGGGTCATAAAGCTGGGTAGTAACAAAAATGGAAGTAGAACATTAGTGCCTAGAAATAACAACATCTACTCCACCTTTTTCTGATTTTCTTTCTTTTTTTTTTTTATTTTATTTATTTGCGAGAGAGAGAATGAGAGACAGAGAGCATAAGAGGGAGGAGGGTCAGAGGGAGAAGCAGACTCCCCACTGAGCAGGGAGCCCGATGTGGGACTCGATCTCGGGACTCCAGGATCATGACCTGAGCCGAAGGCAGTCGCTTAACCAACTGAGCCACCCAAGCGCCCCAACCTTTTTCTGATTTTCATGATGTTCTTTTTAAGCCTTGTATATCTGAAGCACACACACATACACACACACTGAACTAAGTCATAAAACTAAGACACAGAGCTAGAAAGAACCTTAGATATCATGTAATCTGCCTCCTTATAGTGAGAGTGATGATTTATTTTGCTACCATAAGATAAACACCATCTACATCATCTCATTCAATTTGAGCAGCTGGTCTCTTTGTCACCAGTGTTACTTCCTCACAGTTGCAAACAGGTGCTCTTTTGTCTCACTGAAGCCAGAGGGGCAAGTAAAATGGACTTCTCAAGGCTATAAATGCCTCAGAATGTGGCATCCTCCTCCCTTGCATTGGGATGTTCAGAAGGACTCTCTCTCTCTCTTTGAGCCCCCATCCTCTTCCCTGCCCTCCAACAATCTGCAGGCCTGCTAGGAGAAGAGGCATACGTGGCAAATTTTTGTAGCCCCAACCTCCCACACCCTGAATGAACTATTGAGTTCATTCTGATTTGAGTGTAGACCAAAGGACAGGCTAACCTGTCATTTGTGAGCCTGCAAGGTGAATGTGAACCAACACATCAGCCAGGTTCTAATAATCATCTCCAGTTGACCTGTATCAAAGGATGGACAATGGGAACCACCTTCACCTTTAGCCTTATCACCTCCTTGACTTAAATATATTCAAGCAACCGGGGTGCTTGGCTGGCTCTGTTGGGGAAGCATGTGACTCTTGTGAGTTCGAGTTCCATGTTGGATGTAGAGATTACTTAAAAATAAAAGCTTTGAAAATGTATGTGTGTGTGTGTATATAGTCATGCACCCCTCCCAGAATAAACATGTTGCCTTAGTGACTGGTTTTTATTGTCATTGTTGTTTTGTTTTAGATTTTGCTTCTTGTTTTATGTTTCCTGACCCGCTGTCACTACAACCACAGTCCAGTCAGACAGGGTGTGGCAGCCAGAGTAAAAAGTTTCAGCGTAGCATAAATCACTGGAAGTAATTGTGAGGGATAGAAGTAATATCAGAAAGAAAAGAATACCTAAAATTAAAGTTCCAAAGGGTAAATGTATATTACTAAAAGGACAAAATAAAAGGCCATGTCGTGGTCAAGTTACAAAGTTCATTACCACCCATGACAAGGTTAGATGATTGTAAAGGATTGTTAATTGTTAAATAATCAGCAACAACATGGATTTACTTTGTGTCTTTTATTTCTGCTCTTCAAATTTTTTGTGCACTTAACATACAATGTCTGTTAATACTAATATCAAAGACATAGATATTCTCTGGCTTTTATGGGCACCTGGTGTTTCTCAATACAAGTGCATGGAGAATTTATAGCAGAATTTGAAAATGAAAGCAGGCTATAATATTTTCAAAGTCTAGTATACACGTTTGTTGTACTTTCCGGCAGGTGGCAAAAAAGATTAAAACACAGTAAGTCCTTTTCTGATAAAGTCTACTCTTCTATCATGGAAACTTCACAGTAAAATAATTTTCTAAATGTGTGAAATTCAAATGCCTATTTTTTCGTTTGAATATCTAGGTGTGCTCATTTGTGATTTTCATGACAAAACAAAAGCTTTCTGTACTTTTTACAAAGGTAAATTACTCTTCTATATTACCTAAAACAGAAGCATCTCAATGATAGGAGGTTTGCAAGATAGAATAGAGCTGGAAACTACTGTTTCTTTGGATGTAGACATGTCTCCTCTCTCCTCCCCTAAAAAAGAAAAGAAGTCAAGTGGTAGACAATTTGATTATCTGAAAGCAGCCTAATTGTTTATTATAGACTGCAATCATACTCATTCTTAATTCAAGTCTCTTTATATAATTTTTAATGTAAGTTTAATGTAAGGAGCAGAAGCTTTTGTGTGTAACTTAGCAAAGATAATAAAAGCAATAAAAGCTGAATTTGTCAGGTGCCTGGGTGGCTCAGATGGTTAAGCGACTGCCTTCGGCTCAGGTCATGATCCTGGAGTCCCGGGATCGAGTCCCGCATCGGGCTCCCTGCTCGGCGGGGAGTCTGCTTCTCCCTCTGGCCCTCCTCCCTCTCCTGCTCTCTGTCTCTCATTCTCTCTCTCTCAAATAAATAAATAAAATTTTTAAAAAAGAAAAAAAAAGCTGAATTTGTCTTTTAGACTTGAAAAAAACTCCACCAAATTTACACAGAGAAAGTGATATACAGTGATGACACAAGCTATACTCCTGTTATCAGAAAATAACACAATTGAATTGCACTGGGCCAGCTCAAGTTGTCATATCATGTTGCTATTGTTTCTTATAAAATAAATAGCTTTGTTTATCATGAGCCAATGTGACATGGCAGTGCAAAAATCATATTCCATGCTGTGGCAGCAGGGAGGAGAGCAGATGTCACCACTCAACTAAACCTGCAAAATCCTTTGGAATTCCTATTTATTAAAGCCCACATTCTTTGAACCTTGCTCCCTAGCCAGGCTACACCTTCTGCAGCCAAATTCACAAATATGCTCACTGTTAACCAATAGAAGTGCCCATCCAGAAAAACAAAGGTCTTTCTTAAGAAATTCTGGAATACAAATTGATTTCACTAGGAGCAACCCAATTGCACTGTGTAATGTACACTTACTTATAACCAATTAACCTGCTCTTTCATCACATTTAAAATGCAGCTTTAAAAAATTGCTCAGTGACTTTATATGTAAAAGTACAGTCCAGAAATCGTGCAATGCACCATTCATAATAATAATTTCATTTACCTATCTTTCTACCTCCTCTTGATTTTTCTCATTTTATCCCCAGCATCTTGTGGCTTTTCTTTTATAAGTTGCATTATAGAATCTTACCGAGGGTAAGATAATGAAGAAAAACAAAACTAATGGGAAAAAATTATAATTAAGCAGTCCATGGCACATTTCTGCATGAAGCAATAAAGGCAATTTACAATATTGGTCATATCTATAGGAAAAGCTTTTGTTGTACTAAGGCACATTTTTATGCTGATAAACTATTGAACTAGAGTGCACTCATAATGGCTTCCCCATAAAAAAGCTCTATTCTGTGTCCTGAGGTGAGGATAAGAGAGAAAAATAAAAATCAAAGTAAATTGATAACGAGTCTTTCTTTTTCCAGTAAAAAGTGGAAAAATTCATGTATTCCTTTGTAGATGCACAATAAATTATCATTTTTTATTGTGTGTATATATGTCTTACATATATGTGCATGTAACATATACACACATATATTTTATATGTATATGTGATATACTTTATTATATATATACGATATACTTCATTATATATATACTTTAACACACACACACACACACCTTGGGAGAGATTGTAAGACAAAATGCCATAATTATAGGGTTCATATTCATGGAATACATCCCCTACATAAATCTCAAGGAATCCTTTAAAAGGTTAATTTCCAAAACATGCCTACTGATTACTTTTTAGTTTTCCTACCTTAGAGATTTGTGACCTATGATAGAGATAGGAAAAGTGATTCACATACATTCACATAATAAATAGAAGAGCTAGGCTGGTACAATGTCCATTACCTCATCTTGATAATAACACCCCAATTCTTGGCTACCCTCCATAGAGCTTAATCTTCATGGGACTTCGAAGCCATTGAGTGTGCCCACAGACCAAGTAAGTCAATCAAATTAGACTCTTGGAGCTAGAATCTTGAGCAGAGTGTCACCAGAATAGAAAATCCCCAGATCTGACTCCTCTTGATCACAGAGTCATGGAAAAATTGTTCACTAGTTCCTGTAAACCAGATCCAAATGCCTATCCAGAGATCAGACTTTCCAAGGCTTGATAGTCATGCTTTTCATCTAGTTTTATGAGCTACCCTAAACACTTCCAATAAATTCCCTTTTTTTCTTTATTGCTTAGACTAGCCAGAAAAGGTTTCTGTTCTATGCATCCAAAGAACCCTGACTGAAATAGTTAGCAGTATTTTCTATCCTGTTCAGCAATATTTTCTACCCTGTATACAAGCTATTGGGCTGCTCCAGAAAATTCTCCATTTCTTTTTTTTTTTTTAATGTTATGTTAGTCACCATACAATACTTCATGAGTTTTTGATGTAGAGTTCAGTAATTCACCAGTTGCATATAACACCCAGTGCTCATTGCAATACGTGCCCTCCTTAATACCTATCACCGGGCTAACCCATCCCCCCACACCCCTCCCCTCTAGAACCCTCAGTTTTGTTTCCCGGAGTCCATAGTCTCTCATGGTTTGTCTCCCCCTCTGATTCCCCCCCCCTTCATTTTAAATTCTCCATTTCTAATATGTAGAAAAGACTTTCAGAAATGTACCTATGATACAATAAATAAAGCCTGTCAGAAGTCAGAATTGAACTTAAATTCTGTTCTTTCCTGATTAATTCTAGACCTTTTTCAAATCATTTAATTTCTCTGAGACTCAGTTTCGTCATTTGTAAAATGGGAACATTTCCTGTTTAGTTATGTTGAGGATTAATTGAAATATGAATTGTTTGAAAATCCTTTGTAAGTTGTGCAGTATCATTCAACTGTTAGCAGTGATCATAAAGTCCTTAATTCCAGCTTTGCCACTTAGGCATGTTTCAGCATGGCACCTCTCCTTTTTCCTCTCTATTGTAGACTGTTTTTAAAAAACCACAATAGAGGTATCTAAATCAGAAAGAGGAAAATAAAACTATTTTGTAGATGACGTGATCTTGTACACAGGAAATCTTAAGGAACTTACTAAAAAATTGTTAGAATTAGGGTTAGGGTGCATGGGTGGCTCAATCTGTTAAGCGACTGCCTTCAGTTCCGGTCATGATCTCAGGGTCCTGGGATCGAGTCCCACATCAAGCTCTCTGCTCAGTGGGGAGTCTGCTTCTCCCTCTCAATCTCCCTCTGTGTTCTCTCTCTCAAATAAATAAATAAAAATCTTTAAAAAAATAAAATAAATAAAAAATTTTAGAACTAATAAAAGAGTTCAAAAAGGTTGCAGACTACAAGATCAATATACAAAAATCAATTGTATTTCTACTCACCTGCAATAAATGATCTGAAAATGAAATTAAGAAAACAATTCCCTTTAAGAGGGCATTAAAAAGAATAAGACACTTGCAAATAAATTTAACGAAATATATGCAGAGCTTATACTCTGAAAACTCAAAGCATTGTTGAAGGAAACCAAAGACCTAAATAAAACATCTCATATTCATGGATTGGAAGACTTAATATTGTTAAGATGACAATACTATGACAACATTGTTAAGATCAATCTATGGATTCAATAGAATTCCTATCAGAGTCTCAGTGGGTTTCTTTGTAGAAATTAACAAGCTGATTCTAAAATTCTTAGGGAATTGCATGGAACTCAGAGTAGCTTTAAAGTCTTCAAGAAGAACAAAGGTGGAGGACATACATTTGCAAATTTCAAAACTCATTACAAAGCAATAGTAATCAAGAGAGAGTGGTGTTGGCACAACTGTAAACACATAGATCAACGGAATAGAATTGAGTGTCCAAAAATAAGTCCATGTGACTTTGATCAACTTATTTTGAAAGTGGTCCCAAGATCACCTAATGGGAAAAGAATGGCCTTTTCAAAAAATGGTGCTGGGACAACTGGATAGCCACACCCAAAAGAATGAACTAGGATCTTTACCTCACACTATATATAAGCATTAATGCAAAATAGATCAAAGACCTAAAGATAAGAGCTAAAACTATAAAATTCTTAGAAAAAAGCATAGGATATACCTTAATGATGTCAGATCTGGCAATAGATTTTCAGATATGACACAAAAGTACAAGCAACAAAAGACAAAATAGGTAGATGGGACTTCATCAAAATTAAAAATGTGTGTACTTCAAAGGACCCTGGAAAGAAAGTGAAAAACAAGCCAGAGAATGGGAGAAAATACTTACAAATCATGTATCTGATAAGAGACTTTTATCTAAAATATATAAAGAACTCTTACAACTAATAATATAAAAACAAATAACTAAATTTTTAAATGGGCAAAATGTCTAGGTAGACATTTCTGCAAAGATAAACAAATGGCCAATAACATGAAAATGTGCTTGATATCATTTGCCATTAGGGAAGTGCAAATCACAATTGCTACAAGATACATTACACTCACTAAGAGAGCTAGAAGTAAAAAGTCAGATAGTAACAACTATTGATGAAGATGTGGAGAAACTGGTACCCTCATACACTACTAGTGAAAGTCTATCACCGTGCAGAATAAGAATAAGAATAAATAAATACCGTACATCGTCTCTGATCTCAAGGTGCTGCAGTCTACTAGAGATAGCAAGCATTCGAAAACAGTGCAGTCACTTTGAGAAACAGTCTGGCAGTGTCTCAGTTAAATGTTTAATTGTCATAGGATTCCATAATTCCACTTCCAGTTATAGACCTGAGATAAAAAAAAAAAAAATAACAAAAACCTGTACACAAATGTTTACAGTAGCATTATTCATAATAGCCAAAGACTGAAAGAGCCCAAGTGCCCATCAACTGGTGAATGGATAAAAAATGTGGTATATCCATACAACAGAATATTATTCGGCCATAAAAAGGAATGAAGTAATGATGCATGTGACAATATGAATGAACCTTGAAAACTTTATGCTAAGTGAAAAAAATCAGTCATAAAATACAGCATATTATATAATTCCACTTACATGAAATGTCCAGAATAGACAAATATATAAAGTAGATTAGAGGTCACTTAGGGCTCTGGTGGATGGGAGGATGGAGGATCATAACTAAAGGAATGAATGGAGTTTGAGGTGATGAAAATGTTCTAAAATTAACTATGGGAGGGAGACATGAACCATGAGAAACTATGGACTCTGAGAAACAAACAGGGTTTTAGAGGGGAGGGGGGCAGGGGAATTGGTTAGCCCGGTGATGGGTATTAAGGAGGGCACATACTGCATGGAGCACTGGGTGTTATACGAAAACAATAGATCGTGGATCACCACATCAAAAGCCAATGATGTACTGTATGGTGACTAACATAACATAATAAAATTTAAAAAAAAATTAACTATGGTAGTAGTTGTGCATATTGTGAATATTCTAAAGACAGTTGAATTATGCACTTGAAATGTGCAAACTGTATGGTATGTTAATTAAATTTCAATAAAGTTTTTTTTTAATTAAAGCTGTGATAGAGAAAGGAAATCATACATCTCCAGGTATAAATATTTAATAAAAGCAAATAAAATACTTTGGGTGCAAAAGTTATATAAGTGTTAGGATCTATGCAGTTTTGTTTATGTATTTATAAAGCATATTATGCCCAACGTAGGTATGTAAGTCCTGTAGCTCTTATGTGAAACTTTATAGCAGAACCTATGCCCCACCTCTTTATCCTCTGCATTGGATATAGGACTCAATATTGTGTGCAGAACCATACTTTATTAATCTTATATGAGTATTTCTCATAATAAACTGAAATACTTTGGTGGAAGATAATAAAATGTGCTCTTTGCTTTGGGTTATTGACACATTTTACTTTTTATCCATATCCCAAAAAGAAAGCAAAAACAGAGAGTTCTCTGCTGGTTTCTCTCTTAAGCTTTTCTACTTCTCCCTTACTACCGCCTCCATCAGGATTAAATACTATCATGTTTTCTCAGAGAACTTTGCATATAACTAGATCACAGTATTGATTTCATCTGAGTCATTTCTGTTTTCAAATGCTTGCTAGATCTCTAGTAGACTGCAGCACCTTGAGATCAGAGACTGGCATTTATTCTTATTCTCCACGGTGATAGACCTTCACTACATTTCTGCAAAAAGGATAAAAATATTACATTTGGGCATTCTAGAAGATGGGCTTTTCTAGCAATTATAATAAGAAATCATAGAAATTCAGACTTGAGAGACCTGAAAATTTTGGTCTGATGTCTCAAATTATGTAAGAAATCTTTCCATAGCATTCCTGAAAAAATGCTTTATTCAAGTCACTGAACATTTCTAATGCTGCAGAATCCATACCTCAGAAAGGGGTTTGTTGTTACATTTTCAACTAGGTTTTATTGTTGAGAGTTTCATCATTAATGTTAAACCAGATAACCTCGTAACTTCCACCCTTTGGTTTGTCTAAGGTCTGTCACATATGGCTATACAACATTATCTAATTCATCTTCCATGACAGCGTATTAATTATTTAAAGACACTATTACAATCTCCCTTGTCTTCTCCTTGCTGAGAATCCCACTTTATTTAAATGTTTCTCATAGACATGATTTCTGGACCTTTCACCATATGGGTTCAACTCCTTGGGACACCACCAGATTCTCAATATCCATTTTAACTTGTACTTCCCAGAGAAGAGGCCTAAAATATGGGACTGGTGTCAAATATACAGATGTCTTTTCCCTCCATAATCTATAACCTGGTCTTCTGTTAATCATTCTAAAACTCTTTGAGTTATTTTGAGAGTCACATCATATCATAGTCTCTTTACTAAGCTTGCATAAGCTGAACTCTTCTTGTATACATTTTTTTCTGTATGAATCCTGTTAAGTCAGATCTCCTTAGTTCTTAAACTTGCAATTAATCTTTTCACTGAGCAAAGTGGCTGACATACAGTAGTTGCTCAAGAACACGATTTTTTCCCATAATTCTTTGACTGCATTGCCATAATGCTGAAAATAAGTCAATTGAGAGAAATAGCGAAGTTGTATCATCAGTCAACTCAGTCCGAACAGTTAACCAAGTGACCCATGGTGACGATGTTTGAAACAATCTTCCTAACGAAGCGTCTGAGGTCAGTGCCATTAAAAACCCAAAGTCAGTGCTAGATTTCCAAATCATGCCCCATCTTGCCTAAGATGCCTAACCTTTCTGTCAAACAATAGCAATCCCATAGCCTGAGAGGCATTATTTTTGCTAAGTGGCTGTTCACATACTTCATCTCTATAATGCTGCCTTCTAATTCGTAGGGTCACAATTCTGATGGCCATTGCTACCACATGTGAGGTTCAAAGGAGAAAGGGTGATGTTTTATTTTCCTAGTTTTATTAACTCATGAAAATATTGATTTGAGCAAGTATAATTTGTGAGGTATGTAATCCATTCTTGTTTCCTTGATTAAGGAAAGGTAAATTCAAAGACATGGCCCAAGAAAATACCTTTTTAAAAAATATAAATGTAAGTTGAAAATAAATCATAGGTACTATTGGAAAAGATAAGCTTCTCTGCAACCTAAAATTTCTAATTAAAACTGGGCTGTCACAGTTTTATAGTTTGTGGTGGCTAAAGATTATCTTTTATATCACACATCAACTTGAACACATTGTTTCATAAATGAAGCTCGCAATTCCAAGGGATTTTAGAATTTGGGAAGCTTTTTGTCATTTTTTGATATCCTCGTATTTATGGAAGAATAGTCAGACAAACCTCCTGTTCTTTAATAGCATAACATCAGGTACTTCTTGGAAACACGACCCAATAGAGCGAGAGCGAGAGAGAGGGACTGTTTATGAGTCAGAGAAACATGTGCCACTGCCAACATGAATAAGAACCATCAGATATTTCTGGTGATGAAAACCTTTCAGTGAGCTGAAACAGGCCACATTCCATTTCTTTTATTTTCAGAGATGAGATGGATTTGAAAACCATAACCTGGCTTCTTGATGCAAGGACTCGCCACATGAGATAATCTCCAGCACATTACTATTGGCAAGCAGATCTTTCACCCTTTTGTCTCCATGCATGACAGAAAATGTTAAATCAGTTTGGTGTCCACATAAACTTTTGATCCTAGGAATAGCCTAGGGTACCATCATTATCTTCCCGAGGACCATGTAGAGGCCTTCAGTAGGTAGTACTAATTTAATTTCTTTGCTAGAGGAAAAAGTAGCTGATTTTCTAGATCAATATTTGATTGAATATGTTTGAAATGTTGGCAGATAAAGGCCCCTTTTCTGGTCCAAAGACTTTTTGAACCACAGAGGTATAGCGTTCTAGCTCCCCTGGGATTTGAGTGGAAGGAGGTCTCAAAGATCTGTAAGAAGCCTTCCTGCCTTTCCTTGTGTTCTTCCAGCAAGACTCTCTAAAGGTTGAGATGAGAAAAAGATAAGATCAAGAACTGGAATGTCTTTATATCCATTTTTTTTAATCTTTCCTGGGGCTTCTCTTAACTAAAAATAATCGTTTATAACACTAGTTTACAAAAACCTCCTATAATAGGATGGTAGAAAGAAAGCCCATCTGATCAGCTTTAAGGAGATAACCCAGTGACTTTGGCAAATAATTTGAGACCTCAGATTCTACCACTCATTCCACTAATTAAACGAGAATGCCCACGTATCAAAAAGGAAATGAATAGAAATTAAAATGCTGAGGTGTTAGACACAGATTAGAACTTGAGTTGTCTAGAGAAATTGATAAATGAAAGAGTTTTTCACAAACTGTACTGGTTTTGTAAAGATATTTACAAAGGAAAAAAATGAAAATTGAGGGAAAATCTATCTAATATTTGACCGTATGAGCAATAACAAATATGTTCAGAAGTACATGAGTCCCTTTTCTTTTTTCTTTTTAAATTTTTACCTAAATTACCAAAATTTATTTATTGGGTAAATAAATGTATTCCCCAAATAAAATAGCTTACATGTGACTGAAAAGTATTATTCAGAGTAAACAATGCTAGCGGTACTGTTTTCTAAGTCTACATAGGAAATTCAAAGAGAGATTCTTGATGAGAATGTTTTCCTTTAATTTTTTCCTTTACTACAGCAATGCACATGCGTTCCCTAAGTACAAAAAGGAAAGGATTTACAGATTCCTTCAACTTTCTTTCCTATCTGTGAACTTTGGTTTGACTGAAGGAGAAATTTGCTTTTCCCTCATCACTGATTTGAACGTACAAGCTCATTTTGTAAAGGAGAATAAGCACTACACGCAAAGCAAACTGCAACTCCTCAGAAATAAAGACTCCAAAGGATTTAATTTTCTTCAGATTAATCAAGTCAATTCTCTTATTTTGAGATGGGAGAGTTGTGGTCAGTGTGTCTTTCTTTCTCTTTCTCTCTCTCTTTCTTTCTTTCTTTCTTTGTTCTTTCCTTCTTCTTTCTTTTCATGACAATTCCCTCACTGCTTCCATCTATATTGATAAAATCATCCAGCCAAAGTAATGATATTTGCCATATAAGTGAACAACTATTCAGGGCATCGTATCAAATTTCTTACTTGAAATGGGAAATAATTAGCCTGTGAAAAGGGACTTAGTTTTCCATGTTTTATTTTATAACACCTTGCTCACTGCATGATATGGAATAGGTATTCAACAAAGACTTAAGTTGATCAATTATGTAGATAAATTTAATTTTCAAGTTCTGCTTTTGGGGAAGAGTCATAATTTGAATTAAGTAGACCAAATTTCTATCTACAAGTATATGGTGAGGTACACAATGCTAACGTCATCAGGGGGTGGAATAGAGTATTTCTGCGTGGTGCTTATACATCAGTTGAACATAACACATAAGCTACTGCTATAGGCAGAGGATCTTAAAGGCAAACTCAAATTGCCCCTGAATCTTTGATTTAGAATCCTTGTTTCAGGTCTTCTTGCAACCAGATCTCCCTTATCAATCAAGTAGCTCTGATTGTTAGTCCTTGAGAGACTTTCCATATTTTTCATGGCCTAAAAAGAAGGAAAGAAAGAAAAAAAGCAGTAAAGACTATTGGATGTGAAAATTAAAAGTGAACCCAGCAAAAAATAAATAAAATTTTAGAAATTTCATATACCTTTCCTTAATATTATTGTTAATAAAAATGTGACTCTACATTTCCCTAAAACCTCATGTTCTGTAAGGCTCAATTTACATATTTTTATAATAAAGGCCCTTGCATATGCTAAGATTTAAGGTTTTAAATTTCCTGATAAGTTCCCTAAATAAAATGATGGGCACTGGATTAATACATTTCATTGGCACAGGTCAAGTCTAATTTGAAAATTCTAACTTTATAATACACAAATATTGGTTACCCACATCCCCCATCCTTTCAGAAACCAGAATTGGGGTAGGTGGGAATATGTATTTACTCCTTCCCTACATAATCCATATTTTTAGGGAAAGGTTACCCTACTCCCAGCCTCCCAGCTCTAGGAGAGTCTCATTGCCTTGCTTGACAACTTTCTGTCCAATAAAGAGGATGCGTGGAACTCCCCTGAGGCTGCACACCATCTCTCACCACATGGGAGGCAGCCTTGGGAGGAGGCCCTCACTGTCACCCACAAAGACTGACTAGAGAGGCAGAAGGACACCAGGCCCTTGACAGCACATTGAGGTCTCTGGATCAAGCACCTCTATAGTCTGCCCTACCTCTTTATTTCCCTTGCTTGAGCAATCAATCTTCTCTATCATTTACGCTGTCTTGAGTTAGGTTTTCTGTTATTTGCAGCATTATAGGTACTGATACTCCAACTTCCCATTTTTTAGTATATTTCTTGGCCATTTTGTCATTGCCCAAAGGGACATAGATCATTTGTGGCAAATTATATGGTTTTCTTGGGACAATGTAGCCATACCTCAAATTCTACTATTTGGATATTTAAATTCCTAATTCATTTTCTCAATGGAGTTTTCAATGTTTCTAACATCATAATCCATCTGGAAACCAAATTATAAAAACACCTATTTTAGGTCTGACTACTTCCCAAGTGACTCTGAACCTGGGGATGTAAAGGTGTCATGAAAGAGACTGTCTTGATAGAGAAACCTACTAATGAGAGCTGAAGGTTTCATCCATACCATGTGCACTCTGTTGAAACTTAAAAGATCCTTTTATTCAAGCAAGGCATATGAGCAAAGTAAAATTACTTGGATGTTATCCTGAAACAGTGATGTTAATATGATCTCATTAAGGTGAATTTTAAAATATATATATATGACATTAAACAACGTGGCATAATAAATATCTGTGATTAAATAATTCCATTTAATCATATCATAAAAAATAGTATTTGTATTGATATGAATCAGGGAAACAATTTTCCAAAGAACTTGAGTGACTATTACATATATTTTTAAGTTTCTCAGCTTACTAATCATTTTTGTTTGTTTACTTTTGCTGATAAATCTGCAAGAGACAGCTGAATTTTACAAATGAAATTAATGTATGTCTCGAGGCACTGTGATACACTTAGTATACTTACCATTTGTTTTGATTATGTTCTTCTTACTTACTCATACTGTAGGAAATAGGATATAGTTAATTACATGATTTTTAATTACAATAAAATAATGCAACTAAAATCTGCCATCTATTTTTTTAAAGATTTTATTTATTTATCTGCCATCCATTTTTATTTTATCTGCTACTGTTACCTATATAACACTCTTTTTGGTGATGAGGATTGGATGCTCTTACAATAGAGCCAAGATGAACCACAGTAGTTAGTATCAATTCACTCCTAACATTTGTGGCAAAGAGATGAATACAACACATGGTGGAAAACTTGAGCAAAGTCTGTGATAAAGTATTCTGTGTTTATGCATATATTCTCAAACATTTTATTTTATTTATTTATTTTTAAAGATTTTATTTATTTATTTGAGAGAGAGAGAGAATGAGAGAGCACATGAGAGGGGGGAGGGTCAGAGGGAGAAGCAGGCTCCCTGCCGAGCAGAGAGCCCGATGTGGGACTCGATCCCGGGACTCCAGGATCATGACCTGAGCCGAAGGCAGTCGCTTAACCAACTGAGCCACCCAGGCACCCTATTCTCAAACATTTTAAACATTTGAATACAGTCATTCTTTTCCTTGATATTCATATTCTGGAATGATTACATTGTCTTTAAACTAGCTAGATGAATAATCTTAAGAGAAAAAAAAGGGGGGCTGTGATTCAATATTCTGGGTATATGTCAAAACCTATGACTGAGGGATAGTGATTCCCCACTTACTGAAGCAAGAAATTCCCAGGAGCACAGGGAATCAAGATATGGGTCAATGAAAGCAGAAGAGAAAAACATGGGACCCATCTAGTCAGAGTTGGCTCTGAGACTGCACCAGGTGGGGTAAGTCCTGTGCACTGAGTCTCCTTCATTAATCCAAAACACACTTCAACCAGAGTCCTATCACGTAGACAGAGCACAGTTGCTAGGAATGCAGGAAGCAGCTATTTTTCTGGAGTCAGACAAAAGGGGTTGACCATGTGAGAAGTATTCACCCTCATCTTGGGAATGAGGCTTCTGGATTCAGTCAAGGCAGAGTGGCATCCTCTCCATCACTGGTGGGGATTCAGGGCAGGCTTTCAATATCATAATCTGTGGGTACTGTGAGTACTGGAGGAAGGTGACACAAGGAAAAACAGAGATGATGCCTATTGTCTCAGGAAATCTACCAGAAATGTGTAACATTTTGCCCTTTACACTAGGAAATGAACACTGCTACTGCTACCATCATGCTGAATGATTTCCCCTAAAGCTACAACTTGGGGAACATTTTAGATGATGTGTTGATATAACTTTATGAATAGAAGCTATTATGGAGGCTTATGGAAGCAGGGGGTATGAATTATGTAGTTCTTGGTAATTACCCGCACCCACATATTATAGGCTGAACATGGAATATTGACTAGAACACAAGTTAGAAGCCCTCCATTCCAGTCTTAGCTGTTGTCAATAATTGCATTGTTTGGGAAAGCCAAAACCAGTGTAAACTTCAATTCCCTCGCTTAAGAAATGAAAATGAAGAAAACAGACAGGATGATCTCTAAGATCTCTCAAAAAATCCCATGGTTTACATATTTCTGGTAGCTTTCCTGAGACAATAAGCACCATCTCTGTTTTTTCTCGTCCCACCAAACTTCAGTAGTCATATTACTATTCATTATTATATATAAGCTGATTTTCCTAACTCGCTAGTCTCTTAACGATCAGCAGCTCTTCCACAACATCTTTAAGGAAATTGATCATATCAAACAGTGACTCTAAAAAGTAGAAACTAAGCACCCCACAGTGATGTTGGATACACAGTAGTCTCCAAGAGGATAAAAGTAAGCCTGGCAAAATCTGTTTTGTACCTGGCCTCTAATACATTTGCGAAGGAGTGTTAATGAAAAATGAGAGTGATGTTCCCATCACACATTTTTGGATTACTGTGCAGCAACATCAATTGGAAACCTAATGAAACAGAGACCACCTACAGAGAAGGGATATTGTGTTCCTCTGTTTGCCTGCATCCAATTCACCAACTGACTGTATGGAACGAGTTGCTTGTTTGTTTGAGACACTAGTACTGACTGACCACACATTTAATATTGATAATTGGCAGTGCCAATTTCCACTGTCTTTCACTGGTAGAAGTATGCCATGGCCCTTGACAATTATGTGGTGAATGGGAACAGGTTAACAGGCACATTTTCACTTGGGATGGTCTCAAAATTCCAGCACTGCATCCTCTCACAGTGAACTGTTGGAACTAGACCAGGTCCCAGATAAATTAGCTGATCATTCCTCAATTTAACTCTTTCCATTGGCTAAGGAAACATGTCATGCATTCGGCAAATAGAACTTCTCCCAAGCTGGGGAATAACAATAAGAAACCTAGTAGGTGAGCTCCTGCAAAGCATGTCAGGGACTACATATAAAGAGGAAGGCTGATGATGTTCCAAATGGAAATGTTCTATTCTTTGTTTTTGCACCTGTTCAAACTGGCATCTGGTATTAGGTGTATAACTAGTCAAACATTACTACTTTCTGTCAAGCTGGCTGGGAGAAACAAAAGAAAGAGACTATAGTGTAAAATATTAGTGTGTGTTATTTCAGAATGTAGTTACCATGTTTTCTTTGTCAGGCTTTCTACCTGTGCTTATCACTGACTGCAGTTTATTCTTTTTTTTTTTTTTTAATTTGACTTCTAGGAGCCATCTGGCATTCAGTCTAAGTCCCACATTACAGTTCTCCATAAGTCAGTCTGCTGACTGCCTGTCAGGTTATAGGATTAAGTTTAAGGTTTTCTTAATTCATTGTGAGGTTCTTCATGGGTTTGATCTATTATATCTTCCTTAGCTTGTCCAGTTGTAGATTTCCGCAGTGATTTATGTTTAGCAGGTGTTAGTTTGCTAGAGCTTTCTAAATATCAGCTTCACAATGCAAGGGAGCCTCAGGAAGATACTAGGACTCAAAATTGTATTGCTCCACAATTGGAGAATGGCCTCCCTGCTGAAATCCAATGTTGCAGAGCTATTTATTAAGCTAAAAAGATGGATATTTCAATATATGGAAAAGTAAAGAGGCTTAAATTCCATCATCAACTCACCAGTTGCACTTATGTATTCTGTGGCTCCCAGGATACACTATATCATTTAACACGTAGGACAACTAGATAAGTTTAAAAATACAGACTTACTCTTTGCTGTGAATTACCATGAATTGGAGGGTGATTTTGTAATGTCCTACTTTTAAGTTGAATTCCTTTGTATGATTTTTTTGTTTTCCTAGTGTAAAGTTTAAATGTTTAATGGAAACCTAGTCATTGTTAGGGAGAGGGGAAAAAGTCTTCCTTTAAAGACTATACCTAAGAAAGCATTTTTAAAGGCATTGTTATACATTTGAAAGATGTATATAGCATTGAAGAAAACACAGCATAAAGAATAAAGCTCATTTAGTAATCAATGTCTACATAAGTGTCTGATGGCTATTACAAAATGTTTATTTCTTATGTTACATGAACTTTAATAAAATTTGTAAGTTGGGTTATGGTGACTTCTGTACTTCTCGTGACAATGGGCCATTTGTCTTATCTTTGTGTAAATGACACAATGCAATGTTTACTAAGCCTGTATAATCTTTAGCCTCATACTGGTCTTTTGTGGTATGTATATATAGTGCTCTTTTGTTTTAAGCCACTCTGCTTTATGGTTAGTCCTCACCTCAACTACAGGAAGGAGATTGTAGATGAACATTCCAAGGTACAGGCAGATTAAGGTAATGTACCTGTGATCACACTGAGAGTTAATGGAAATTAAAATGCACAGCTCTGAGTTCCCAGGCCACTGCTCAGTCCCTGGATCAATGGCATTTTGCACTATAAATCGTCCCTATAATTTTAAAAATTTATAATGTGTTCATCAATTTGCATATCTGAGTATGAATTACAGACATTAAAATTGGCTACAACTCCTCATCACCCAATTACTAAAGAGAAGCGCCTAAAAGGTCAAAGTTATGAAAGACCAAGGTAAACAGATACGTGTGCACCTTTTGCTAAATACCATGCATATACAACATGTATTTGTAATTTTTTTGACATTAGAAGATGGTTCAGACTTTGGCTTTTTCATAATAGTTGACTTTGAATTATTAGGAGACATTAAAATGGTATTTAAAAATTATTTTAATACAATTCAGACTTGATGAAATCATCTTTAGACACCAACTATTAGGGGAAAGTACTTATGTACATCCAAGTCAGTAATAAGATATAATTTGTCAATTGAAAATTGGTACAATTTTTTTAAGAGCCAGAATATATAAAAAGAGTCATGTACATTATGACATGTATTAAATACTGACTAAATACATTCTCGTTTTGGAGATTCTTGATTCTTACGCACATTTCTTCTGTAATAAGGAGTTCTCCACAATTTTCTACCTTTCTGCCAGCTGTCGTTCTCATTCCTTGTCCTATCGTGGTTCCATTGTTTGGCTTCTCACAATCAGTTTCAATGGAGCAATTAACCGTATAGCATTAAGAATACTAACTCAAGAAAATTGTCAAAAGAACATGGAAAATTGAGGATCTTTTTAAAAAACTGGCAGTCTCACTGAAAACTGTAATTAAAGTACATGTGATTCTGCTTGTGTGTTTGTTACACAATTCTACTGGTCTAGAGTTACAGAAAATGTGGGCCCCTACAGTGGAGTACAATGGGAAAGCATTTTTATTCTCCAGGCAGTGATAATAAAGCATAACTCCTTAGGGAGGTACTTCTCCCCTATAGGACTTGCACCACCTTCCTTTTAAATGCTGCTAAGTGTGAAATTAGTGTTGTCCCTCAAAGTGCATAAGATTAATTGTCGGTAATTGAACACAGTTTGGGGGCTAATTATATAAAAATTGATATTAAAGAATACTACCAGATTGATTGAGTTTTACCATTTGCATTTAGTTTTCAAATTACATGAGTTGAAAGGCAGTGGTAAGAAACAATAAAAATCCATTCAAAGCTGCTAAAGCAAATCAAGGTTTACTAGTCCTTTGAAAGACAAATGAGTCGAATGCTGTAATGTAGGGAAAGCAGTAAAAATGATTCTGAAATTAACTATAGAATTAAAATATCAACTGTTCTAGGACTGTATGGCTTGACCACATTTTGCAGAGGTGACCTGGCTTTCTTTGTGCTTCTAACTAGTAGGTAGAGCAAACCAGGAAATTCGCGCCATTCTTTGACAATGGAAATTATGATGATTTGACTGGAGAATAGGAATAAGGGCAGGACTTCACTGCCTCTCATGTTTCCAATTTATCTTTAAATTTTCAGCTAAAGACTTCTGCTTCCTGAGTATGGAGTAGATGCCCTTTTCCCTATTCCTTCCACTGAGTACAACTGAAAACTGTGAGCCTTATACATAAACATAAGAGGCACCTGGGTGGCTCAGTCATTTAAGTGTCTGCCTTTGGCTCAGGTCATGATCCTGGAGACCTGGGATCAGATCGAGTCCCGCATCGGGCTCCCTGCTCAGCGGGGAGTCTGCTTTTCCCCCTGCTCGTGTTCTCTCTCTCACTCACTCTCTCTCTCTCAAATAAATTCTTTTAAAAAAATAAAACAAACGTAAGAAGACAAAAAGATGGCGAGAAGAAGGCAGATTGGCTAGAGATCTGGGGACCAAAGGATGGACACAGTGGTGAGTGACCTGGTTTTTCTTTGTGCCTCATATATTCCAGACTAGGCGGTGGAAAATGTCAGAAAACACCAGTGGGTACAGACCACAGAAGCCCAATAAAAACCTGTTCTGTCTTGCCAAAACAAAACAAAACAAATCAAAACAGAAAGAGATAGCCTAGCAGGATAGAAATGTTTAGACAATAACTGCTGTACCCAGTAAACACCACAGAAAAAACTACAGCTCCTCATCCCTCATCCCCTCTAGCAAAGGCCAAGTGGAGAGTAAACCTCTACCCTTGCCAGGCTCCCCAAGGCACCCCAAACCACCCTCCTGAGATTAGCAGGACAAGATGAGTAGAAAGTAGAATAAAACGAAAAACACACAACAAAATAATATTAACTTTCTTAGAAACAGAAAAAATAAGGATTAAGACTACAAAGATCCCAATCAGTGATATAGAGGCTAAATTTGAGAAATGTCCCCAGACGTCTAAATGACGATATAAAAAGAGAAAATATGAATTAAAATCTAAATAGTTATAAAGAACAGAACAAAAAGATCAGAAATAGTAAACAAAGATATAAAAAAATTTCAAGATCTAATAAAGAACCAAGACATTAATAAGGCTAAACATGTAGCAGACAAAAATTAGGAACAGAGGTTAATACCTAGAGCCTGGTAAAGCTTTAATTTCTTGCTGTATGCTGGAACTTGTAAGCAATCAGTACAAACACACATGCACACACAGATACACACGTGTGCACACACACAACTTTGCTTTTGGAAATAATTAAAATTAGATTGGTCTCTGCAAAAATAAATAACAAAAGACAATTGGGAAAGTTTCTATAGAACTTCCAGAGAAAAAGAGGAAAAGGCAATGTTGCAATAATTTTATAATTAAGTTGTTGTTCATGTGCAATGGTGACAAGAAGACATTCTCAGATGCCAAAATCCATAGGAAATATATCAGTCAAGTATAATTTCGGAAAGGTTACTAAAAGATGTTCTTCTCACTGAAAAGCAAATCAGTGGTATATTGTGTCAAATAGGGATGAGAACTGAGAACCAAAATCAGCCGAGGAAATAACAATAAATGGAGAAAAGAAAAGTAATCAGGAAATGGTTTGTATTGTCACAGTGGCTACAAAAACAGAAGAAAAAATGAGAAAAACAACATAGTTTTTAATGATGGAAGTTGTGATTCCAGCTGAAACTAGCAAAAATTAATAAAAGAGAAATGAGTCTGAGTGGAGTATGAAACATGAAGTTCCTTGTCTCCCCCAAAAATGTCATAACTCATTATTTCAATTTTGCTAATAAGATAACTGTAGGTTTAGTTTTAAGGCAAATAGTATTTTGAAACAAGATACTTGTTTCACAAAACATTGGAATATATAGGAGAATACAGAATGCCGCATGTATCACAACGGAACCTTTGCCAATAAAAAACCACTGAAAAATAAACAGCAAAGAAACATAAAAATAGAAAAAGCCAAACAATCATGTAAGTCTGGGTTGGTCAAACTGCTATAATAAATAATTTCTAAGATTTCAGTGCTTTTACACAATAAAAGTCTGACTTTTGCTCACCAAACCTAATGCGCATATTAGCAATAAAGGATGTGGGGGTTGCTGTACTGGGTCTTCCAGGGAATTAGCTGAAAGGCTCTGACATCTCCAGTTTCAGATGTCACCCTGGGCATTGACGTCCAGCCAGAATATGGGAGAAGAGTGAGGGTGGAGAGGACACACCCACTTTGCTCACACTCTGACACCCTGAGATTCAGCCCCTGGCTAACCGGCCTTTCTCTACATTATGGGAGAGGAGCACACATCTTCAGTGGCCAGCCCACCATCTCTAGCACAGCCATCTGTGTAAGTAGTTTCTTTTAACTAAAAAGCAAAGATTCCCAAGTTGGATTCTTTTTTCAAAATCCAACTATTTTCAGATTATGAAAGATAGGGTTTAATACAGATAGGCAAAGTATAAAGTAAAAGGGACTTAGATGAAACAAACTCATGCAAATGGAAATGAAGGTGGCGGTGTTAATTTCAAACGAAGAAGAATTTATAACAAGATTCACTTAAAAGTGGACATATTATTTTTTTCCCATTTTTTTCCTGTGACAGAGAAATAAAAAGATCCAAATTTAACTGAGAATGTAGTAGGGCCCCCCTTTCCCAACAGGATTCTGCTTCTTGGCAGAGCAAGCCCAGGGTTACTTTTCTCTTGTATCTTTCTAATACCTTCTTGACAGCACCTCGTACTTCTGAAGCTACTCAAACTTCCTATCCTCATATTTTCTCTTGTAACACATAGCCAGCTCTCATTCCAGGCTATTTATTCTTTTGTACCCACCACTTAACCCACCCCATGCCCTACTTTATCTCTGGCTTCCTCTGTGACTCCCTGGCACTGAGGCCTTTTTTGTTCTAACAGCCTTGGCATCTATTAGAGCTTTTGGCAGTGTCATTTCATCCTCATCAAAGGATCTTCTTGCTGGTCTTCAACCTCTGATTGCATTCTTTCTGAGCATCCTGTGGATGGGCTGCACAGATGGATTTTAGCCCACCCCAGCTAGTCATCTCATAAGAACTGATACTGAGTGCCAAATAACAGAGTCAGAATAATAAAATACCTAAGGAAAAAAATCTACTACAGAACCAAGAAGAGATGAACAGAAACACAAGTTTGCTAAGATATTTTAACATAGTGCTATCAGTGTAGGATAAGGCAACTTGGCGAACATAAATAAGATCTCAGAGAATCAAATAAAAATTAACAGGTTGGAATTCTAACATTTTGAAAATTATTCCACCCAAAAGTAATATAACTTTTCTCAGGACCCTCTGGAATAATGCATAGGCAAGCGCATTTTTTTTTTTAATTTTGGGGAGAAAGGGGTAATGAATGGGTACCAGCCTTACTGTACATGAAAACAATTCTATACTAAGTAAAACAGTAAGAGTTCTGGTGTAAAAATAGGTCACTGGAACAGAAAGAGAGCCTCCAACTAGAGTGTGTTGTGGGTAATTATTTAATGTATCATAGTGGTTTCACAGTTCAGTGGGGGAAGAAAAGGGTTACTGGTGACTAGTTTTTGGATAATTGGTTGGCAACTTAGGAATAGGATCAATTTTGACTTTTACTTTACATCATATCTCAGTGTTTTTTAATCTACTTCTCAAAAAACTCAGGACACTCTCAAATATAGGACTAGAGATGAAAGAAAGCAGAAGAGAGAGATAGGACGGAGTGATTAACAACCCGCAACCCCAACATCCATTCACCAAAACCCATCCACTTCCTCATTTTTACAAATGAAGTTTCCATGAAAGATTTTGTTAGAAGAATTTTTCACCTAAAAGAAAACTAAGTTTTAAAATTTGCCATATACCAAACTATATTTAGAGGCATGAAATGTTTATTATTGAAAATAAAATACTGACAGTCCAAGGGAGCACAGAATTCACTAGTAGTAAATACCTGAAATAAGTAGAATTTTCAAATACAGATGCAATGGAATGAAATACAGGAAAGACTGAGATGATTAGATAAAAATTTAAAACTTTCTCTATGTCACAACAAAGTAAAAAAGCAGTAAGGAAATACTTGTATCATATGTGAATTTTTAATGTATTGGTTTCTTAATCTTAGTAAGCCTTTATGAAATGAATTAAAAGACAAAGATCTTGATTTTAGAAAAAAAGAAAATGATTTGGACAGCAATGTCCAGAAGGAAAATCCTGATAAATACCCTGACAATAAAGAGATTGTGGTTAAGATTTTCCAACTGATTCTTGCAGAATGGCAGGTGGATGGTGGAGTGGTGACTAGGCACAGGGTGGGGAGGGAGTGGAGCCTAGAGCATGGGGGGTGGGCTGATGGATCTGCCCTCCTGAGCCCCACAGATGGACCCTGAAACATCAGGGAGTGAGGCCTGGGGCTGGAAAGAAAGGGCTCATAGGCACGGTGTACACAGAATTCAGTTACTGCTGTTTCTCTCCACCCATCCCACTCCCTCCTTCATGCACATGCACACACATGCACAATCCCAGAAGTCAAGCATTTATTGCCCAACTTAAAAAAGAAAAGAAAATCAGAGTCTCCTTTTCCAAAGAAAATGAACCACTTCTCTGAGGAGAATTTAGGAGTGTGATAACACTGCCTCATGGCAAAGCCTTCTTTCCCTGCTTTAGGGCTTCCCAGCATGGTGGCTGGCTTCCATCCTACTCACCCTAAAGCAAAGCATGCCAGTGGACAAACTGTGCTCATGCACACAAAGCACACAGTCATTTAGTTTTACTGTCACATTTTAAACACAAACAGATTTAAAAAAAAAAATCCCCTGGCATTGAGTGAAGCCTATAGTATGAAAGAGAATGATCACAAAGTATGAGCAGAAATAACCATCAAAGAAAGACAGAATTCAGGCTAAAGGAAATAAATGTTTAAAAAAAATCCAATAACACCTCATGAATATTTCAGAAAATACTGTATTTATAAAATATGAACAGGATGCTATTAAAAGAGGAGGGTCAATCAGAGAACAGGGAATAACTCATGGAAATTAAAATAGGATGGCTAAACAAAGATCTACCACTAGCAAACAAATATATGGAAAAACAGCATAGCAAGTATGTAAATTCAGCAAATTAGCACAAAATGCTTGCTTTGTTCCCTATTCACAAAAGTAAAAGAAAATTTTAATAAGAATAATGCTGGGGAAGATGCAGTAAAACTCTGCTTGTGGTGTTATATATTTGTACAACTCTCTGAAAATAACTTGGCAATATGTATATGAAAAGAGACATGAAAATGGACTTTTGGCCTAGTAATTTTGTTTGTTTTCATCTAGGTGGAAGATATAAGGAAATTAAAACAAAATATAGAAAGAGGTACCCAAATATATCATCACAATGGTGTTTAGAAGAGTTAAATATTGCTCTTGGAATAGCTGTTCTTAAATGAACCCTCACTATTCAGCATTCACTTCTGAAATATCCACAAAGGATCACTGAGAATGTTTAAGATCTCCCCCAATACCATCCTTGCAAAACCTACGCTTGGAAGTGAATTGTTTTGTCCTTTCTTTTCACAATTACTATGCGATAAATTTGGTCAATAAAAGTCGCTCTTAGAAGAAATAATGCCTGGGATGGCTTCTGAAAGATGAATAAAAGCTAAACAGAGTAAGAAAAGTTAGAAGTTCTCACCACAGACGAGCATGAGCAAGTGTGCATAGTGTAAAATTGTGTTCTTCTACCAGGAAGCTCTCTGAACTTCTTTGGTTAGAGTTTCTTTATGAAAATTTTATCATGTAGGCATGACTGATTGAATCGTTGGCCCTTGTGATTAACTCAACCATTCAGCCTCTCTCCTTTCCCTGAGGTCAGGAGGTGAAGCTGAAGTTCCAAACCTCTGATCATCGGATTGGTTCCCCTAGCAACCAGTCCCCAGCCTTAGGGACTTTCCAAAAGTTACTTCATTCACCTGAACTCAGGTGTGGTTGAAAGAGACTTTCTGTGAATAACTGAAGACTCTCCTTGCTCCTTTCAACTTTACCACGCTTATCACTTAGGAACCTCCAATTGTTTTAGAAGTTCTGTGCCTGTGCCAGGAAGATGTTGGAGATGGAATATACATTTCTTATGATAAATCACAATAGCACACTATAGATATAGTAGGAATAGATGGGACGAGGGGGAGGGATGGGAGATGATGAGTTCAGTTTAGGAGATGGCACATATATGGTTGTTATAAAACACCTAAAGGGAGTTGGATATTTAAATATAAAGGGAAGGGAACAGGTTAGGGCTGAAGACACATTTTTTTTGAAGTCATTAGCATCCTAAGTGGGTGTTGTGAAAACCAGATTGCTATACACTTTACACAAGAGAGTGTATAAAAGAAAAGAAATAACAGTGAGTAAAAAGTGGAACTTACTGGGGCGCCATACAAAAAGTGGCAGGCAAGGAGAAAGAACCCACAAGGAAATGAAGAAGGAATGGACAGAGGTGAGAGCTGAAAATGAAGTAACAGCAAGATGTCAACCAATGGAGTAGAGTTTTGAAAAAAAAATATCAGAAGTGGTAAATGGAGTAGGGGAGTTCATTAAGATATTAAGAGGAGAACCAAAACATGACTTGGTTGCCTGAAAGTTGTTAGTAATTTTTGCCCCCAGCACTAGTCTCTGCAGAACCCAACTGCAGGAAATTTGAGTGTTGGACTGTTACTGGAAGCAAGAGTCACCTCCTCTTTAAAAGCAGCTTATTAAGGAATAAAGGAGTGGTGGAGGCAGGCAGGGGAGAGTAGAGGGTGTGTGTGTGTGTGTGGGGGGTGGCTATTGTAACTGCTTTGTTCATTTAAGACTTGGGAGACACTTGAATATATTTATAGGAAAAAAGAAAACGAGAGAAAATAAAATAGGAAAATAACAAAGGACAGTACGTTCTTGGAGTAGACAGAAAGAACTGAGACCTAGAGCAGAGAAAGTAGGGGTCTTTAACAAAAAGAAGTAGACTTTACCCTTTGAGACTTGAGAAAGGCAAGTCAATATGAATGTAGGTGTAGGTAAATGGGGGGGCTTGGGGATAGTGGAAGGAAAATAAGAGGAGGTCTCAAACCTCATAGGCTTAATTTTTATGTGAAATATGAGGCAAGCTCGTTTGGGTAAGGAAACTGAAAAATATAGTAAAATATGGTAAGGCTAAAGAGTCGCTGTGTCCAAATGGGAAAGGGAACTGACAAGGTGCAATCTAAGGATTGTGGGATGGCACTGAGGCCCCACGGTGGGAAATGATAAATGTGTAACAATGCCAATCTGCATGCTCCAGAGGTTTCTCCTCGTGACTGTTCTCAGCCTCTCAAGTGTAGCGAGAAAGTGGTCTGTCAGATCGGCCAGGGTGCAATGTTGCAAAGGGGATGAGCTACGAGGGTCATGGTTGATGAGCCTGGAGAGAAAATAGGTCAGGGGATGATCCATGTAGTCTAGGCCGGGTCAGAATGGGGCTAATAGATTAGGGAGAAATTGATTAGTCAAGGGATTTTTATCAAATCAAAGAGCAGCTACAGTAAGAGTGGGCCTTTACCTACAATGCGTTTGTATTAGTATTATTATAAAGAAAAATAATTTATGGAGGTTTTTAAAGTCTACCATCAATTATAAGTATAGAAGTACTTTATATGAATACCCCATCCTGAGATTAAAACATACCACTTTCAGGTTATAGTAAAAAGGAAAATCTAGTATTAAATAGAGAATAAAATTTCATGATACTCATTTTATGATATAGAAACACCTTTCTGATGTTCATGAAATATGTTGTCACTTTATTATTTACCCCAGACCAAAATAAATAAATAAATAAATAAATAAAAGCTTACTGACAAATTCATTTTAATATTCACCTATTTCCATCATAGGTGTTAGAGTTACTGTAAGTATCAAAGTAAAATATGAGTAATTTCGAGAACACACCAGCAAGGATTTTGACTCACTTTGGGCCATGTGATTTTGGATTTAACCAAATGAATAGCTGGGAAGATTATAAGAATTAATTAAAAAGTGTATGTTAAAACATTTAAAAGTTAACACTTTAATGGCCTCATTCTGGTAGGGAGAAGTCTGAATTGACTTGGGTGAGTTCTTCACTTGGAGTGTTTTCAGGCTTTTTTACTACTGACCAGAGAATATTTGAAGACCATTCATTCATTCATCCAGCAAGTATATTTTGAATATCTAGTATGAACTTTATACTGTGCTAGAGGCTGAAAATCAAGTATCCCTATTTGCCCGGACCCTATCCCGTTTTAGCACTGGAAGTCCTGTATCCCAGAAAATCCCTTAGTTCTGGGCAAATCAAGATCACCCTACAAAGGTCAATAAAAATCAGTACTTGGTCACAGGACTTCCCAGACAATTAACCAATAACTACAATATGATATAGTAATATAGGTCCACAGTTGCTAACTTAAACCTCCTGGGGCCAGATGTGTTCAAAATTCCTCAGATTTTAGAAGACTAGTATTGTGCATTTGCCATATATTCTGCCAACGCCCTAGTGTGCTCTGGGGAAGTGCTCCTACAATCAACAAGCACATTACTATTTCTGCAGAGAATCTTCTACGTCTTGACTTCAAATAAATTTGCACCAAGCAAGAAAGCTTTTTTTTCATAGATTTTTAGATTTCAGAATTATAGATAAGGGATTATAGGATTTTTTTTTTTAAGAATTATTTATTTATTTTAGAGAGAAAGAGAGAGTGTCAGCAGGGGGAAGGGCAGAGGGAGAGGGAGAGAGAGAATCTCAAGCTGACTCCCGGCTGAGTGTGGAGCCCGACGCAGGTTTGATCCCAGGACCCTGAGATTATGACCTGAGCTGAGATCAAGAATAGGTCGCTTAACTGACTGAGCCACCTAGGAGCCCCGAGGGATTAGAGTTTTATAAAGAGTGGGCTGTCCACAGTTTGATAGGAGATCACATAGGAGTCAAAAAAGGAAGAGAGGAATTAGGAAGTTTCCCAGTTATGGTGAATCTTGAGCTGAGTTTCAAAGGATAGTGAGCCATTACTCGTGCATGAGGAGGTAATAGTGTTTAAAATAACAAGACAGGGGCGCCTGGGTGGCTCAGTTGGTTAAGCGACTGCCTTCGGCTCAGGTCATGATCCTGGAGTCCTGGGATCGAGTCCCACATCAGGCTCCCTGCTCAGCAGGGAGTCTGCTTCTCCCTCTGACCCTCCCCCCTCTCATGCTCTCTCTATCTCATTCTCTCTCTCAAATAAATAAATAAAATCTTTAAAAAAATAAAATAAAATAAAATAAAATAACAAGACATTTATTTGTCACCTTCTGATATTATTAATACATTTCATAGACTAATCCTAAATTGGATCTTCCCTAGGTTTCTTCAGAAAACATTTCACAAGAGCTTCTGCAGTAGAACAATTTACACCTGATGCTTTGATATCAATTTCCAGTAAAGTCAATGCTGTCTATACCTCCTGAGAAAAACTGTTGAATATTAAAAGGAATCTTGTTTAGAAGTAGAAAGCTCTGTGAGAAAAGATAGAAATCAATATATCTAAGTCGTAGGCAGATACAGATTAATTAAAGCATTGTTAAGTCAAACATCAAAGTTTCTTATTACTACAATTTAACTGAATCAAAAGGTGTTTGTATTACAAGAAAGTTTTTGCTCTGAAAGAAAGAACTTTTTCGGGGAAAAATGCTTATCTATCATTTTGTGCAGTAGCATTAAGCATTTGCTAGTTCAAATCTAATAAAGCCCTCTCCATGAATGCATCATTAATACAATCTTCAAAATGGCTTCTCTCAACATTTTCTTTTTGATTTTTCATGATTTAATTAGAAACATCTTTTAAAAGGCTGGTTTTACTATGGCAGTATCACGTCTGCATTTTCAGCAATATGCTGTTTAATCACAATGGGTTATAAAGTGAAACTCCTAGTACTTATTGTATTATCTAGAAGAACCCACACATTTCGTATTTTTAGTGCCCCTGAGTCATCATCTTATATTTGTTCATCAACATTTTAACTGCCCCTCTTAAAAAAAAATGTAATTTGATAGTTAATTTTCTAAACTTGTTATTCTTTTATTTCTTTTCAAAGTCATGACATTTCCTATGTCTTTGATGTATATGCTTCATCCTGCACCTGAACCCTTTACTCTAACAAGTCAAAAGTTGTATCTCTCTTTTTACCTTATATTATTTTTGCTATTTTTGTTTAAAGACTTGATAACCCTAATTCTTCTAAGGTTTTATGATCATCCATAAAAATGAATTGGCTATTTTATGCCACATCACTGGATAGTTTTAGACGATACATAAACACTATGGTGGTAGCATTGAAATGGTAGTGTGAGATTAAAGGCCTAGGAAAAATTTTATATATATGTATTTAGAGAGAGAGAGAGAGAGAGAGAGACATATAAAGGATATGTTGGTTATTTGGACAGCAGAAAAAAATTCAAGTTATTTTCAAAGAAAAGATTTCTTTTTCTAGTAAAGAATAATTCTCAGACATTTTAATAAACATTCAAAGAATGGTGAAAAAAATGCTGGTTGTGGTTTGAGAGTTTTTCATTCATTATTGCTAGTTGGGAATAGAATTAAACATGTATAAAATGGGTCACAAACTTGCTGGTTAAGAACTAAGACTGCTTCCCTCCCACCTCCTCTTTCCTCCCTCCTTCCCTTCCTTGTCCTCTCCCTCTCCCTCTCTCTCTCTCTCCCAACCCCCTCTCATCTTCTCTTAAATTTCAAAGAAAAAAAAGTGAGCAAGTTAAACATGTATTGTTAATTATCGTAAGCCTCCTTGAAAGCAAGAACCTATTTTTCGCGTCCTCCAAGGCTCCTGGGGTAGCACCTTCATCATTGCCTACATTCTGCAGAGTAATAGCTTCAAGCTGGGGTTCCGGCGTCCAGCTGATTTCAGTCCAGGCTCTTACTAGATATGTGACTTTGGGCAAGCTACTGGACCGTCCTTTATTCTGAAATAAAGTAATAGCCGTAGTACTATCTCATATGTAAGGTTGTATGAATTAAATACTTCATTTAAAGCACTTAGAACTTTCTGACATGGTAAGAATTTAAACATGTTTAGTTTCTAATGTTATTTTTGTTGTTTCTCTATTTTATTTTGCTGGAAGGTACATTCCTTTTTAAGAAATTTTAAATTTTAATTCCAGTGTTAACAAATTCCTTTTCTTTTTAAAAATTTTATCTAATTTACCCAAGCAGCTCTCCTTTAAGAAGTTTTTTTTTTTTTTAAGATTTTTATTTATTTATTTAACAGAGAGAGACACAGTGAGAGCAGGAACACAAGCAGGGGGAGTGGGGGAGGGAGAAGCAGACTCCTTGCAGACTCGCGGGCTGATCCCAGGACCCCGGGACCATGACCTGAGCCAAAGGCAGATGCTTAAAGACTGAGCCACCCGGGTGCCCCAAGTTTATTCTTTACTTTATTCTTTTATTCAAAGAATATTATTTGAGCACTTGTCATGTTCCAGGAACCATACTAGATCCTGGAGACTTAGGAGTAAGTGAGAAACATTTGGCCCTATTTTCAGCCTTAGGAGTCAAGGAGGGGCTTCCCAACTAAGCAAGCATTACAAGGCAGTGCTATTAAGTGTTATGGTAGGGCTCATGGGGGTGTCATGGGGCCAGAGGGTGCATACCCAACCCAGTTTGGGGAATGCACCTGGTGGGGAGCCCCAGCAGGTGTCAGTAATATCATGTTATTGGAGAATACCATGCTTCGCCACTCTCTAACTCCTAAAACATTCCTCCCTCATCTTGGGAGGTGTCTACAGATTCACAAATTGGGCTTATTTGATCCCAAAGAAGGACAGGGCCTCAGGGATCCACATACTTAGAAAGCACTCCAGTTGATTTCTATACAAGAGTCTAGAAGGCACTTTGCAATCAGTCTTTAGCAAATGGGAGAGGCGAGAAATACTGGAATAAAATCTCAGTGCAGCATATCCAAATTATAAACAAATTGGTACATCATTCCAATAGTGCATTAAAGAAAAAGATCTTTCAGGTATAGTGCATTTCAAAGAGGTTTATCCTAGACAGGACAATTAATTAATGTCACCACCCTCTATTCAGTAGTACCATGCCAGAAAGACCCAAGTATCCTATTCTAAAAGACTTCCAGGTAAGAGGATTCTGTAGCAATCCCTGACAACACTTTCTAATGATTGTAATGCTAATTATCATCACATTCTTGGGCAAAATTAAGAACTTGAGCTCTCTTGCTCTTATAGTTCATTTTCTGCATTTTTCACCCTCAACAGCTCCTATAATTTCTTCTTTCAATTTCTTAGTTCCCCTCTCTTATTCCACCCCTTTTCTTCCACACTGCATCTGGAAAGTATGTGGAACTCATTACAATAATGCGACAGTGAGTAAGGTTCAAAGAATCATTCATCTCAAGGAGTATTTGTATTTTAAAGTAAGGAAAGCCTTTAAACATACAAGTTAAATTATGTCATTTTGAGACAACTGGTGATGTATGGCTGGGGGTTTTTTTGTTTTTGTTTTTGTTTTTGGGTTTTTTTTGTTTTTTTGTTTTTTTGTTTTTTTGTTTTTGCTGTTCCTTAAATTATACCAACCCGAATGGCTATTGACTGGCAGCCAGTGCTATTTTTTAGGTGTTTAATTACTAGGATAATTGCATTTATACTCCTCACCACTGTATATGTGCTGTCCTGGTTTGAGTGTATATCATGTGCTGAGAACTCTGTGCTCTGATTGTATCTGAGGTATGGGGGAGCAAAATGAAATTGTCCACAATGGGTTTTTAAAGCCAATTGTTACTCTTTATCCATGGCAGAATAATAATAATAATTGTCACCACTTAAATAGTGCCTTTCATTCACAGACCTCAGGGCACTCCAACATTGTTACTTTGCATTATTTGAGAGAATTTCTTTTGGAAGACAGGGCAAACTGAGAGACACATAATACATGGTTAGCTATGCTAATTTTGTTTTCTTTAACAAATGCAAAATAAATAGCCTCCTAAAAAGCCAGATAATATCTTGAAGATAAACCCTTCCTAAAGTAGGTTATTCTAAACAGATGTGTTTTGTTTTATATCAACGTTATTTTTAAAAATTTTATTCACACAGACATAAATCCTAGACTTGATTAACTAATACTGATTTTTTTGGCTTTTACTTTATCAGAGAAACGGAAACAAGCAACTTGCCTGCACACAGAAAAAAAAAGGTTTTAATGAATAGTAAAACTATAGATTTTTTAAAGCTTTGCTGCCTTCTAAACTTTATGAGTAAATTTTGTGGAAAGCTGTGTAAATAGAGCATAATTATTGTAAAAATAGAAGTCTTTGTTATTAGTCATCTAACTGTCATGGGTATACAAAGCACCCTGCTGTATAGACAAAGGACTGGAAAAAAAATTACCTGTAGAGAGTTTTTGCTATTGAAAGAATAAAAACTAAAGCGATGGGGTGAACTTTCGGTTTACAGACGCAAAGCAAATACTGAATGCTAAACCTGGCTGAGGGAAAATCACTTTAGCCTGA
Source organism: Mirounga leonina (assembly GCF_011800145.1). NCBI lineage: Eukaryota > Metazoa > Chordata > Mammalia > Carnivora > Phocidae > Mirounga > Mirounga leonina. Next base: position 54,972,554 of record NW_023270305.1, read on the forward strand.
TAACCGGATTACTTAGAGCAAAAATAGAGAAAATTAAGAACTGAAGAGCAGAAAATTAAGGTGGAATGCAATTTAAAGAGTAAGTAGATGATGTAGTCTTTCATTTTCTTCCCCCGCAGTGTCCAGCTAATTAAAATTACAATCAAAATGAAAGAGTCTAAACTTGTAAATATCTTAGCTAATGATTTTGTCTTTTTAATCATCTTCACATTCAAAGTCTTCTTTTATTCATTTAGGTTTTACAATAAAATGAAATTGTTTTTCCCCTGTAAAAATCCTCCTTTAATTTTCCTTATCTGCTTCTCTTTATATTATATATTCTCTTGTTCTTTTTACTCTGTCTCTCTTAACATCATATTTTTTTCAGTTGTTTCTTTTACTCTGAGCATACTTTAAGAAGGAAAAGTTGTACAGGTATAGAAGTATTACTTTATTTTGGAATTTAACAGCTGATCCAAATATAACTCTTCTAGGCTCCCTCATGCACAAAAAGCATAATATATATCTTATCAATTTGCACTTTTGAAAATTAAGTGGGCTCAATTTTCCTTTTTTTTTTTTACAATTTATTTACTTATTTATTTTATTTATTTTTTTTGAGAGAGAGAGAGAGCAGGAGTGGGGGGCAGAGGGAGAGGAAAAAGGGAGAGAGAGAATCTCAAGCAGACTCTGTGCTCAGCACAGAGCCTGATGTGGGGCTCAATCTCACAACCCTGAGATCACCACCTGAGCAGAAATCAAGAGTTGGACACTAAACCGACTGTATCACCCAGGCACCCCTTTAGACTCAGTTTTCTTACCAGAAAATATTTCTTCATTGCTTTTACCACCAGGAATCTTCTTTACATTCCCAAGCAAAATCATAGCTGAAGATGCTGCTGACCCAGGAAAATTTTGCTTTATATCTGTGTTTACAAATACATCATGCTTCAAACTCTCCTGGATCCATGCACCTAAGAAGCATGAAACCCATAATGGTGGAGCCCTTTATTTAAGTATCCAGTTTTGATGCACATTAATTGGGCACCAAATTATTTCTGAAGACAGAAAATAGAATCAGTAAGCCTTGCTGATTAATTGGTTATGAAGTAGGCTGGGTATAAATGGAAGCATAGTTGGTTATTTACTAGGCTCATGAACAGAGAAATAACTGGAAAATTGTGAGTTTTTCCATACACCTTGTGGAGGACTTGTTCCTGAACCTAGAGGTCAGATCTGGGCTTTACATAGCATGCCATGTCTCTCTTGATCAGTTTCTGCTTTAGCTGCTGAGGTGGTTAATTTCTCTTCTGGCTTGCTAGCCTACAAATATAAGTTAAACCCTGCTACTGGAAGTGTCGGTAGCAGCATTCCCATAGCCTGGGAGCTTGTTGAAAATATAGAATCTTGAGGCACCTGGGTGGCTCAGTCGTTGGGCGTCTGCCTTCGGCTCAGGTCATGATCCCAGGGTCCTGAGATTGAGCCCCGCGTCGAGCTCCCTGCTCCGCGGGAAGCCTGCTTCTCCCTCTCCCACTCCCCCTACTTGTGTTCCCTCTCTCATTGTGTCTCTCTCTGTCAAATAAATAAAATCTTAAAAAAAAAAAAAAAAGAAAATATAGAATCTCAGGCAGCAAATCAGATGAACTGATCAGAATCTTCATCTTAACCAGAACCCCAGGTAATTCTCGTGCACATGAAAAGTTGAGAAGTACTCTTTACGGCATTTACCTCTAAGCACTCTAGGTATATGACTACTCCTTTTTTGCCCCCTACCCTCCTACAACCCCCACCCATTAGTGAAGAACGTATGTCTAAGGGAGGAAAGGAAAGGATTGGCTTTCCTGCCTTGTCAGCATGGTACCTAACCTAGGATGTCATTTCCCATGACTTAGGTCTCTTCCTGAGAAGCTGGCTGGAATGCCTAAAGCATGTGGTCTGACTAGGTGGTGATGATGGCGTGCCAACTAAGTCCACCTTGTCACTCTCGATGCCTATCCCCTAGATATGAGACCAGGGTGGGCCAGCCACACCCAAGACCAAGCACCAGGGCAATGAGGGCATATATCTGGGGGTAGGGATAATATACTTTCTACAGCCAAGAATGGATGCTCCCAGCAGGCATAGGTAACTGTATATCATGTGTGATATCCAGGTGCACTATGAGGAAACATTTGTTTTGCTGGTAAGGGAGGAATCCAAAAGTATGTTCCCAGATCTCTCCTATACACATTCATTCCATAAACATGTAGACTGATGCTGACTGGTTTTCATCCTACCTCTCTGGTAACTTATTTTCAGTGTCTTTTGATGACCATTTTTCCTATATCCAACCTTGAAACATGTGAGTTCCTTAAGGCAAACTCTTTTCTCATTATATTGTTTAGACTCCATCTTTATCCATTCCAATGGCTTCAATTACCATCTATGTGCAAACCACTCCATTTCTATCTCTAGCCCAGATCTTTCCTCCATGCTTTAAACCCATTTACCCAGTACCATTTTGCATATTACATGGCTGTCGCCCAGGCATCTCACTCTATGTTCAATACCAAACTCACATTTTCCAGTTATTTCTCTGTTCATGAGCCTAGTAAATAACCAACTATGCTTCCATTTATAGCCAGCCTACCTCATAACCAATTAATCAGCAAGGCTTACGGATTCTATTTTCTGTCTTCAGAACCTTTCCATTCTTTTCATCTCCATCACCATTCCCCCCCTAGTCCAAGCATCCTCGTAGTTTTTATTTATTTTTTATTTATTTTTTTATTTTTTTAAAGATTTTATTTATTTGACAGAGAGACACAGCGAGAGAGGGAACACAAGCAGAGGGAGTGGGAGAGGGAGAAGCAGGCTTCCCGCTGAGCAGGGAGCCTGATGCGGGGCTCGATCCCAGGACCCTGGGATCACAACCCGAGCCGAAGGCAGACGCCTAACGACCGAGCCACCCAGGTGCCCCATCCTCGTAGTTTTTACAGGTTACTTCAACAGCCTCTCAATTGGGGTCTTTCCCTATCTACTCTAATGTATGTAAAGCACAACTTAAAAGATAGCCCTAGGAAAGCTCATTTCAGATTATCACTAGAGACATCCAAAGACCTTGTTAGAAGTTAACAAAAGAAGTTATCTAACTATCCTTTTAACTAATCCCTGACTTTACCCTGCCCCTTCTATTATCAATACAGCAGCTGCTGAGAGTTTATATACCAAGCTATGTTATATTCTATACTTGGGGTGGATTTATTTTTCTGAAAACCAGGTTCTAATCATGTCTTATCATGTCAATCTCCCGCTTAAAATCCCACAGACTCTTCCAAACTCTTTGATTAAATTAAAATTCCTTACACTGACTTCAAGGCATTGTAAGAACTCTCCTGCCTCACACGTTAGAGTCATTTTATTCCTCCCTACATTCCTATTCTTTACACTCTAATTTCTTGAAAGTGCCACTTACCTTCCTACCTCAGACTGCCACCCCTGTATACATTGTCTTCCTCTCTTTTGCCTTATTAACTCATATCTATCCTTAGGCTCTTAAATTAATCACTTCCTATGAGACTTTGTATCTTGCATCTCAAACTAGGTCAGATCTAGGTTGTATGCTTTCTTATCAAGGTTTGCTTCTCCTTTGTAATAGATACCATAACTGTGTTATGCTACATCTGTTAGATGTAAGCTCCATCCTGTCAAGGACTGTGTTAGTTCTTGTTCACTACTTTAGATCCAGCGGTACTTTTTTTTTTTTTTTTTAAGATTTTATTTATTTATTTGACAGAGAGAGAGAACAAGCAGGGGAAGGGGCAGGCAGAGGGAGAAGCAGACTCCCCGCTGAGACAGGAGCCGGATGAAGGGCTCGATCCCAGGACCCTGGGATCATGACCGAGCCAAAGGTAGACATTTAACTGACTGAGCCACCCAGGCATCCCTCCAGCAGTACGTTTTTAATACAAGTAGGTTCTCGATAAACATTTCTGAACAAAGAAATAAAGTACTGAAGGAATGAGTAAGTAGAGTATGCCAGGTGCTGGGGATGCAGAAGAATTGGCAGGATGAGATTGTTTTCAGCCTACTGATCACCAAACTTGATTTGATGTGGCCAAATGTCCTTCTCCTCCCCCATCACTCTCCATGTGAGCCTCACCTAAAGCTAAAGGCTTCACTGGATTCTGGCTTCTGATGTAAATAGAAGTTCATGTGGCCAGGACCTGTTTATAAGTCCATGCAATGGCAGACTCTGAAGTGTTGAATAACTTTATCAAGTAGTATGGTTAGTTAATACTTTACCAAGTTAGAACAGTAGGCCCAACTGTGGGAATCGTTCATGACTAACTTAAATTTTGTTTTTGTTTTTATTTTTTAATTCACATTAGTCTGGATCTGGAGGTCGTTCATCTTATAGCCAGAACAACTTCCACTTCACCTGCAGTTTGAGGCAGTGTGGGGATGGATCTGACTTTCTCGTATGACCACAGGGCGATAAGTCCTGCTCAGAATGGGTGATCCATTCTGTTGAATATATTCCTCAGATATGTTCAAGGTCTCAATATATTATAAATTATGAGAAAATGTGATATTTGGGATGCCTGGGTGGCTCAGTTGATTAAGCATCTGCCTTCAGCTCAGGTCATGATCTCAGGGTCCTGGGATTGAGCCCCGCATCCGGCTCCTTGCTCAGTGGGGAGCCTGCTTCTCCCTCTGCCTGCCTCTCCCCCTGCTTGTGCTCTCTCCCTCTCTGACAAGTGAATAAATTTAAAAAAAGAAAAAGAAAATGTGCTATTCATTTTTATGATTGTATTTCATTTATAAAATGTGGTATTTATTTGTATCAGTCAGATTTCAGATTATGTAGCTTATTTATTCATCTTTTCATCAGTAACTTTATGACTCTAACATAACTGAAAACTGATAAAATTAAGGCAAAATTTGTGTATCTGTTTGTTCATCCAACAAATATTTATTTAAGTTTCTATTATATTCCAGGGACTAGTCTAAGTGCTGTAGAAATGACAGAAAATAAAACAGAAACAATATCCTGTTATGCAGTCTATACACATTCTTGGGTGGGGGGGGAACAGACAATAAGTGAAATAAACAAGTTAAATTTACAGTTGTTAGAAGATAGTCTAAGAGAAAAAAATCAGGCTGAGGGACATAGGATGTAGTGGTGGGCTACAATTTTAAATAGGTCGACTGAGAGGTCTTGCTGAAAAGACGACATTTGGGCAAAGACTTGAATGAAGATGGGGAGAGAGGGAGAAGCCATGTGGGGAGCAAACATTCCAGGCAGTGGGGAATAACCTGTATGAAGCCCTGGGACGGGAGCATGGCTGGCGTGGTCAAAGAACGGCAAGAAGACTAATGTGGCCTGAGCAGCATACAAGGAAGGTAGCAGAGGACAGAATTAGAAAGGAAGAGGAGGTGGCAAGAGAGATCCTGTAGAGATCCTGTAAACAATTTTGAGGATTTTGGTTTTCACTTGACTGAAATGGGGAATTATTGGAGGTATTTGAGCAGCATGGTGACAATGTGATTTCCATTTAAAGAGGATCTCAGAAGCTTCTGTGTTGGGAATAGAGGACCCACGGCAGAAGCAGGAATCTGTTAGGAGACTAGAGAATTGTTAGAGAACAATTTTTACTAAATTTCTGACTAGGCCATTCCATGTCTCCAGTGAAAATTCTAAATAAGTTGTGTTAATGTTATGAATTTTAAGTCTTATTTTTCACACAGCCATGGACCTGGTGGAGAAACATTAAAAATAAATAGGCTCAACATAACTGTTCTTTCCTCTCTAAAAGTGGTAGAGTTTGCTTGTGGAATCTGAGAAATATTAACGGCAGTTCCCTGGCAGATAGGGATAGGATACCGCTGGGTAAACAAGTACCTAGCCATGTTTTGTAGAGTACAGAGAGAAGCACTTTCTCTTCTGGTGCTATTCAGATAATTTGGGAACCTGTGATATTCTATCATAAATTCATTACATAATTATTTCCTTAATTCCTATTATTGCACAGCATAGTTAATCAGTTGATTTAGGGGATAGAAAGAAATATACATGTTTCCAGCCTCAAGCAACTTATTTGTAATACAATTCCTTTCACGAGTATGATTATAATGGAATAAGAACAATTTTTATAGAGGGAATCAGACTTATTACCTACCCTAGAATAACATACCATGTATTTATGATATGATAGAGCCTGGTTCCCTAAAATTTTATATTTTAAAATTTACGGCAATCATATGCTGTTTCAACAAATAATTTCACCAGATTTCTTGCCTAATCATTATATGTAGCAACAGAAATTGACCTTTGGGATAGATATGAGATTGCTCTTGCAAAATAAAAGACAAAACAGTTAAAGAGTGTCTAATGTTAGTAGGTGAGATTAAAAATGTTCTTTGAGATGTTTTTTGAAAAGTTAAATAAAAACCAAACAAAATCTATACTAACAACCTAAAGTAGCAAGCTGAAGCAATTCATTCTGAATTTCTGGACTTAAAACTTAAGTCCTAAAAACCTTAAAATAGCTAAAATTTGATATAAATGTCAATTTTAATAGAAGCCAAATAATGAAAATGTTTCTAAGCTTTGGTCAGTGGCCTATGACTACAGTGCTTTGTAATCTCATTTTAGAATTTGATATGATAGAAAATTTCATAATAAGCACCAAACCATGTCATAAAAATGAATGCATGTTCCACACATATTTGTGTATATGTATACACACCATATATATATATTTACATATGAAAGGTCATAGCTTAACCTGGGTCTCATGACTCATGTCCTGGAGCTTTTTCTCACTCATTTATAGACCCCAAAACAAAGGGATCAGAAGAATTGTCTATCTTGTCAAATCTTGCCCTTAATGGAGACTTTCCTCAGCATAACCCAGCACAATTAAACAATCCATCCACAATTTGTATGTAGCCATTTAAATTATATTCAGTAATCTTAAAAAACCCCACATTATTCTAGATCAGACTTAAATGATCATATTTGGAACTAGTTAAAATGGACCAGTTTCTTAGATGCCATATCATTTTTAGATCCGTATATATTGTCAATGAACAAATCTTTTAAAATATAAGGCTCAGAATCTTTGACATATCCCATAAGGTATATAAGCCTAAAGCAAATAGCATGTTATTTTGAGGGTTGTCTTAAAAAAAAAAAAAAAAAAAAAAAAGCGTTTATCAAACCCTGACAATATCTTTTGTGAATGGAGTAAACAAAGCGTTTTTTTTTTTTTCCCAGGGGAGATATTTTCTGTAACATTATAAAGCAGCATTTGTCAAAATGAAATCTATTTGAATTCAAGGGTTTGGTTTGTAAGAGGACCCCATGAAAAATGCTAGTACTGTATTAACTAACATTGTTGGTATTAAAATATAAACTAATTTCTGGTGTGCGAACTATCTCACTAACATCATAGATTAATTTATATTCTCCTTTTTAGTAACAATTTCAGTATTTTTCCATATAATTTTTTATTACAGATGAAAGCTCCTCTAAAAAAAATGATTACTATTGCTATGATCTTTTTATTTTATTTTTCATTGAATTTATTTTACTTTTATTGAATTTTTTTTTCATTGAAAGGTATGATCTTAATTGTATATTTTTCATGCTCCCTTACTGAATTGCAAGTTGAAGTAAAGCACTCTAAAGGTGTGTTTTACTGGTTTCTACACTTCCGGGTTTTAAAGTTCACTGGTTTTGCTCCTGGCAAAAATGCCTTTGCAGTATGATTCAGTTTATGTTTTCAAAAAAGAGAAACACAGGGTCACCTGAGTGGCTCAGTTGGTTAAGCATCTGCCTTCAGTTCAGGTCATGATCCCAGGGTCCTGGGATTGAGCCCTGCATCTGGCTCCCTGCTCAGTAGGGAGTTTGCTTCTCCCTCTCCCTCTACCCCCTGCTCGTGTGTTCTCTCTCTCTTTCTATCTTAAATAAATAAATAAATAAATAAATAAATAAATAAATAAATAAATAAATAAATAAATAAAATCTTTAAAAGAAAAAGCCAAAAAAACAAAAAACAGAAACACAACGTTAAAATTCAAGTTTGTACTTTTCATCCCCGATAAAAATATAAAATTTAGATTTATTAGTAAAATCTTAGATTTAACAGTTCAGAGCCTATCTATATGATCCAAATCAAAGTAAACATTTTGAACATCTCTTTTTTATCAATAAGCTCACTGGTAGATCCACCATGTCCAAGGATAAAAGAAAAGATAAGAGTATTTGCTAGCAAATTTTTTAGTTTGGGTAGGGAAATATAACAGATGCATACAAAGTAAGTGAAAACACTTTCAGAGAAGCATCAACAGGTGCAAATTACTATAATGCACCATCTTCAAATAGCACAAAATCAAGATGTAGATTAAGGGTGGATTAAAATTAAGCCATAATTAGGGTGATTAAAAAAATAGTTTTTGGAGATGAGTTTTGAGCAAGGTTTTGAAAAAGTTGTATGAATTGGCAGATGGGAGCAGGTTTTCCAGTGAGAAGAGTAGAGCAAATACATGGAGAAGAACAATTGTAGTACAGTCAAGAAAATACTGATGACAGAGCAGAGGTGGGTTGAAAGAATACATTGCTTTTGACCCACGTGCTTTTTTAATCTTTTAATTCTCTTTCTTTCAGTCTATCACTTATCACTTGTTTGCCTACCCAGCGTGGAGCCCGTGGTATATCAGGGCAGCCACGCCGTGACTAGAACGCTCAGTGCCTAGGACGTCTTGTTCTGCTACCACGCAGGCATGGCTGCTTTCAGAAATAAAGGAAGGAGCTTTGTAGGAGGCCTGTGCGCTGGTTGCTAGTGAACTGAACAAAGGTGGTCCACTGTGCATTATCTTTCTGTCATGACTCCCAGTCCTGCTCTCACCCTGCGTCCTCTTGTGCCTTTTCATCATAATCTTAACATCTTTCACGTCAAACTATTTCTTCTGTGAAACGTTTTTTGGAGAAGTTGCCAATGTTGGAAGGAGGAGACTCTCCTCAGGGAAAGCAACAGTTCCCCTACTTCCTATCCAACTCGCCCTTCAAGCTGCACTTCTGGATACACCTACCAATAAGCCCCCAAACTTGGGTCATTTAGCCTTGCTGTTCTTAAATCTAGGATGGTAAAGAAAAACGTGTACCTGTTCATGTTGCAGCTACATATCCATTGTCTCTGGCTCCATTTGGCTTCCAGAACCATTTGGCAAAAATTTTATGCCTCCTGTCTTTTGCAATGTCCTCTCCCATTTTCCCGTTTCTCCCTTCTAATTGCCTTCCTTAGGTCTCCTAGCACAACATGGCTCTGTTGATAAGATCACTGGTCAGATACCAAGCCAGGAAGTCATCCTGTCCACTTGATTATTCGGGAGGCTCTTCTCCATTAGGGGCCTTCTGCTGAGTATTTGCTTGAAGTACATATATTTCCAGGCTCTCGGATTATTTTAAGTGACCCACCCCATAGTTTTACCCATTCCCTTAGTTTGCTTTTTACCAAACTTTTGATCTTGTTCCTTCCAAATCTTAAGGAATACACCATTAGCCCCTCACTAGGAATCAGTATATATCTTGACCTCAGGCCAGATCTTCTTCCATGAAAAGTGTCTAACATGTAAAGCCCAAGTTCTTCCTACTAATGTGATTTTTATTCTCCATTGTCCTAAGAGCCAGCAATCTTCTTTAATCTGGTATAGGCATACTGTGTGGAGCCACATTTAAACCAGGATGCTCCACTCCCTCCAGTACCTAAACTGGGATGTACAATTGACTTTTATATCATCAGTCAATTGCTCATAGGAAACTCCCTCTAGGCTATAGATGTGAGTTCAAGCAAGTGTGGCGGCTTGCAGAAGGCATAGGAGTGTAGAACCTGTTCCGGTATTAAATGATTTGACAGCACAAACTTTATGGGTGGGTTCATTGAACAGCACATAGTTCATTATTGACAGCATGAACCAAATGGAACCCCATAGTCAGTTTCCTCCAGAGCTAATATCAAGGCAAAACTTTTTTAACAAAAAGTTACTGAAGGGGGCATCGACTTTGTCCAAACTTGAGGATCCTTCTTTGAGTATCTCCTACTTGGAGTTAGCAAGTCCATTCAGTACCTCAGTCAGCTACAAAAAATTCAAGCACGATAAAAGATTCTGGGTCATAATGACCAGTTGACAATTACTTGCACCGAAACCCTGAACCAGGTGCTCAGCTTTCTTTTATTATGGACCCCCATTAAAGATGGATAAATTTCGGATCATCTTGTTAATGGTCAGAGTAAGACATACAAATATGCTGCATCCAAAATTTAGATAACTGTTTTTGAAAGGAGTATCTTGGAATGCCATAGATCCTCAAGCTCCCAGGGCCTTTAGTGTCATATCAGAATTTTTATTTTTATTTTTATAGAATTTTACACATATGACTTATAAGAGCAACCAGGAGCATTTCCACGTTCTGATCTTTGTGTGCTATCAGCATGATGTTTTGTGGGTGTTGGATCAAAGTGATGTACCACTTGGATCAAAGAGGTGACATTCCCACAAACTGGACTGTAGCATGGACTGAAAAGCTGATGTATTCCTGAGGCATAACAATAAAGATTTATTGGTGGTTATGTCAATGAAGGCAAATTTCTGGTAATACCTATAAAAAATGCTTTGGCAAGATTCATAACCGCACACTTAGTGCTAGGAGATACATTAATTTATTCTGGTAAGGAGAAAAGAAATCGCAATAGCAGCCACAACTGGAGCCTCAGCTGATTTTGTTTTCAATAATCTACTGTCATTCCCCATGACTTATGGGAGAGCAAAAGCCAAACCAGCCTATTAAATTAATCACCAAATCTTTACTTTCAGGAAGCAATTCTCTGTTTTGGCAGGAAAAGAGAGTGACCTCCACTGGGCCCCTCCCAAAATGATAGCCTTTTTTTAAATAAGTGTGAGTGAGAAACTAAAATATCCTAAATTATCTAAATTCCTAAAATATCCATTCCAACAATTCCCTCAGCATCTGAGAAAATGATCCCAAGATATTTTTGGGAATCCCACACAGTACCATGAAAAAATTCAGGTTAGAACTTCACTTATCACCTGGGCTCCATAATGATTCCAAACCCTAACCAACTAACTATAGTGGAATTACAGGTCCCCAGGAATCAGTGATAAATTTGAGCCAATATCCAATATTTCCTGAGCTTAGGTATTTCCCTTTCCTCAATGCACAAGTACTCAGGTTAACAACGGCCAGCCCCATTAGGGAAGATAAGGCAGAAGGTTACAGCAGGATCTTTCCTCGTAGGCCCTAGCATCCCCTTCCTTGGGTGATGCTGGGTCTGTGAACCCAAAAGTCTCTAGCACACTGGTTCCAGTGAGGCCTCTGTTCACCAGACCTAGAATAGCTTTGGTTAAATAAATCAAGACACACCTTAATTGGCTGTCTTTCTATTTCATTCCTGGGGACCCCATGATTAATTAACCATAGTCAGAGATTTTTGCTACTGAAGCCATTCCCTGATCCCCAAGTGTAGCATCTGGCTATTAAAACAATACCCACTTTGCTTCAGACTGTTAACAGTCATCACCTGGGCCAGGCCTCAGCTGGCTTCTCACTGAGATCCACTGAGATCAGGAATACCATTTTTATTACAGCTCTTTCCACAAGCATTTCCAGCACAGAAAAAAATAAAAATAAAAAATAAAGCCAGCAAAGCACTTTTAAATATTTGGGTATTTCCTTTTTTGCTCTGTTTTATTGGCAGGGGAAAGGAATCTTCATGGCCCTGGAAGAATATAGGAATGAGACACATGATCCATTTAATCTACTTTCTTACCTCACAAAATCTTTAAACTCTTTCCTCTATGTTGTGCCAAGAACTTTCTAGCCTTTCTTTTACCAAAAGCAACCAACAGTGAGTTCCTGTTTGCTGTGCCAAACCCACAAAAACTGCTAAAACTTTTTGAGCTACCACACTGAACGCAGTATGTTTTATGAATAAACCCATCATAATGAATACGGTTCATTTGTGTTCAGAAAAAAAAAAAAAATCTTAGCTTTCCAACACTGGCTACACATTAAAATAATATGAGGAGTCTTTAAAAAATATGATGATTATTATACCCTCCACTCCCAGACATTTAAAGCAGAATCTCTGGGTTTAGACCAAGCATCTGCATTTTCTCAAAACTGCCCAAGTGACTGCCATCCACAGTGAAGTCTGAGGACCACTGCTGCAGAAGTTCTCATTCACTCCCAAGGTTTCTATCACCACCTTTATGCTAATGAGGTACATTTATAAATTCTTCTAAGATCTGTCTTCTAAGCTTCAGCCCCCCAAACTATATTTCTCTCTTTGCCTCCCCCCCCCAACCAAGTTTCCTAAGAATCTGAAGGTTTATACAATGTAAAGGAGATTATCAAATATTTTTGTTTACTATGTGCCAGGAACTGTGCAAAGATCAAAGTAAACATATTAACCCTGGGCTCTGTTTTCTTTGTGTAGACATTTGATTGGCTACTGTGGGGTTTCTTTGTCTTTTTTTTTTTTTAAGGTTTTATTTATTTATTTGAGAGAGAGAGAGAGAGAAAGAGTGAGGGTCAAGGCAAAGGGAGAAGCAGACTACCTGCTAAGCAGAGAGCCTTAGGCAGAACTTGATCCCAGGACTCTGGGATCATGACCTGAGCTGAAAGCAGATGCTTTACCAACTGAGCCACCCAGGAGCCCCAGGGTTAAGAACCCTAACATTTTGGGATGGATCATTCTTTTTTTAAAAAGATTTATTTATTTATTTGAGAGAGCGAGAATGAGAGAGAGTTCATGAGAGGGGGGAGGGTCAGAGGGAGAAGCAGGCTCCTTGCTGAGCAGGGAGCCCGATGCGGGACTCGACCCCGGGACTCCAGGATCATGACCTGAGCCGAAGGCAGTTGCTTAACCAACTGAGCCACCCAGGCACCCGGGATGGATCATTCTTTGATGAAGATAGCTGTCTTGTGCTTTGTAGGGGGTTGAGGAGAATTCTTAGCCTCTACACACCAGATTCCAGTATCATCCTACTCCTTCCCCTCTAGATATTGCCAAATGTCACCTGGGGGTCAAAATTGCCCTTAGTTGAGAACCACTGGCCTATGGTCATCTTCACATTAAAGGTTTCACAAGAACTTGCATTTTAACATTTTATATACTGAGTAATAATTTTCTCTTCATTGCTCCTAGTCTTGGATGTTTGTACCATTATCAAGACCTCATTAATCCAGAGACCTAGTATTCAAAATTCAGAGTTTCATATTGCTCTTAAATGTTATGATTCCTAAGTCTCTTTTTCACTTGAACAGTTCTTTCCCCTCATGCCAAGCCCTTTCCCCCCCCATGCTACCGGCTAAGGAAATTGGTTCACTTGTTCTATGGTATACTTGACATTCTGGATTTGCCTGATTGTTCTATCTTGACTTCATTTAGCTTGTTTGTTCATCCCTGTTTTACCAGTAAACTAGAAGTTACATTCTAAAGCTTGATTAGATTCATATCAAACATTTTTGGTGCTGTAATTCATATCATAATGTACCAGTTGGCACATAATTAAGGCTGTCCAGCTTCTGGCTAAAGAGTTATCAGATGGTGATAGCCCTGACTCTGCCATTATGAAGTTGATAATTTTGCCTCATGTGATTATTCATTTCACCATAACCTTTCACATAATGGTTTAAGCACCTGTTGATGCTTATTGCCTAAGTCAACTATTTATTTAGGAGTTATAAATGGTCATTTTCTGGAGATCCATTTTTGATACAATTTGAGACGGCAATTACATACCTAAAGTGGATATGTCTTGTGGCAGTTAAGTATGTCTAGTCTGAAGGTTGGTGTGAGAAAGATAAATTTAGAAGTCATCAGTACATGGCCGACATTTACTATTCATAGGCTGGATGAGATCTTTAAAGGGAGAGAGTAGATGGAGAAGAGGGTCCAGTAGTGAGCAATCAGGCACCCCAACTGTTATAACTGGATGAAGAGGAGGAACCAAAAGAGGGCTGAGAGGCAGGATCTACGGTATTAATATCATTTCTCATGGCTTTTTCCGCAGTATTTTTTTTGGACTGTGGTAATCATCTACTTGATCTTACTGCCTCTAGTTTTGCCTCTTCTAATTCATGCTCCACGGGGCTTTCAGAGAAATTATTCTAAAAGTCAAATCTGTCAGCTTTATTAGTTTCCAGATTAAAACCCTCTAAAAGTTCTGCATTGCCTTTAGGATAAGGCCCAAATGGCTACTTTCACCATATGAGACTCCTGACGTGTATCTTTCCTGCTTGCTTAGATCACCTCTTGCCATTCCAGGTCCTTTACCTGTAAGCACCGCTAGGCAGTTTCTTGAAACATTGTAAACTATTAATGTTTCTGTAACTTTTATTCGACTTCTTTGTGGGACAATTTGTTTCATTTGTTTCACTTACTTCATGTTTTAGAACTAAGCTAAAGGCAACTATGAAACCTTTCCTGACCTCAGCAAGGTGGAACTGACCACCATTATTTTGTGGTGTGTGTGTGTCTCAAATCGTGACCTTAATGCACTGCTCTACAAACCGAGTACAAATATGATCATTTATTCCTTCCAGTGGATTACCTAGAGTATACCTTAAATGCCACACTAGGAAAAAAAAAAAAAGCACTTCCCTCTTTGTTCCCTCCCTCAGATTTTCCACAGTTCTAGAGGCTTACACAGTCTAAAAAGGGGTAATCAGGAAGATATGCTGTGATAGTCCTTAGAGCTGTTAAAAAAATATCCTGGTTCTCCTTCTAAACGTATAGTGAATACATACTTTTCTGCTCCCTTGAAGAAAGTAGCCATGTTTTTTGCTTGGACAATGAAATGTAAGTAGAAATGACACGTTTCCCCTCCTTGCAGAAGGCTTAAAGGCCCAGTATTTGATTTGTTCTTTCCTTCCCTCTGTTGTAGTGGTTGGGGAAGCATATGTTGAAATGGAGTCTTAATCAGTCTGGGTCCCTGTGTGATAAGCATTTCAATCTGTGTTAGAATATAGCATGAACAAGAAATAAGCTTTTCTGTGTATTCAGCCCCTGAGATTTTGGAATTGTTAGCACCGAACAATGTAGCCAATGTAGACTGATATATACACTAAGCAGGAAGAATATAAAGTCTGATGATTCTAGTAAGTAAAGCTAGTAACCAAGCCTGGCTGGTGAAGTCTTGCTGCACATCTCTATGAAGGAGAGATTCTAAACCTTGGCATGTTTGACATTTTGGTCTGGAAAAATCTTTGTTGGAGGAGGCCATCCTACGTACTGTAGGATGTTTAGCAACAGTCCCGACTTCTAACTACTAAATGCCAGTAGTACCCCCCACCCAAGTTGTGACAACTAAAATGTCTCCAAGTATTGCCAAATACCCCCTGGGGGTCAACGTTGACCCTAATGGAAAACCACTGCTTTAGGCAATACACCTCTGCTTTTGATGCGCCCCTCTACTCAAGCTGCTATAGATCTTTGAGAGAGAAATGTTACTCTGTCAGAACTTAGTTCTGCTGGTGTGTCTTTGATGGGTTCCCAGAGTCACAGTTTTTATGTCTTGGCTCTTCCAAGGCCACGGGGCTCAAAATACCTCCTTGTGGCAATTCCAGAAGCACAGCTGGTTCAGAGTCTGCTTCTTGTGATCCTAGATCTACTATCCTTGGACATCAATACCATCAAAAACGGAGTAGCTAACACTTTGTGACCCTGAAAAAATATCTAATTTACATATACCCTTTCCAGGACAATAGATGTACCAAACCAAAAAGGCTCAGCTAACCTGAGGAGACAAGAAAAGGTAAGAGCAAATTAACATACAATCAAATGTTACTGAAATTCAGTATGAATTTGTTATTAGTCTATAGTGCCAGATATTCTTAAAGGTATTCAGTTTTATTATACTCCTAAGTGAAAGGAGGCTACTAAAGGGTTTCAAACAGAAGTTCAACAAAAACCAAAAAACAAAAAACCAAACCAAAACAAAACAAAAAACTTTGATAAATGGATAAAATGTTTATCCCATGGTAGTTGTTTCAGATTTGTTGAATGTGTTTAAATGTGGATTTTTACTCTGCATACTATCACCTGGGCTTTATCATATAAATAAATGGAAAAATTATAGTGGAATAATAATAAGTAGAGTAATAGTGAAACCTCACGGCAGTGGTCTTTACACATTTTCACTCACATATCCCCCAGATTAAATTTCTAATTACATATATTTCTGTTGACATCTAAAATTGTTTATTATAAGTTTAAATAGACCCAAAGGATATAATTTTGGCATATTGTAAATATTTTTTATAATAAAGCTGTTATTTCACTCTTTTAAATGTTCAAATGGAATCTAAATACCAAAGCAACTTGATACCTACCCTATTAAAGTCATGCATGCTATATGCTAGTATAACAAATGAAACCGCCAATTTCAGTGCCTTAATATAATAAAGTTTATTTTTCCCTCACACATGTCAATTGGAAGATATTTCAGACACAGCTTCTTTCCACCTCATGCCTCTACCATTCCTAAGGGCTTTAGAATACTTTGATTCAAGTCAGTGAACAAGGAAAGAGAATGTTGAATCAGGCATAGAAAAATTTTATGAGCCACCCACTTTCCATTGGCTACAATTCAGTCACCTGGTCGCATCAACCTGCGAGAGAGGATAGAAATGTAATTTAGTTTTAGGCCCAGGAGACAGAGGAAATGGGTTAGATGAGCACATAACTGTCTCCACTATAGTTTAGTCTTCTGATCACCAAATACCCTTCCTCTTCTGACACATAAAACATACTCCCCCACCACATTCCCAAATTAGACAACCCAACATTTCATCTGTCACTGCATTCATTTCAAACTCCAGGATTTCCCAGTGGTAACATCCTTTCTGTTAGAATCTGGATTTTGTGTCTTCTGGTCACTGCCACCACCTCCCCACCACACACAAACATACAGGTGCAAAAATACAGTGGTGGACCAGGGACTGGATAAATACAATGACCTTACCCATTTGGAAAGAATAGTAGAAGATACAAAGCAGTTACTTGTCAGTAGAGGTTAGGAAATTCTGCAGGCTAGGGACTATAAGGAGCCCCTTTGCCCTAGCAGCAGAAAATATTTCTTGATTCAGTTTTCATTCTGCTCATTGGGAAGTCCTTTACAGTACATAAAGTTGCATTTGAGTCAAATTAGGTTTGTTGAAAATCAACTAAATAAAGCAGAGGCCAAGACTATTCCTGGGAACAGATTGCCTCTGAGGCTTTACCTTTGTTGAATGAAAGTGTTTATCCAACAAGTCTATTCAATTTTATTCTGAATTTAAATTTGTCTTTTAGAGTCTCTGGACAATTGAGGAAGAGGACATAATTTAGGTTGTGACTTCTACCAAACCATGCACTAAAGTTAGGTAAGATACTCTTTTTTAGAAAGTTGGATAAATTTTAAATATAGAAAATAACTTTTATACTATTATAATTTATATGAAACATGATAGTATAAAACTATAAATATATGTTATATTTATATTAATATATGAGTCTTGTGGATAAATACTGCTGCTCTGAAGAGTCCTAAAAATTTGTGTGATTTCAACTTTTATCTTTGTTGGTCAGGTTTTCATATGGAGTTCCAGCTATAGAACTTGGACCAGCCAATTTTGACATGTGACTTTCTGTTCCTTTGTGCCTTTTTCCTTTTACAACATCTTTTCCTTTGTACTTATTCTAGGCTATAAAGGAAAATGAGATTAAAATGAATCCTCCTCAGATGGACTATTTGAAGAATATAACTATTTTGTAAAGAGCAATTTTATATACTTAAGATTTTGAAGGATATTTTAAAAATTCTGCTAATTTTTTATAAACTTAAAATGTTTTTGTCATTTTGAAATGACGATAGGTGTATATGAAATTGCTTTGAATTTTGAACTGATGATACATAATAATTTCTGAATGGTAAGTACCTACAGAAGGGAGGTTATGTACATGTGAATTTGTAAGGTGTTTAGTTCATAATTTGAACATGAACATCCAAAGGATGAATCCTTTTGATTCATCAAACAAAATAATAAAACCTTATGTAAAGATGTTTCCTTCAATTCTTTATTGCTCTTCACTCTGTACTGAACATGAACTTCATCTCCTGCTGCAATAATTGGTTCTGTAACTTTCTTCCATCATTTCCTGAAAGCACTTATTGTCCAACCAAAAGTGAATAAGACTAAATTATCTTCCTGTTACAATTGTTGACAAAATTGTAAAAGTATCCAATGTCAATATTCCACCTTAGATTTCACAAACACATTCTCATTAAGTGGAATGACAATGTGAATGAAATTTTCAAAGTTAATTTTTTTCACATTTGTTATTCAGATAATCCATATTTAACTGTAATTATTGTTTTTGAGCCCATTCATTTCTTACAAATACATTTCTAGAATTGCAAAGGACCCTATAGATCATAACGTGATTTATACAAAGTCAAGCATTTGAAGTTTCTTGACTCTCTTTTCATTATACTGTGCTTCCTCTAACTCAATAGATGATTTTAAGTTGGACAGCATTTACATTTATAAAAATCTTTGCTAATGCCTTCTTTTAAAAAATTCATGGTACTGTTAAGTAATTTGCTTTACATGGAAAAATGAAAGATCTTTTATCTTTAAAATATCAACAAAGTATGTAAGTTCCTTCTCTTGACATTGTTTTGCTCTTTTCACATACTGAGATTTCATATATACTTTTTATGTACCAATATTGCATGTTCACATATGTCATTTTAATGGCTTTTAGACATTCTATCCTGTTATATAACTTGACCATTTCTAACTTATTGGACATTAAGTTGTCTCCTATTTAAACATTTTTGTATTATCTTCTCGGGATATACTCTCGGAAGTGGTATTTGTTCAAAAGAAAATAATTTTTATGTTTTCTGTTGTACATAAGTAGATTGCTTTTTAGGAACATTTTGTGAATTATGCATAATAATCGGCAATGTATGGTTATATCTGTTTCCCCATAGACCTGCTAACATTAACTTTAAATAGGTAAGATATTAAAGAATAAGAATGGTACTACTTAAAATGTTTTTGTTATTTTGAAATGATTATATATGTATAAAATTACTTCTAAACTGAATTTTAGAGTAAATTTTATTTTATTTATTTTATTTTTTAAAGGTTTATTTACTTGAGAGAGAAAGAGAGGGCGTGGGAGAAGGTACAGAAGGGGAGGGAGGGAGAGAATCCTTAAGCAGACTCCCCAATGAGTGCAGAGCCCCACAGAGGGCTCCATCCCAGGACACTGAGATCATGACCCAAGCTGAAATCAAGAGTCGGATGCTTAACTGACTGAGCCACCCAGTCGCCCCTAGAGTAAATTTTAATTTATTTTTGTTAATTTAGTTATTTCTCAAAATTTTATAAAATCAGCTACTTCTACTTTATGGATAATTCATTGTTACTTTACTTGCTCTCTTTTACTAAATAGAAACAAAATTGCTATTTTAGCAAATCCTATCCCCGTCAACAAAGGATTCTTTAAAGGAATGTCACAAACCACAACCATATCTTATTTATCTTTCATAGCTGAAGGACATTTTCAGATGAAAATATACTTGTAATTTCATGGCTTCCTTATTCTATTTGTAGGATATTTTATTACTATGTAGATTACACTAAGTCTCCAAAATGTAAAATTGGTTCTTCATTGCTTTTTATGTTACTTATGAATGTTACTTATTCATCTGATTTCTAACCCTTAATACTTTTTTAGATGATGTTCACTTTAGTCAACAAAATAGAAATTAATTTTAGTACTCTTTGAAGGAAAAATCATCTTGAAAAAAGGAAAATACACTACCATATCTTTAGAAGTACACATACACGAAAATTTGTCATATAAAGTATGCATTTCATTAATAATGCAATACCAATAAACTTAAAATCTTTTTTGTTTTTCTTGGGGGGGCAGGTGGAGTTTGCAATGTTGCAGAAGTGAAAGCAGCCCATCTCAACCATTCTCTCCTTCATTCTTACTAACGGAATTCTTAGCAATATATTTAGCTGTAAGACTGTGTTTCCCAGACCCTTTGCATATGGGATGGCCAATGTGGACATAAGACTTGCTCAAAAGGACCTCTGGGAAAGCGATTATTGCTCTTCCATCTATTCAAATGGTTAGGACTCCAGTAGTGGTCTTGAGACCATCATGGAACAGCCAAGAGAATTTCAGCTCTCTAATATCAGACCCAAATTGGGACTAATCTTTCAGGATTTTTTTAAAAAAAGTTTCTCTTGTTATAATTAAAATGATCTCTGTATTAAGGTCTCTTAAATAATGATTTGACACTAATAAACTGTTTATTCATGTACTAATATCTTCTAAACTTTTACAATGTGGCTAGGTAACTCTTAGCTCAGAACTGTAAAACCTGTGACAATTATTCATTTGACTAGTACAGTGACTTTCAACTAGCTGCACAACAGAATTAGGTGAAAATATAACTTCACTAAGTTTAGGGTAATGGGTTTTCAATGTTTGCGTCAGAATCCCTGGTTAAAACACAGAGGTGTTAAACATATGCTTGTTAAAACATAGATTGCTGAGCTTGTCTCCTAGAACCAAGAGATTCAGCTGGTCTCGGATGACATGGTTTCAGGTGATGCTGATGATGTTGGTCCAAGGACCACACTTTGAGAACCACTAGTCAGGGATCTAGCTTGGGCATCTATGTAAATAGTTTAACATGAGTGTGATGGTTGAACACAGTATCATCCTTAAGGAATGAGTTGCATAATTGAGTGTGTGTAGGTCATAACCCTGAGGAGATTCTTAAACTTCAGTGTGCATCACCATCACCTGGAGGGCTTAGTTAAAACACAGATGGTTAGGCCTCACTCCCAGGGTTTGGGATTCCCTAGATCTGAGATAGAAGAGTGAAAATTTGCATTTCTACAAAGTTCCCAGGTGTTACTGATGCCACTGGTTCTAGGATCACATTTTAAGAACCACTGCTTTAGTGTAATTTTTATCTAACCACTGCTGTAGTATCCTTGCTTTCCCCCAAGTATCCAGAATACTGTAACAGTTGTTGTGCAACTTTAATCTTCAAGAAGTCAAATTCCATTTTGAGGGCAATAAAGATGGGAGTACGTCTTATTATCTTTACATAGTCTTGGCATATTACAATGATGTTTTGCAAATACTAGGGCTCAAAATTGTAATGCATTTGAATACTGATTGGGATATCAAATGATTTTGTGGTAAATAGTAATGTTACTTAATCAACCCTTAGTAAAAGGAAATGGATAATTACCATTCCTGAGTTAAAAAAATGTATAGAAAGGGTTGTCAAAAATTAACTTTGGCTCATCAAGTTAATCGACAATCTTCCCTCATGTTTTGCCTTTAGATATTTGTGAGTGCAGTGCACCAAAACTGAATATAGTGTTGACTTGAGTCTGAAGATATATGTGTGCATATATATGTATACACACATGCATTTGTGCATCTCTCAAATACAATAGTATCTGACTAAACTTGGTAAACCATAGGATTATGTTGCATATATTGAATGGATTACAGTATATGATATAATAATATATTCTGTATAATATACAGAATAATGTATTATTCTGTATGCTGAGGCATACAGGAGATCCTGTAGAATAGGCCCATAGGAGGAGACAGACTGATTACAGTGAAGAAGGGGAGTTGAGGCAGGGTCAGGGTAAAAGAGATACTACAACACCCAGACTCCACAAACCATTTTATGCTGTAAGAAATGCAATCTCAAACTTGCAGCAGTCCCATTTTATGCGGGAAGAAATGCAACTGCACAAAAATTGTAGCAGCCTTTCAATAAAATCAAACAAAATTACCAAAAGGGTTCTCGGGACAATCAAAGCTGGAATGATCTTGTTCAGGTAGATCTATGAACCTGAGAACAATCTTCCCTCCAATGCTGCCTCCTGCCGAGCCACATCTACTCTGGCTGGGCCTGAGTCCAGGTGCCGGATTAGCACCAGACCTTAATTTCACTCCCCCGCGTCTTCGAGGCTTTTTCCCGCCAAAGGCCAGGTTTCCGCCCCTCGGAGGCCCGGGCGCAGGCGGGACTGCGCATGTGCGGGGCCTGGCCTGCGGATAAACCCCCTGCGGCTCCACAGACGGCCAACCATGGCGGAGATGGAAGTGCGCCTGTTGCGCCAGTGCCCGCTGCTTCTGCCTCAGAACCGGGCGAAAACCGTGTACGAAGGATTCATTTCGGCTCAGGTACCCGCCCGCTTGTTGCTCGATTGCTAGGAGGGCCTCCTCTCGCGGCGCAACTCCGCCCCTGGAAGTCAGTTACGGGAGCGGTTAGGGGCCCTGAACCGTGTGGGCATTGAGAGGGGAGGCGCGTAACGGCTCCTCGGAGACTAGAGGTTTGAGGACTTAGACGGCTGCGGTTGTTCGCAACCCGTCACTCGCTACCGCGCGCGAGCCTGGGCCAGCGTCGCAGCAGGGACTCAGCGAGAGGAGCCCCGCGCGGGACGGGAGCGGGGGGCGGGGCGGAGGGCCACGCCCCCTCGCGCCCGCTTCCCAGTTTGACTTCCCTTTTGCTTCAGCGCCTGTCCCACCTTTGACTGTTCTTTTGTTTTGCAAATTTTTACCTTGTTTCTAACATCCCCCCTCCCCAAAGCCCCACGAACCTTGGTGGCCGGCCGTTCGCCAGGGAATCCGTGCAAATTATATTCGTTTTTCCTGTAAAAATATATTTTGGAGGAAAACCTCCTTTGGGCTCTCAATTAAGTCGTGTGTACCTGAGCACATCCAGTAGCGATAGTTTGTACGGAATCTTGACAGCACAATTAATTACCTTTCCTGAGTCCAGGCGGCTTCTCTGGTGGAGTTTATTACACATAGTAACACACGTGTACCGGTTTGAAGTTGACAAAGCGCTTTCCAAGCACGTTATCTCACTAATCCTCCGCCCTTTGAGGCAGAATTAAAAGAAATCGTTCTCAGTCTACATAGTTAAGTAAATCAGGGCGTGGGAAATTGGACAGGTTGAGTTACTCGTCCATGGTCGCCAGAGTCCCTGAAAGCGAGGCTATCAGATTTCACTCCTGCATTTTGCTCCTCTGTCTACGTTGCACCAAGATACCTTAGGTTAGAATTTTGAGTATAGATTTTTGCTCCCGGACCTTTATACTCAACATCGTGCCACCTCCCTCACCAGCACAATTCATTCTTTCTCTTTCTCTCTTTCTCTTTCTTTCTTTCTTTCGTCTTTTAAAATGAACGGATTCTGCTTGAGGAAAAACTAGTGAAACTGCACTCAAATTAACCACCTGCAACTTTGATACGGGTCGTGAATAGGTTAGATTACCAGCAGTACCTTTTTAGCTATAAAATGTAACACGTGGCTGACTAACCTGAGGATTTGATTTGCTACGTGAAGTACAGAGAAATTTCGGAAGAGGAAAGAAACAAAGTGGTCATTTTTAAACAACTTAACATTGAAACAGAACTGTATTTTCTGGAAATATATGTATGAATCTTTTAATAGACATGCACATTTTCAATTATTTGAACTCAGTTATATAGAAACACAAATTATGCAATTTTGTCATAATAAATTTAAAATTTAGTAATTAACCAGATAATTTGAAAAAAATATGGTGATGAGTAAAAATTTCTATTCCCAGAATTATTTTTATTTTCTAAAAGGAAAATGAATAATTGCATTGCTCCACCTTACCTTGATTAACACTCACTCCATTCAGCAATCCTCATCAAAACATTGTCAGCATTAAAAGAGTGGGATGGAGGTAAAATTTAACTCTTAATTATAGTGATTAAGAGAATGGTTTCAACTTTCAGAAATATTTAAGTGTTTGAGTATTGGATATTTGAAAACTTGATACTTAATTTAACTTTGAAGAGAAGCCTGTTTCATGCTTTTTTTTTTTTTAACTGACATGCAACATTAGTTTCAGGTGTACAACATGATTTATGTATGTATATATCGTGAAAGGATCACAGTAAATCTAGTTGTTCATTGAATTCACCATATGTAGTTATAGAATTTTTCTTATGATGAGAACTTTTTTTTTTTTTTTTAAGATTTATTTGAGAGCGAGCACGTGGATGCATGTGCGGAAGCGCAGGGAGGAGTGGAGAGGAGAGAATGAATCCTCAAGCAGACTTCCTGCTGAGTGCCAAGCGGGACTAGAGCCTGATCCCAGGGCCCTGAGATCCTGACCTGAGCCAAAATCTAGCGTACGCCGCCTAATTGACTGAGCCACCCAGGCACCCTTCTTAGGATGAGAATTTTTAAGATAAGTCTCTTAGCAGCTTTCAGATATGCATTACAGTATTAACTATAGTTCACATGTGCTACTTTACGTCCCTATAATTTATTTTATTACTGGGAGTTTGTGCCTACAAAAGCACAAACTTTACCTGTTTCACCCTCTACTCCATCAGCACACTACTTTTTGAAGATAGCGGCCATATCCTAGGAATTACCATATGTTTTGAGGTTTACTCAAAATCTATAGTAATCTCTCAAAAATACTGAATGAAGGGGCACCTGGGTGGCTCAGTCGTTAAGCGTCTGTCTTTGGCCCATGTCATGATCCCGGCGTCCTGGGATTGAGCCCTGCATCAGGCTCCCTGCTCGGTGGAAAGCATTTCCCCCTCTCGCACTCCCCCTGCTTGTGTTCCCTCTCTCGCTGTCTCTCTCTGTCAAATAAATAAAATCTTAAAAAATACTGAGTGAATTATCAAATTTACTTGCTAAATGAAACTTTTACCCATCCCTCAGAATATTAAGTATAGAACTAATCAGAATGCACTGTGAATAAGGAAAGGTTATAGAGGGTACATATGGATTTATTCATTTTTCTTTAAATTCATTGTGACCGTTACAGAAAGTAAAGGCTAAATCTCATTATTATTTCTGGAGTAAAGGTAATCCACTTTTTCTTTCCCGAATTGGAAGTATCAGTCTTGAATTATCTAGTTGAAAACATGATTCATTTTCAGATAGTGTTTAGAAAAATTAAAGCGCTATTAAGTTACATTTTTATCAGGAGCCATGTTATACCTAATTTTAGGCATTTTAAGTAAAGTGCTTTGTCTTATATGTGTCTGTCTGCTAAAGCCTCTTAGAAAACGTGTAAACATCAGAATTGAGATTAGATGAAATGTTCTTGTGACCCTTGCTGTAGCTACAATTCTGATTTCTTAACCTAAACACATTATTTAACATTGTTTTGTTTGATGGAACGGATTTTCTTTAAAAGTATTTGTCTTGTATATAATTTCAAACTTACAGAAAATAACAAATATGTATGAAGATTACCCAGATTCACCATTTTACATTTGCCCCATTTGATTTTATTCTGTGTGTATATATGTAGGTGGGTATATATACATTATTTTTCTGAACAGTTTTGAGATTAGGTTGCAGGCATAGTGCCTCTTCTTAAATACTTCAGCATATATGTCATGAGAACAAGGACACACTCCTTTATATCCACAGTACAGTTATCTAAATCAGGAAATTTAATCATGATATAATGCCATTACCTGGAGGCCAATTTCAAATTTTGTTAATGTTGCCATTAACAGTTGTACCCCTTTCCAGGCTCCTGTCATCTGATGTAAGATAAGATACCACATTGCATTTAGTTGTAAGGTATCACATTGCATTTAGTTGTCCTGGCTCTTTAATATGGAATAGTTCCTTAGGCTCTTTGCTTTTTATGAACTTGACATTTTTTAAGAATATGGTTTGGATGTTAAGAAGAATGTCCTTCAGTTTCGGTTTGACTGATACTTCCTCATCATTTAATTCAGGTTATATAATTTCGGCAGAGTTGACACAGAAAGAATGTGCCCTTTATAGGGCACATGAAGTCAGTGGTTCTCATTGATGATGTTACCTCTCATCACCTCTTTAAGATGGCGTGTGCCAGATTTTCCTTTTGTAATTCATAAGTACTTTGAGAGAGCTACTCTGAGGCATCAAACTTTCAGGTACACACACCAGTTTTAGCATGTTGATTGAGCCACTTAGTACTGTGGTGTTGCCAAACGATGATTTTTCTAACTCCATTATTTCTTCTTTATTTATTGTCATTTTATTATAAGGATTAACCTTCTCTTTTTCCCCATTTATTTGTATCAGAAGGGAATCATAGGTTTTAAAAATAATTTAATGGATTGTAATCATTACTTATTTATTTTGATGCTTAAATTGTCCCAGATTTGGTTGTGAGAGCACATTTTTTTTGATACAAGTTTTTAAGGCTCTGCATTTTCCCCTTACCACTTTTTTTGAAGTACGCTGTATATGCTGACATGTAGTGTTTTATCAATCATTTTTTAATACTTACATAATTTTACTTTGTAGATCCCTTGCACCCAGGAGTTAATAGAAGATTTAAAAATTTTTCTCATGAAAATCTTTTTTTTTAAAGATTTTATTTATTCATTAGAGAGAGAGACAGAGCACAAGCAGGGGGAGAGGCAGAGGCAGAGGCAGAGGGAGAGGGAGAAGCAGACTCCCCGCTGAGCTGGGAGCCTGACATAGGGCTCGATCCCAGAACCTGGAGTTCATGACCTGAGCCGAAGGCAGACGCTTAACCATCTGAGCCACCCAGGCACCCCATGAAAGTATTTTTTTGATTATTAATTTTGTTATTTCTAGTTTTGTGATTAGATAATATTGTTTCTAAATATTATAGTCTGTGAAACTTACTGATTCTTTGTGTGTGTGTGAGTGAGAGAGAGAGAGAAAGAGAGAATGATCCCTGTGATTTAAAGAAGATATTTTCTCAACTTGGTTTCTCAATTCCTTTTCTTTTGAGTGAGCTTGGCAGTTTGTTTCCTTCAAGGAATTTGTTCATCTAGATTTTGAATTTATTGGCTTAAATGTTACTTCATAATATTCCCTTATCCTTTTAATGAATGTATTTAGGATCTGTAATGATGTTCCCTATATTAGTTATCTTTTGCTGCATAACTACCTATTCCAAATCTTCGTGGCTTAGAACAACAAACATTTATTATCTCACCTTTGCTATGGATCAGGAGTTTGAAAACTACTTAGGTGGATGGTTCTGGATCAGTGTTTCTCATGGTCTTGTAATGAAGATGTTAGCCTATATGTCAGTTCTCCAAAGGCTTGACTAGAGCGGAAAGAGTTGCTTCCAGAATAGCTCATTCACATGGCTATTGGCTGGAGCCCTCTGTTTTCTACTTCTCTTGACTTGGAGGCCTCAGTTCCTTACTACGTAGACCTCCATAGTGTCCTCACAACATGGCAAATAGCTTCCCCTGAGTGATACAACAGAGATAAAGCTGCACAATACCTTTGGAGAAAAGGTACTAGTCTCTGAAGTTACACGTATTTACTTCTGCTTTATTCTACTTTTTATAGCAAGCCTCAAATCTAGTCCATATTCAAAAGGAGAGAAATGAGGCACCAACTCTTAAAGGTAGAAATATCAAAGAAATTATCGACATATTTTATAGATACCTCTTGTCCCCATTCCTGATGGCGTTTTGTGTCTTTTTCCTGTTGCAACTGGATAGAGGCTTATACGTTTTATTGATCTCTTCAGAGAACCTACTTTTGATTTTATTGATTTTTCTTATTTTTCTGTGTCTTTCTTTGCTTTGTGTGTGTGTGTGTGTGTGTGTGTATGTATTTCTTTGTTTTCTGATATTAAGTTTCCTAGTTTCTTCAGGTGGAAGGTTAGCTCATTGATAATGAGAACTTGTTTTATAGTGCTGTAAATTTTTCTTTAGACACTACTTTGGCTGTATCACATATTTTGGTATGTTATATTTTCATTTTTTTTTTTTTCAGTTCAGAATACTTGTTAATTTCTTTTTTGACCCATGGGTTATTTAGAACAACAATATATCTTTCTAAATATTTTAGGATTTTCTGGATATCTTTTTGATACTGATTGATAATTTAGTTTCATATTGGTTATAACATAATTTGTATGATTTAAATTCTTTTAAATATATTGGGACTTATTTTTTGGCATAGAATAGGGCCTATCTTGGTAAATGTTACAACTGTATTTGAAAAAGTGCATTCTGCTGCTGTTGGGTGATTGTTCTATGTCAGGTCAGGTTGGGTCATAATGTTATTTGAGGTTTTTTTTTTTTTTTTTTAAACATCACAAATATTTTTTATTTGTCACCATTAAATGTCTAACTTTTAAATAGATTCTTGGACTGGTGGCTCATATCCATCAGGTCGTTCAACTTTAGCACCGGTCTCATCCCCAGTAGCTTTTCCAGGACTACTACCTTAACCATGAAGCTCCATGAGCTTTCCCAGTTCAAACTTGGGCTTCTTCAGTGTTTTTACTTTTCTAACGAATACATCATGGAGTGGATAAATAGACTGACAAGCCTTTTCTATATCTTTTCCGATGCTGTCTGGAATCAATTTATTGACCACTTCTTTCAAGTCATTTGTTTGCACCTCTCGGGTCATGATTTCCATCATCTTTTCCCAAATTTGACAGACCTGTTGGTGCTGAGCATAAGAGGTCTTCCGAATCTGATTATTACATTTTTTAGTAAAACCAACACAAAATAGACGACACAAATAACCATCGGTAGTCTTGACATCAACATGAGCTTCAATCATGGTCTGCCATTTTTTTGACCACGGAGCACATTTTGTCACGGGTAAGATCCATGCCATGGAAATTAGTCAGGCAGTTTTTGCCCTGAACATCCTCAGTAATTACCTTGAATTTTCTAAATGCACCTTCATCATTCTGCAGATCAGCAAGGCTCACTTCAAAAACACGACCCTTGAGGCCATCAGATGCGATTTTGGTTCCTTGAGTTCTTGTGATTAATGTTTTTCCAATATTTCTTATATTGAACATAGCTGGTGCTTTCACATCATACCAATCTTTCTTAGAAAATGTATCAACCACTTTCTTCTTGGCTCCCTTTTTGCCGCTTTTTGTAAGGCGCTTGTTCTTGCCGACTGCCATGGCACTGCTCAGGGAGCCAAAAGGCACTATTTGAGTTTTTTATATGCTCACTGATTTTCTGTCTACTTGTTTTATTAGTGAAAGGAGGTATTGAAAATCTCTAACTATAATTATTGTTCAATTTCTACTTTCATTTCTGTCAGTTTTTGCTTCATATATTTTGAAGTTCTTTTATTAGGTACATAAACTTTTAGGATTGTTGAGCACTCTTGAATTGATTTTTTTTTTTTTTTTTTCCTTTTTAAATGACTGTGAGATGACCCTTTTTATCTCTGGTAATCTTTGTCCTAGAATCTCTATTTTCTGATATTAGTATAGTGATTCTAGCTTTATTTTTTTTATTTTATTTTTTTTGATTAGTGTTGGCATGGCTTAATCATTTTCCATTCTTTATTTTATACCTATTTGTGTCTTTATATTTAAAGGGGATTTCTTCTGGACCTTGCTTTTTTATCTAATCTAACAATCACTGCTTTTTTCTTGGAGGTGTTTAGAACATTTACATTTAATGTGATGATTGATATTGTTGGGTTTAAAGCTAATATCTTGCCGCTTGTTTTCTATTTGTCCTATTTGTTTGTTTTTTTATCTTTTTCCTATTTTTCTGCATTTTCATTATACATTATGTAGTATAATTGCATTTTTTCTCCTCTATCAGCTTATTAGCTATTTCCCCCCTTAATTAGTTGCTTTAGGGTTCTTAACATACATCTTAAACTTGTCATGATTTACATAAGTAATAGTAGGATTATATTTTATATGCAATATTGGTTTATCAGCTATATCACTTTTGTCTCTTTTGGTGTTTTTTTCTATGGTTTACAACATGCAACTCTAATTTACCACAATCTACGTTCAAGTATACCACTTATAGTATAAGAATCTTTTTTTTTTTTTTTTAAAGATTTTATTTATTTATTTGAGACAGAGAGAATGAGATACAGAGAGCATGAGAGGGAGGAGGGTCAGAGGGAGAAGCAGACTCCCTGCCGAGCAGGGAGCCCGATGCGGGACTCGATCCCGGGACTCCAGGATCATGACCTGAGCTGAAGGCAGTCGCTTAACCAACTGAGCCACCCAGGCGCCCATAGTATAAGAATCTTAAAATATACCATTTCCCATCCCGTGGCTTTTGTGCTATTGTTGTCATATATTTTATTTCTATTTATCTTGTAACCCTCCCATTACACTTTTATTTTCTTTTAAACAGTTATCTTCCTTTATTAAGAGACTTTTATTTTTTAAGGACAGTTTTAGAGTGGGTTTATTTCTGGGTTTTCTATCCCTACATTACAGAGTTTAAGTATCATTTCATCACATGATATAAAGGGAGCAAACTATTAATATGATTTACCACTGTTGATGTTGACCTTAGCTAAAGTAGTGTTTGTCAGATTTCTCTACTGCAGAGTTAACTCTTCTCCCCTTTCCATACTTACTCTTTGGAAGGAAATCTCTATGAGTTGCTCCAACTTAAGGAGTGAGGGGTTATGCTCCCCCTCTTTTAAAGTAGAGTATCTGATTTATCTGGAATTCTTCTGTTAGGAAGGTTAATTTAACTCCCTTATTTAAGTTTTTAAATTTAATTCCAGTATGGATAATATACAATGTTTTATTAGTTTCAGGTGTACAATATAGTGATTCAGCAATTCTATACATTACTCAGTTCTCATCATGAAAAATGTACTCTTTAATCCCCATCACCTATTTCACCCATCCCTCCTCCCCCCACCACTTCCCCTCTGGTAACCATCATTTTGTTATCTGTAGTTAAGGGTTTGTTTCTTGGTTCATCTCCATTTTTTTTCTTCGCTCATTTGTTTTGATTTCTTAAATTACACATATGAGTGAAATCATTGGTATTTGTCTTTCTTGACTGACTTAATTCACTTAGCATTGTACTCACTAGTTCCAACCAGGTTGCTGCAAATGCCAAGATTTCATTCTTTTTTTATGGCTGGGTAATATTCCATTGTATATATGCACCACATGTTTTTTATCCATTCATCAGTGGACACTTGGGCTGCTTCTGAAATTTGGCTATTGTAAATAATGCTATAATAAACATAGGGGTGCATGTATCCCTTTGAATTAGTTTTTTTGTAATTTTTAGGTATATACCTAGTAGTGTGATTACTGGATCTTAGGGTAGTTCTATTTTTAACTTTCTGAGGAACCTCCATAGTGTTTTCCAGAATGGGGTTGTACCAGTGTGCATTTCCACCCGCAGTGCAAGAGCGTTCCTTTTTCTCCACATCCTCGCCAAAACTCGTTGTTTCTTGTGTTGTTGATTATAGCCACTCTGACTGGTGTGAAGTGATAATCTCATTGTAGTTTTGGTTTGTATTTCCCTGATGATTAGCGATGTTGAGCATCTATCTTTTCATGTGTTTTAGTCATCTGTATGTCTTGGAGAAATGTCTGTTCATGTCTTCTGCCCATTTTTAAATTGGATTATTTGGGGGTTTTTTTGGTGTGTGTTCAGTTGTATAAGTTCTTTTTATGTTTTGGATATGAACCCTTTATTAGGTATGTCATTTGCAAATAACTATCTTCTCCCATTTAGTAGATTGCCTTTTAGTTTTGTTGTTTGCTTCCTTAGCTGTGCACAGTCTTTATTTTGATGTAGTCCCAGTAGTTTATTTTTGCTTTTGTTTCCCTTGCCTCAGGAGACCTATTTAGAAAAATGTTGCTATGGGTGATGTCAGAGAAATTACTGCCTTTGTTCTCTTCTAGGATTTTAATGGTTTCATTTCACATTTAGGTCTTTAATCCATTTTGAGTTTATTTTTGTGTATGGTGTATGAAAGTGGTCCAATTTTGTTCTTTTTGAATGTAGCTGTCCAGTTTTCCCAGTACCATTTGTTGAAGAGTTGGTCTTTTTTCCCATTGTATATTCTATATATAGACATTTTAACAATGTCTGTTTTTCCAGTCCTTGAGGATGGAATGTCTTTTCTTTCTTTTTTTTTTTTTTTTTTTTGGTCGTCTCATCTTCAATTTCTTTCATTATTACATAGTTTTCAGAATATGGGTCTTTCACTTCTTTGGTTAGGTTTATTCCTTAACTCCCTCATTTTTTAAATCAGTCATTTATATCAGTATGGACTCATAGATATTTATCTTATACTTTGGGTTGTAATCGAGTATCCAGATTGTCCAGTTTTGGCACAATTAACCTTTTAAAGACATTTTAGAAAATAAGAAAAGTCTTTCATATTTACCTGTATATTTACTGTTTCTGGTACTTTTTGTTGTATAGCCACATTGCTCTTTAGTTTCATTTACTTTCTTCCTCAAGTTATTCTTTTAACAGTTCTGGTAGTGCATGTCGTGTACTGATACATTTTTTCAGTGGTTTTATGTCTGACATATTGTTTGGCCTTTTGAAAGATACTTTTAGTAGGTATAAAACTCTAGATTGCTTTTTCCCTCCTTTTAGTGCTTTACAGATGTTGCTTAATTCTCTTGCATTATTTCCTGTGAGAAGTGTCTACTGTTTATTTTTGTTCCTCTGTAAGTGTTGTGTTGTTTTTCTTTGACAGCTTTTAAGATTTTTCTTTTTCTCATTGGTTTTTGTCAATTAGATTATGATGTACCTTGCTGTAATTTTCTTCATGATTTTCCTCCATAGGGTTTGTGGAGCATTTTGGATTTGTGAGTATATATTTTCATTTAATTTGGGAAAAACTTCAGCCATTATTTCTTCAAATTTTTTTTGTTCCTTCTCCTTCCTTTGTTTTGGGGACTCAAAATACATGTATATTAGGCCATTTTAAAATTGTTCCATAATTCACTAATGGTTTTGCTCTTTTTCATTGTTTGAGTGTCTTTCTCTGTTTTATTTTGAATGTTCTGTGCCTTCAGGTACCCTAATATCTTCTTTTGCAAGATATTGACTTGCAAAAGAAGACTTAACTGCTGTTAATACTGTATAGTACCTCAGACGTATTTTTCATCTTTTTGATTTGGGTCTGTTCTATTTAGCATACTCATGGTTTTCTCTACCTTCTTGAACGTATGTAGTTATCATTGTTGAAATTTTTTTAAGTAGTTCTATCATCTGCCATTTTTGTATTTCTCTTGATTTTTTTTTTTTTTTCCTCTTCATTATGAATCTTATTTTCCTGTTTCTTTGCATGCCTGGCATATTTTGATTGGATGCCAGACACTGTGCATTCCAACTATTGTGTGCTAGATAATTTTATTCTCTTAAATATTCTTGATTTATTCTAAGCTGTAGTTAAATTATTTGGAAACAGTTTAAGCTTTTCATAGTTTGCTTCTAAGTTTTGTTAGGCAGAGTCAAAACAGATTTTAGCCTAGATTAATTTAGCTCTACCACTTAGGCAGTATTCTTCAGAGTATTTTTTTTTTTAAAGATTTTATTCATTTATTTGACAGAGAGCATGAACGCACAAGCAGGGGGAGCAGCAGAGGGAGAGAAAGAAACAGGCTCCCCACTGATCAGGGAGCCAGATGCGGGGCTCAATCCCAGAACCTTGGGATTATGACCCTAGCTGAAGGCAGATGCTTAACCAACTGAGCCACCTAGGCACTCTGAGTATTCTCTTTAATGATAACTTTTATAGTACAAGGTTTTCTATTCTTGCTGAGAGGAACCTGACTACTCCCAGCCTTGTGTGAGCTTTGAGATTGTTTTGCATATTCTATTCTCATGATTCCCGGCTTTGGGTGGTTTTCTCACGTACATACAGCAATCATACTTAGCTGATGACTCTTGCAGCAATACACTGATATTGTCTAGGTTTATTCTCTGTATAGTTGTCTTTTCTTCATATATGGTCTTCCCTTTTTGATACTGTACATGTGAATTATACATGTCTTTGCCTCCCCGGCTTACCCTCTTTTCTCAGATCAGGGAGAATTGTCAGCTTCCATTTGGTTCTCCATCCTTGCTCTGAAGCCTGAAAATTCTCCAGGTAGTAAGACAGATAATTATAAAGATTTTCTCATTTGCTTCCCTTCTTTCAGTAGTCTCTGTTTTTTGCTGCCTATTTGATGTCTGAACATCATTGTTTCATATATTTTGTCCAGTTTTTAGTTAATGTGGGAAGGTAAATTCTGCCACTGTTATTCCATCAGAGCTGGAAGCAGAAATCCTGTTTCTTAAAAGTTCTATTCTGTTGTTGTTTTTTTAAAATCTTGCTTTGAGAAGTGTGATGCTACTTTTATTCTATTTCCCATATATTATTTGGTCTCATAAGCTTTGGACTTTAAAGTCTGCATATTAAGATACATTTCAGAGTGGATCGTTGGGACTCATTTCTCATGTGTTCAGTTCTTTTCATTATGTAAATTTCCAGATAGTATTCTTAGATTATAATTTAAAATATTCTTCTATTTTGTTTTCCATTTCAAGGTTTCCAATTCTTTGTTTATTGGATTTTCTTTACCTGTTTTTACTTCAACTGCTTTTCTCTGATGGTTTTTTTTTTTTTTTTCCCCCTCATTTGGTAATTTTCTAGCTTTTTCTTTGCCCTTATGAAATTTTAAAAAATCTTTTATTGGGGGTGGCATCTGGCTGTCACGGTCTGTTAAGTGTCCAACTCTTGGTTTTGGCTCAGGTCATGATTTCAGGGTCATGGGATCAAGCCCTGCATTGGGTTCTGCACTTAGCACAGAATCTGCTTAGGACTTTCTCTCTCTCCTTCTGTCCCTCCCTCTTTCTCTCTCTAAAATAAATCTTAAAAAATTTTATTGGGGTAAAGTACACATGATATTTGCCACTTTTAACCATTTTATTTTAAATATTGTCTACCCCCAACTTGGGCTCGAACTCACAGCTCTGAGATCAAGAGGCATGTGCTCTACCACCTGAGCTATCCAGGCACACTGCCTCTTTTGAAATTTTTGACTCTATTCTTCCTTGAGCACTTACTTATTTTTCTATTCTAATATTCTTTTTTCTGATCTAAATTTTTTTTCCTTATAATTTCTGTTCATAGTTTTTTTAAATTTCTGAGTCTGGGTACAAATGCTTACTAATGATAATATAATTCAGTATTGTAATTTGTTTATGGCTTGTGTTTTTTTTTTGTTTGCATGGGGCATCATCATCACTTGAAATGTTTTCTTTTATTCTGATTTTGACTCATAGTAGCTTGGCATTGGTGAAAACAGTATCTTTGTGAATTTGGTTGTTGGCAGTAGTTTATAAAATTCCTAGTTTAAGAATACTTTCTTCTGTAGATAAAGCAAAGTGCAGTTTAATGGATAATTTTTTAAGTAGTGCTGAGGGAGGAGTTGAGTGTTTTTATATTGCTATATAAGATCCTCAGTTTCCCACTCTTACTTTTTCCTTCTAACACCCAGTTTCCAAAGGATTTCTCTACCTGCCTTTTTATCCGCTTCTACTTGTGTATTTCTTTATCAAGGTGAGCTTCTTGAGCTTTGTGTTTATATTAAGCCCCCTCACTGTAGTCAGTGCTCTGACCTACCAAACTCTTTATTAATTATCTTAACACGTAGTTCAGTCCCCTCTTCTCTCTTCCATGCACTTTTTTTCTGAAACCCATAGTTCTTTAAAAGGACTTGGTATGGGAGCCCCAGAGTGAAAACCACTGGAAAGTGGTTTATATTTTTCTTCCTACAGGTAGTTTGAAGTTTATAGTGTTCTCTATTTTCTGATTTTGCTGGAGACATGGGTATTTTGTGGTTTTAGTTTTTTTTAAGACTTATTTTAGAGAGAGTAGGGGGAGGGGAAGGGAGAGGAGAGAATCTCAAGCAGACTCTGTGCTGAGCATGGAGCCCAACGTGGGGCTTGATCTCATGACCCTGAGATAATGACCTGAGCTCAAACCAAGAGTTGGATGCTTAACCAACTGAGCCACTCCTGTTTTAGATGTTCTTTTTTTTTTTTTTTTTTTAAGATTTTATTTATTTATTTGACAGAGAGAGACACAGCGAGAGAGGGAACATAAGCAGGGGGAGTGGGAGAGGGAGAAGCAGGCTTCCCGCCGATCAGGGAGCCCGATGTGGGACTCGATCCCAGAATCCCGGGATCATGACCTGAGCCGAAGGCAGATGCTCAACGACTGAGCCACCCAGGCACCCCCTGTTTTAGATGTTCTTAATATTGATCTATTTGGGAGGATGTATGGAGAGAGTCAGACTTAGGCAACTGTCAGTACTTTGTTCCATACAACCTGGAAGACTTGCTTCTTGAGAGCAATTAACATTTTTTATATGCTTTAATTAAAAAAGCTAATTTTGGACATTTTCTTGAATCCGAAAAATATTATGGCATGTAACATAGCATTTGACCTTTTAAAATGGCTGGATTTTGCAAATAAGGGTCTTTGGAATTTTATCCTTTCAGGTAACAGATCAGTAGAGTAGTTATACTATTTTTCATGTAAATTCTGAATTCCAGATTGTTCTTACACCTATGTGTGGGATGTCTATAAAGTTAGGTTAAAGTTACTACATAATACCTTCTAGTGCTTTAATGAAATAGTGAATTATTGTTACTTGACCTTTTGAAAAGGTCAGTAGTACATTTTGTTTCATTTTTTTAAAGGACATTTAAATGTAATGAAAGTCAGAACTGTAATATTATCATGAAAGTAAAGGTTATGGGGTACATTTAATTGTGTTCCTTTAGTTTTGAATCTGCTTTGAGGGAGCCTGTGCTAAAATTCTCATGGTGATTATTTTTCGAGAATTTTATTACTCTTTTTCATTTTATATTGTTGGAGTAAAAGATTATATTTCTGTTTGTCTTTTTCTGTTTATCTTTGCTCAGATCATGTGTATTATCCTATTTAAGATATAAAGTTTAAGCTGCTTACCCATTTACTTTCTCAATAAAGTGAAACTGTTTTCTCAGAGAACAGTAGTTCTTTCCTTAGAAGGACTCTTGAGTAAAATTTGGTATATTCAAATGTATAGCTAGTAAATATTTAAATTTAAATAAGTATTAGTAATTTTATTTATTAAAGGCCCATGAATGTGGGAGAATTAAATATTCTGTTTTTTGAAAATATTTCTTTCATGTCTGTGTGTTCAGATTATGGAACTAAATATATTTTTCATTTTATTAAAATGAGGAAATTGAAAATATGAAGTCTGTGATGTATTATATATTTCTTATTTTACACTAATTTTTTTCTTCCATAGTCAGAGCTATTAAAAGAATTTTTTTTTTCACAAGTTTACTTTGTAAGAAATATTTAAATTTATGTTTGCACTAATAGTTTCTTAATATTTCTTGTGTTCTGTGAATTGATTCTCTTTAAAAAATGAAGTCTTTGTTTTGGTTTCCCAATGATTACAAAGTTTCTGACATTTTTACATTATTTTCCTTCAAATGCAATATTCTACTGCATATATTTTAACAAATGTAAAGACTTGGATAAAGTTGATACCTTTTAGAAAATAAAGGAAAACATTTCCTTTTCTATGTGATTTTGTTTAACTTTTTCTTAACATTGTGAAAGATGAAAATTTGAGTGAACTTTTTCAATATTTTCCACAGGGACGTGATTTTCACCTTAGAATAGTGTTGCCTGAAGATTTACAAATGAAGAATGCAAGGTGATGTAGTGTTTTGTTATATACATGCATCTTGGTGGAATGTGCAGTCAGCTAATTTGGTAAAAGCTTATTCTAACCATTAAGAGTTTTGCCTAAAGTGCTTATTAGTCAACCACAAACATTTCCAGTTTTTCCAAATCAGTGTACATTTGTAAGGTTTCCATCGTGCTGAAGTACTTTCCAAAGGTAACACACGAATTTTCTAATTTATTTTTCCTTTTAAAGCTTACATAAGTAGCAATTGTGTTAAGATATCTGTTGGTACAGATAACCCATTAAGGAATGTCAAGAGATGAGACTGGAAATTAGGTAGCACCTAGAAATTCTTTTCTGCTCTTAAGCATCTCGGAGAAGAGTGGAGGAAGAATCCAGAGACATTTATTAGTAGAATTGACAGGATTTTGTGACTGATTAAAAGTAAGTTCCTGGCTCAGATCACTAAGCTAGAGAACAGGTCACAGGGGAGAAGTAGGAGAGCCACCATTTTAAGACATACTAGGTTTGAAATATCAAAAGGAGATGTTTAATGTATTGGTGTGGAACTCAAGTGTGAGACATGGAATCACAATAGGCATGGGATTTGGGGCTGTGAGTATGAGTATGGATACTTTCCAGTGTCTGCAAGTGTGGGGTGAAAAGAGGAAGCCAACATTTACAGGACTTGAGAGTATACCAACATGTAAAGAACTGATAAAGAGGAACTTGGAAGACTAAGGACTGACCAAAGAAGTAAGAGGAAAGTATGGACAGTTGTTGCTGAAGCCAAATAGAGGCTTAATGAGGAAATGGTTCCTAGTGCTGAGTATTGCAGAGGGATCAGGTTAAATTAGGTTTCATGTATTGGCAGAAGCCAGGTTGTATTGGGTTTTGGAGTGGGTGAGTAGAAAGGAAAAGTAAACAGTATAAACTACAATTGACCCTTGAAGAGCCTAGGGGTCAAGGGCACTGACCCTTCATGCACTTGAAAATTTGCATGTAACTTTTGACTGCAAAAATTTAATAGCGTGCTATTGACCAGAAGCCTTACTGATAACATGAACAAACTGTTTAACACTTGCATGCTGTATGTT
Source organism: Mirounga leonina (assembly GCF_011800145.1). Lineage (NCBI taxonomy): Eukaryota > Metazoa > Chordata > Mammalia > Carnivora > Phocidae > Mirounga > Mirounga leonina. The sequence continues at coordinate 55,011,212 of NW_023270305.1, forward strand.
GTATTATAGACTATTCTTAAAGCAAGCTAGAGAAAATGTATTAAGAAAATCATAGGAGGAAACACATTTGCAGTACTGTATTTCAATAAAGATACATAATCTGTGTGTAAGATCTGTGTTGTTCAAGGATCAACTATTTTGAAGAAAAGGAGTGGTAGAGAAGGGTATGCAGTCAAGGAAGAGTTATAATGATCTTGTTTTTTTTGAGATTTGCTTGAGCAAGTTAATATATTCTGTTGAAAAAACTAGCAGAAAATAAGAATATCACAATAAAGTGATGATTAATGAATTGATATGACCAGGTTGGTGGCAAGGGATGGAAAGTACATTTGGAGAGGGAGTTTTCCCACGGGCAGTTAAATGAACTACTTTGCCATTAAGAGAGAAAATAGGGGTGGAAATGGGGGTAGCATAGCAAAAATGGAAGAGAGTCATGGTGGTCTGAAAGGGCTGTAATTGGGGAATCAGAGGGGCTTCCTACTTCCAGGTAGGGAAAAGCAATTCTTAGAAGAGTTATACTTACTTAAGCAATATTGAGAGCGCAGCTGAGGTGAGCCAGTGGATAGATGAGCACTAACTACTACTTACACAATTAAAAGTATCTTTTACATTAATCTTGAATTTGGAGATTATAGTGCTAGATATGCTTTCTCAAATACAAGTTCTGTATATTATGATCAAAACTGTTGGTTTATTTAACCTACCCTAGAGAAGAATCTAGTTCAGTAGAAAATTCTGCTTTGGATATGTTAAAAAAAAAAAAAAAGATTAACTGTTTGCATGTCATTTACTGATTGCAGTTATTTATATTTTGAAATAAAATTAGTACTGACAGTTTGAAGACAAGACTTTCAACAGTATCAGTGGTAAAAATTTTATTAACTTGTCAGAATTATATTTATGTCATTCTTTTCTTTGTACGTGCATGTTTGTGTTAGCATACAAATAAGTTTTTTCCTTTTAATTCTGAACAATGAACAAACCATTTTGTTCCATTAAAATTTCAGATTATTATGTAGTTGGCAACTGAGAGCAATACTTAATGGATACCATCCAATAGTACAACAGGTAAGTCCTTTAAAAGGTTTGTTTTAAGCAAGGATAAGAAATTACTAAATTAACTTTTTTAGAGGACTACTTGCAGAATGTAACAGACTGGTTTAATAGTTGCTGAATTTTATAGGTTTCATCTCTCTTAAATATTTTAAGGATCCACGCATTATATAAAATGTTTTCTGTCTTGGAATCCTCAGCACATTTCTGGGTAGCATTTGTTCTGAAACTGATTTCCATCCTGGAGACTTTAGGGTCTTCAAATGTATTCACCCTTATCCATATCCATCACTTTTGAGCGATTTTTTTTTTTTTTTTTTGCTGAGGCTGAATAGTGGTAGTAAGAAGAAATCCAGGACCCATTTAGGAGTTGTAGAGTATCTGTGGCAAAAATGGGAATGTAGTTTTAGATTAGTAACAGAAGAGATGTGGTGGAGATCGCTTAGGATCATCTATATGTACTTAATGAACATAGGTGTAAATACAGCACAGGTGATATAACAGGCAGGATTAATCTTTTTTTTATAACTGGAAGTTTGTATTTTTATTATTTTGAAAGATTTTATTTATTTGAGAGAGAGAGAATGGGGAGAGGGAGAAGCAGACTCCCTGCTCAGCAGGGAGCCCGATGTGGGGCTTGATCCAGGACCCCGAGATCATGACCTGAGCCGAAGGCAAACGCTTAACTGCTTAACCGAATGAACCACCCAGGTGCCCCTGAAAGTTTGTATTATTGATCACCACCCATTTTACCCTCAGCTTCAATGTAGTTATTCTTAAAGTTTAGGTTCTTCTACCTGAAAATTCCTTTAAAAATTAGGAAAACTTAAAAAAAAATCACTATTACTAAAGAAACCAAAAATAATGCAATGCCTCTTGTAGAAAAATAAATGTAAGTAGAACTGCATTTCTTTTGATGCTTTATTCATTTGTATGTTTTTCCCGGTTTCCTATATTTTTTCTATCTTAAAAGCAGGTTATTATCTATGATAACTGACAATGACAGTCACTCACATAAAGCATTACTGAACCACAAAGAAATATAGGAGATAAACTATTTGATTTGTAGAATGTAGGCTGTCATTGCTGGCAGCATAATTACTGCAGATTTTTAGGGGGATGTTTAAATTATTTCTCTGTTTTCTCTCCACTGCCTCCTCCTCATCCAGTGTGACTATTTATATTGTATACTAGAGTTTAAGAAATGAATCTATTGAGATATTTAAATAGCCTGGAAAAAACTTGTTAATAAAGACTAAGTATAATATCTGTAACTGTTTTTCTCTACCAGTTCACCAAGAGGGTTCCTAGAAAAAGTCCCAATTAGTTATTAATCTCCTTCCTGCCCTCCAGTTGGTCATATAGAACCCAGAGTTAGTTTGTCTTTGGTTTATTCTAATATTACTATTCTTTCCTTGTATCGATTTTAACTTTAGTAAATATGGGTCAGAGGAATCAGCAGTCTTTTTCTGTGAATAGGCAGCTAGTAAATTTTTCAGGCTTTGGTGGCCCCTAAAATCTCTGTCACAACTACGTCACTGGTAGAACCAAAGCAACCATAAAGAGGTAAATGAGTGGGCGTGGCTGCATTTCAGTACAGCTTTATTTACAGAAACTGGTATTGGGCTGGATTTAGCCCCTAGGGTGTAGTTCACAAAAATCTGATATACTAGTAAGCTAAGGGGGAAAATACTGTATAGAAGATGGGAAAGTCAAAGATTTGTTTTACAGACTTGCCCATCCAAAGCTATGTTAAGATGTGATTCATATGTCTCATGCATTGTTGAAATATCTTTAAATTATTATTTTTCTCCTCTAAAAGAGGGAACAAATTCACAGATTGGCTTTGTTCAGAACTCTGGTGGTAGTGCAGGTATCACAAAAAGTAACAAAAATACAGTATTTTGATTTCAAGCAGAGAAGTGATGTGGAGTTTCATCTAATAAAAAATGTTACACTTGAGAATTTTCTTTGCTTTCCTTTATTCTATAGTTATTTTAGGAATCAAAGATTTCTAGGAAATGGAATTATAACTCTTAAATATTCATCTTTAGAAGTTATTTCCTTTTTGCCTTTTTATTAGTGTTTTTAGTTTAAAGATTGACTCCTTTTGAATTAATATGGGTTAGTTGTGAAAAGACAAAATTAACAATTGTACGTAGTTTTTAAGGTCAAGGGGAAAAATGAAAATACGGTATTGATAATTCATCACTCTAATTAGATTTTTTAATTGCATAGATTTGCCTGATTTTTATATTTTATGTTCTTTCCCCTCCACCCCATACCACCTTTTTTTTTTTTTTTTAAATAATGATGTGGTTTGGTAGATTTGCTAAACTTGATCAGTTGTCAGTGCTGAAGGAACAAAGGAGTGTGTGAGATTTTAAGAGATTTTTAAGTACAATTCGGTATAGCTCACCAAAATAGATTTTAGGGCTTTAATTACTCTTTCAAAATGAAATTGGTAGGTACAGTAGGGATGGTGACAAGTACTTTAGTTCTTAAACTTGTAAGATGTAGATATGTATATTTTTTTCATGTTCACATGGACCTGTATTTTATTTCAGTTTCAGTGTATGGAATATTCATTGTACAAATGAAATTAATTAGAAATGTTTTGATCTAGAGAATGCAGCACTCTCCTGATCTAATGAGCTTTATGATGGAGTTGAAGATGATTTTGGTAAGAATTTGTTTTCTAATACCATATTCTATAAGTCCTGATTTTTTTTAAATTCCTGTAAAAACTAACATGATTGGAATTTAAAACTTAACTCCCAGTCACATAATGTTTTATTTTACTGTGTGTGTAAATGTGGATGATGCTTTTTTTTTTTTAATTACATGAGGAACAGAACTGTTAGAGGAACCAGATTGATTGTGTCAAACTGAGTACACTTGACGCTAGTCTTGGACAGGTGGTGATATAAAATGTACTCCTGGTTTGTCAGAATTCAACATGTATGGAGAGAATAGGTAGCTACACTTAAAGATCTAATATAGTATATAAATAATTTTGTATATAGCTGCAGATTTCTAAAGAACATGTTAGGCTTCATTACATACATACAGTTATGTATAGTAATTGATTATTCAGTTAATCAGTTATGCATAAAACACTTGAGTTTTTAGTTTATCTATAGACTGTATTATATAAGAAATTTTTTATTATGCAAGTTTTCAACATAAACAGAAGAGGGAAGACTGTATAGTGAATACCCATGGACCCATGACCTAACTTCAGTGTTTTGCCATTTTTCTTCCCCTACTCCTAAAGGAGAAGGGACTAGAGTATTCTTAGATTTATTTGTTTGAGAGAGAGTGTGTGCGTGCAAAGTAGGGCTGGGAGAGGCAGAGGGAGAGAGAGAATCCTCAAGTGGATTCCTGCTGAGTGCGGAGCTAGCTGCAGGGCTCAATCCCAGGACCCTGAAATCATGACCTGAACCAAAACCAAGAGTTGGACACTGATCCGACTGAGCCACCCAGGTCCCCTGGGACTAGAGTATTTTTAAGGAAATCCTGAACATTGTATCCATCCCTCCATGAACATATTGGTGTATACTTCTAACAGCTAAGTGTTTTTTTGTTATGTTTTGTATTTAAATATGCTGTTATAACCCCAACAAACTTCGTGGTAATTTCTTATAGCTGCTTGTTTGTGTCTGTATGCAAACAAAGTCCACACATTGCATGTTGATATGTCTCCTAAGTCTTTTAATTTCTAGCAGTGCTTCGTCTTTCCCCTACTCCTTTTTTTTTTTTTTTGAATCGACAAGTTAAATTAACTAGATTATGTGTCCTATAACATTTCTTGCATTCTGGATTTGGTTTATTAGATATTCATAGTATTTTCTAACATATTCTACCTTTTTTGTGATCTAGTCTCATTTGTTCTGGTAAGAATACTTTGTGCTATGTACTTACATTGCATGAGGAGGCACATGGTATTTGATAGTTCCTCTCTTAGTAGAGTTAAGATTGATCAGTTGGTTTAGATCCATCAAATATAAAGTTTCTTACCAGCTTATCACCTAATGATTTTAGCATCCAGTGATAATCATTGCCTACATCCACTATTTCATTAGGATTTGCAAATGGTGACTTTTAAAAATTCCATCATCTACATTTATTATCTGGAGGTCTTCTGTAGAAAGGACTTCCCTTCATCAGTTATTTGGTTAATTTGAGGTATAGCTCCCGCTGGAGAAATAGGTTCATTGCTTGTTTCTTTTCCTTTTTTTTTACAAAAATCAGTTTTTAGAGTAATGAGGTAGTGCCTAGCAACTGTCAAAGGGAAATAATGATTTTTTTTTAGTATCATTATGAACTCATGAGTTTTTATATTGACTTTAATCATTGTAATCACTATACCTTTTGATGCATAAATTGTATCATTTTTGGTCAGTGTATGCCCCTTCATCCTGGCTCCTTGGTTCTTTTAACACTGCCCAGACTTTGCTTTCTGACACCAGTTACCCCAGTTTAATGTACTCATCCTTTTTTCAGAACTATAATCAGTTACTTCTCCAAAGAGCCATGGTTTCTTTGTAGGAAACAGTGTTTTGATGCCACAGATCTGGAGACTGGAGTGTTGCTATTACTGGTAGGCCTTTTCAGTGGACAGAGCTAGGAAAAAATACTGTTTAGAAAGAGAATAATTCATTATGAGTTCATATTGATATTTCCAATTCAAATTTGGCATTATAACATTTAAAATTTTATTTTAATGCTTATATTTTACTCTGAAAATCTTGGTTTCTAATATTAACAATTATTTTTTATTATGTTTTACTTGTTATGTTTTACTTATGCTTTTCCTCTATCTCTTTTATATTTGTTTTACAAAATTACAGTACCAATATATTGCTACTAACAATTGAAAACAGTTTATTTTTTTAATTCTTTTTGAATTTTTTATTGTTGGCAGCAGCTGCCACATACTAAGAGCTTAGTTGCTCAAGTTGTTCTGAGTCCTTTTTTTTTTTTTTTTAATCCTCATAACAACCCTCTGAGATAGGGCTTTGGTAAAATGTTTGGATCAGAAGAAAGAGTTTAAAGTCAATTTCTAAAGTTTGAATTTTGACTTACAAATCTGTAAACCCTAACTAATAAGAATTACCAAAATTGATTATGAATTTCCTAAAGGCCAGATTTCATGATAAGCTTAAAAAAGGTAAGGTGAAGAAGTAAAGCATATTTTGGTTTACCTTTCACATTGTAAAAAAGTTTGAAAAAGTTTTTTATTGGGGCACCTGGGTGGGTCAGTCGGTTAAGCATCTGTCTTTGGCTCAAGTCATGATCTCCTGGTCCTGGGATTGAATCCCACATCGGCCTCCCTGCTCTGCGGGGAGCCTGCTTCTCCCTCTCCCACTGCTGCTCCCCCTGCTTGTGCTCTCTCACTCTCTCTCTCTGTCAAATAAATAAAATCTTAAAAAAAAAAAAAGTTTTCTTTTTATCATACTTTTTGTAAGCTATACAAATAAAAGTATATACAAATAAAACTATATATACTGTGTCCCATTAAACTCTTATTATTGGCTTACTTTATGAGGTTGTAAGAACAGATCTATTGGTCATTTAATTTTGAAGAAACACTCATTAGTTTAAGATAAAATATTGACATTGATCTCTAACAGTATTTAGTACATTTGTTGCTGCATTTCTGAATAAAATGACATGCTATATTTTAGCTTTCTAAAGAAATTGACAGAATTGGTGATAACTATTGCACATTTATGAACAGTATACCTAAACTAATAAAATTCTTACTTTTTTTATTTGTTGGGCTGTGTTGTCAGTAACAGGGTTTCCTATAATGTAATCACCAATGACAGTATTAAGGATGATGTCCAAATGAAATCAGTAGTTATTGACCGAGTTTCCTAGTAATAACTAGGCATATAGTAGGAGTTCAGTATATATTTAATAAATGAACAATTACCTGTATTTTATTTATTTTTAAAGACTTATTTGAGAGAGAGCACACGTGCATGCAAGCAGGGAGAGGGAGAGAGAGAATCCAAGCAGATTCTGAGCTGAGTGCAGAGTCTGATTTGAGGCTTGATCCCAGAACCCTGAGATCATGACCTTAGCTGAAATCAAGAGTCAGATGCTTAACAAACTGAGCCACCCAGGTGCCCCACAATTACCTGTTAAAAGAACTCTGATGTGGTTAGGTTTTTTTTTTTTTTTTTCTATTTTAGGGCTTAGTGGCTGTGTAGCTAAGGCCTTAAAACTAGGAAATGGTAAAGTTAGGATTTAAAACCTTTGTAAAGCCTGTGATCTTTCTAATATGTACCTTGCCTCTTCTCCACAAAGAATGCTTTGATTCTCTGCCTTTGCCCTTTTTCCTATTATGGTTCTGGAATAGGAGTAACTTGTCTGACCTAAGGTAGAAGGTAGAGTTTATGAATGTCCTAAACCTTGGATTAAAATACATTTTTAGGGCGCCTGGGTGGCTCAGATGGTTAAGCGTCTGCCTTCGGCTCAGGTCATGATCCCAGGGTCCTGGGATTGAGTCCCGCATCGGGCTCCCTGCTCCTTGGGAGCCTGCTTCTCCCTCTGCCTCTCTCTCTCACTCTCTCTCTCTGTCTCTCATGAATAAATAAATAAAATCTTTAAAAAAAAAATACATTTTTATTCAAATTTACCATCCATGTATGTGGATAGCAGTATTTAATATTTCTGGATTAAAAAAAATTTCAAAAGAATTGCTGAAGCTGTTTTATATGTAAGTATAGGAACTATACGGACTTGTTTTTTTTTTAGTAACAGGATAATCTTTTTTTTTTTTAAGATTTTATTTATTTATTTGAGAGAGAACACATGAGAGGGGGGAGGGTCAGAGGGAGAAGCAGAGGGAGAAGCAGAAGCGGGCAGGGAGCCCGATGTGGGACTCGATCACAGGATTCCAGGATCATGACCTGAGCTGAAGGCAGTCGCTTAACCAACTGAACCACCCAGGCGCCCCAGGATAATCTTAATAGTAAAAATTTTGTATGGACTATCAGGCAATTTATAGATAACATTAGGTATTTAGTTTATTAAAAAAGCAGTATACTCCTGTCTTCTAGGAGCTTACCTTCTAATTAAATCCAAACTGACATTTTGGGTTTTACAAACTTGCTTTCACAATTTTGTTGTTGTTTTTATCCTAAAGCAGATTTAGAAAGTAGTTTCAGTTAATAGTCCTGATTTTGAAATACTGTTTTGTAAAATCTTTCTAGTATTATCTCAATTTAATAGTATCCTATCCTTGTTTAAAAACAAAGGGTAAGGACTAATAGATTAAATATATACTTAAAAAAGAATTATACCTTTTATTAGGGTTGTAGTTAACAGAAACATAATTTTTATACTTGTTCTCATCTGGTTTTATTTACTGTATCTGACTTTTTTATTTCTTATTTTTTAGATCATATGAACATCTGTGTAATTTGCAGATACATTTATTTTTACTTTCCAAATAAGATTTTTGTCTAGGTTAGCACCTTTGAAGTAATTGCTAATATTCAGCCTCAGCAATTCTAGTAATGTTTGTATTGCTTGCAAGAAAAAAAAAAGTTAGTTTTTTTTGGGGGGGGGATTGGGATACATAAACCATCTTGAAGATGATGATTCCGCATAGATGGAAAAACACTTAACCTGGCCTGGGAGTAATAAAGAATGTAAGTCAGTGAAAGAAAGTAGCAGGTGATTATTTACTGTGGTAATAAAGGGTTTTTGTTTGTAAGGGTGTGATTCATAACTGTATACAAATATATCTGTCTAAACAATGTACTTAAAGAGTTCAGGCTTTTCTTAAAGGTGCATGTTTCTTTATATCAAAGTTATAGCCACAGGAATAGAAAAATAGTGATGCCTTGAGGGTATTTTTAAACTCTTGTCATCTCTGATAGGCATAATAGTCTAGGAAAATATTAAAATCTGAAGTTTTTAAATGTGAAAATTGACATTTTCACATAATCTTCAATGCTGTCTTTTAACTTTTTCCTGTCTTTGTATGAGAAGGGGAATGATTCAGCTGGAATTTCTATAAGAATACTGGACACTTTAGTGAGGCACAAAGGAGATTATGAAGTTGTTTTGTAATCAGATAGTAACAATTTACTGTCTAGCAATCCACAGCAGATTCAGTTTTTTTCTTTTAAACAGGAGGTTGCTTTAAAGAATAAACAAGAGTTGTATGCACCACCTCCTCCTCCCCAGTTCTACGCAAGCCTCATTGAAGAGATAGGAACTCTTGGTTGGGATAAGTATGTCTATTTTAAAATGTTTCAGAAATGTCTTTTTTTTTTTCTTTTTACACATTGCAGTTTATTTGCAGTTTTAGCAATTTATTTTTTACCTGTTTTTAGTCAGCGTTTCATTATAATTAGAACTTACTTGATTATAATTGATACCTGATCCTTATTGTGGGTATGAATTAAAGAGATATCATCATTAACAAACTGATCTACAAAGTAAAATAATAAAATTTTGAAAAGGAACATTTTTATGTATGAAGTAAGATTTTACCATAATTTTACTGAACATGAACGTTATTTTAGTTTTATTGAGGTATAATTGACAAATAAGATTGTAATATTTTTAACATGTACAATGTGATGATTTGATTTACATGTACATTGTGGAAGGAGTCACATAAACTCATTAACATATCTATCACCTCACATAATTGCTTTTTTTTTCCCGGATGTTTTTTGGGTCATTGTTCTTGTGACTGTTACAGAATGGAGACTTTTAGGAACTTCTGATTGCCATTTTCACTGACATCTTGCTATATGTTTTCTGTTTGTCTTATGCATTTTGTGTTTTTTTCTCTTTATCTGCTTTCATTTGCCTTTATTTGGATTAATCAAGAATTAAGTTATGCATTCTTTTATTACTCTTTTAGAATTACCTTGGAGATTTCAACATATGTATAGCAAAATACACATTTTTACTTTTACCAATTTTCTTATAATGGGAGGATCTAAAACTCAATGTATTCACTTCTCTACCTGTTGTGTTATTGTTATCATGCATTTTAATTCTATATTTAAAATTGGCAAACATTGTTTTTAAAGTCAATGTATATGTATATATTTATATATATACACACAATTATATATTTATATATTATGCAGTATGTATGTATAATTTGTATGTAATTTGTGTATTTCTCCCAGTGTTCTTATTTTTTTATTTTATTTTTATTTTTTAAAAAGATTTTTATTCATTTGAGAGTGAGAGAGAACACAAGCAGGTGGAGAGGCAGAGGTAGAGGGAGAAGCAGACTCCCTGCTGAGCTGGGAGCCCCACTTGACGCGGGCTTCCTTCCCAGGAACTGGAGATCATGATCTGAGCCGACGGCAATGCTTAACCGTCTGAGCCACCCAGGCGCCCGGTATTTTTTTTATTTTTTAATTTTTTTAAAAGATTTTTATTTACTTGAGAGAGGAGGAGCAGAGGGAGGGGGAGAAGTAGACTCCCCACTGAGCAGGGAGCCTGATGTGGGGCTCCTGATCCCAGGACCCTGGGATCATACCTGAGCCCAAGGCAGATGCTTAACTGACTGAGCCACCCGGGTTCCCCTCTCCCAGTGTTCTTTATTCCTTCCTGCATTTCTGTCTTTCTGTCTGGAATCTTTTTTCTTCCTCACTAAATAATTTCTTTTAATATTTTTTTGATATATAATCAACATATAATACTAGTTTTAGGTGTATAACGTAGTGATATATGTATATATTATGAAATCACAACAGTTAGGCTAGCTAACCTCCATCATCACACATACTTAACACATTGTTTTTCTAGTGATGAGAGCTTTAAAGATTTACTCTTTCAGCAACTTCCAAATATATATTACAGTATTATTAATTATAGTCACCATGCTGTACATTACATAAGTGGAAGTTTGTACCTTTTGACCACCTTCATTCATTTCACCTCTGCCTCTGGCAACACCAGTATGTTCTCTGTATCTATGAGTTCACTTTTTTTTTCTTAAACTCGACATATAAATGAGAGATCATATAGTGTTTTTCTCGGACTTGTTTTATGAGGTGTAATGCTCTCAAGGTCCATCCATATTGTCGTAATAGCAGGATGTCCTTTTTTATGGCTGAATAGTATCTCATTGTATATTTGGTGGGTGTGTGTATGTATATATGTATATGTGTGTGTGTATACACACACACACACACACTAAGTTTTCTTTCTCCATTCATCTGTTAGTGGATACTTAGGTTGTTTCCATGTCTTGGCTATGGTAAATATTGCTACAGTGAATTTGGGGTTGCAGATACCTCTTCAACATTTTGATTTTGTTTTCTTTGGATATATACCCAGAAGTGGAATTGCTGGATCAAATGGCAGTTCCAGTTTTAATTTTGGAGTGTGTACAGATTTATAATTGCTGTATCTTCTGTGGATTTTTCCTTTTATCCTTAAATGTTTCTTTTAATCACTGGTAATACTTCTTGCCTTAATGTCTACTTTGTTAGATATTAGTATAACTACACTTGATTTCAGTTTTTTTTTTTTTAATTCTCTGCCTTTTCCCGTATTTTCTTTTATAATTGTTTAAAAATATTTTCTACTAATTCCCATAATCTAGATCCCCTGGAGTCTGTTTTTAATTTTCTTTCTTGTGGTTTTCAGTCATATCTGTTGCCATATCTTGGCATTCCCAGTACTTCCCCCCCCCCCCCCCAAATTGGCTTTCTTTCTCCTTCCCTCTCCCTTCCTTCCTTTCCCTTCCACTCCCCTAGCCTCTGGCAGCCACTGATATTTTTATTGTCTCCACAGTGTTGGATTTTCCAGAATGTCATATAGTTGGAATCATACATTATGTAGCCTTTTCAGATTGGCTTCTTTTACTTAGTAGTATGTGTTTAAATTTCTTCTTAGTCTTTTCATGGCTCATTAGCTCATTTGTTTTTAGTACTGAATATAGTTCCATTGTCTGAATGTACCAGTTTATTCATTCCCTTACTAAAGGACATCTTGGTTAGTTTCTGAGTTTTGGCAGTTATGAATAAAGCTGCTATAAACATCTATGTCCGGGGGGTGTGTGTGTGTGTGTGTGCGCGTGTGTGTGTGTATTAGTGTGTGTTTATCCACATTGGTAAATACCAGGGTCTACTACTATTTTTTTTTTTTTTTACTTTTTTATTTAAATTCCAGTTAGTTAAGGGGCACCTGGGTGGTGCAGTCAGTTGAGGGTCTGACTCCTGGTTTTGGCTCAGGTTGTGATCTCAGGGTCATGAGATGGAGCCCCTTTCTGAGGTCCACGCTCTGCACAGAGAGTCTACTTAAGACGGTCTCTCCCTCTCTCCTGCCACCCCAACCCCCACGCGTGTGCACCTGCTTTCTCTCTTTCAGATAAATCTTTAAAAAAAATAAATTCCAGTTAACATACAGTGTAATATTGGTTTCAGGTATACAGTACAGTGATTCAGCACTTCCATACAGCACTGTGTGCTCATCACAGCAAGTGTACTCCTTATATCATCACCTGTTTAACCCTTCCCTCCACCCCTTCTCCTCCAGTAACCATCAGTTCTCTATAGTTAAGAGTCTGTTTCTTGGTTTGTCCTCCCTTTTTTTTCCCCCTTTGCTTGTTTTGTTTCGTTTCTTAAATTCCACATGAGTGAAATCATACAGTATTTCTTTTTTTTTTGAAATCATATAGTATTTCTTTCTCTGATTCTCTTATTTCACTTTCTAGCTCCATCCATGTCATTGCAAATGGCAAGATTTCATTCTTTTTTATGGCCGAATATTGCATTGTATGTATATACCACATCTTCCTCATCCATTCATCAGTCGATGGACACTTGGACTGTTTCAATAATCTGGCTCTTGTGGATAATGCTGATATAAACATTGGAGTGCGTATATCCCTTTGAATTAGTATTTTTGTATTTTGGGTAAAGACTTAGTAGTGCAATTGCTGGATCATAGGGTAGTTCTATTTTTAACTTTTTGAGGAACCTCCACACTGTTTTCCAGCGGGGCTGCACCAGCTTGCATTCTACCAGCAGTGCAAGAGGGTTCCCCTTTCTTTATATCCTCACCAACACCTGTTGTTTCCTGTGTTGTTGATTTTAGCCTTTCTGACAAGTGTGAGGTGATACCTCATTGTAGTTTTGATTTGTATTTCCCTAATGATGAGTGATGTTGAGCATCTTTTCATATGGGCCCCTACTTTTTAATAGTAAAAAGTAAGGGGCTTTTCTTTATTTTCACAATTGAATCAATAGAAAATTGAATACTGTAAAACAAAGTAAAAATGTAAAACCTGAACTCTCTTGGTCTGTGCTCAACAAAATGACTGTGACTACTCTTTCTTTAAAAACAAAACAAAACAAAAAACCCAAAAAAACAAAAAAAAACCCTGAAAAACTGGCAAAAGGGGAGAAATGAGGAAACTGACTTAATTTCCAGATATTTTAGTTAATACACATTTTCTCACTGTCTCTTAACTGGTTGTTCTTCAGTATTTGCCCTTGTTCATTAAGGCTGCTGTGCTATGCCTAATGATCTTTGAGTGTTAGAAATTGTGTATAAAAAAGTTTAGAGGTTCTAGATGATGATATTTTCTTGTGCAAAGGGTTTACTTTTTCCTTTGCTGAGAAATAGAGTAGGGGCAGGTTGCTATAATCCTGTTAAAGACTGAACTGGTTCAGGTTGGGCTATAGTTTTTGTAGGACTCAATGTAATTCTTCCTAAGTTGTAACCCTTTAGAACTTTTAAGCAAGAGCTGAGTGTGTTCACTGGTATTTCTCCCTTGGTAGATCCTAAACTGTTATGTGTGTCTCTTCACAAGGCCAGTTTACCTCCCAGTTGGAGCCAGGGGGTCCATTTTTGACAATGCTTCGTCTGACTCTTTTTTGCTTTACTTTTAGGGGTAGCCCTCCAAGGGTTCCCATTGAGAGCTTGGGGATATTCACTGGGGCTTTTACCGGTGTGGGTTCTAAATTTTAATTAATTTCTCCTCAGTATTATGGGCTATCTAAATATTCCCCCCTTGGTTTTCACTGGCTTTCTGCTTAGGTTTTTTTTTTATCCTTGTCACTTGCAGTTCAAGGATTTATCAAAGGTTTTGATGGAAAATTGCCCAAATATTAGGACAAGGTTCCTGGCCCTGCCTTTCCACTAGATTCTGGCCCTTTAAAAGTCTGTTATTTTTGTTTCTCTAACCTCAAGAGATTTCCAGAAATGCTGCTGTATGGTTTTTTTGTTTGTTTTGGTTTGCTCCTTAATAGCAGCTTTCCATCTGTGCCCTTTGCCCAAATCCTTCTTCTCTTGCCCCAGGCCCAGAATTGGTAAATAAGCTGAGGGAAAAATGGCTGCAGTATTGGCTTATCTCTCCACTGTTCCCCTTTTTCAGGACCTTGGTTCTTTAGGTCTTTGTTGCCTTAGCAATTCTTTGATGCCTCCAACCTTTTTTTTTCCCTCTTGCATCAGACTACTCTAGTAGTTCTCAGTGGAAGTGTAGGTCTGTAGCAAGGTACTCCATTTTAGCCTGAAATGGTTGTTACATATAACTTTAAATGTACTATTGTGGTGGTATCGAGGACTGTTAATGTTATTCGTGTGATTAGGCATTATTTGATAAGGTGCCATTCCTGAATAGGATTTGGGAAAGATGGAACTTTTAAATAAAATTTAGCATAACAAGAAGAGGGGAGACAGAAGACAAGTAATGAATTGAGATGAACTAATAGTAGTTTGGCTGGAAGTATGAAGATTTGTCTTGAGGCACTGACATCATGGACCTGGTCATTGTTTGGATTTAAGGTGATAGAGAAAAATCATGTTGACTTATTTTCAGATGCTTAAACGTTAAGATCTTAGTGTTTAGAGGATACTTAGGATTGTAGGAAGGACTTGGAAGGGGAAGCCCTTTTCTAAGTGGTTGTGACACATTTGGAAGAACTCCAGTTATGAAGTAGTTGAAGCATTGAGAATGCAAATATGAGATTTGTGAATCATTTGTTTTTTCCCCAACTAACTGTTGAATACCTATAATGTAAGGCAGTGGATATCCATAGGCAAGACTTAAGGTCCCTCAAGGAACTTATATCTAGTGGGAGAGTCAGAATTTAAGTAGATGATCACAGTAGTACTTAATTCTAATTGTGATAAGTACTATAGAATATAATTACAGGATTTTTTGAGAGCCATTAGCAACAAAGGTATAAGAGAAATAGTGCAAGTATTAAAATACTTTATGGAATAAGTGTTTTTTAGGGACAAATAGAAAGTATTGAGTTTTGCTTTGCATTATATGTATTGTTCTGATGTGGGAGAAAAAGGAACAGATGTCTAGCTTGGATAATAGATGAAGCCAAAAGGAAGGTTATGAATGCCTCCATCATAGCACTGATCACAATATGAATGCTTGTCTCTTTCTTAGACTAAGATTATTATAAAAAGGAACTTCCATTTATGAAGTTTCTGTTGTATGCCATTGACTGATATAGCCACTTTATATACTTCCTACTTAATTCTCAGAATAAATTTCAAGATACATATTTTTATGTTCAACTTAATATATAAAATGTGTATGTAGCCAAGACTGGCTACATAACAGTCCTTGCGCATTCTCTGTGAATGATGCTGCCTGGAATTGTGCTTTGCAGTAGCCTGGTATGGAGCCTTTAATAAAGTTCCCTCAAATACTTGGGAGATAGTTTTTATTTGCTTCACCCTCTGTGTGTGACTGTCTCATCATGGATAAAATTGGCCACATGCAAAATTAACCCATCCTGAGAGATAGTTTCGAAATCTGTTGCTTAAGATTTGTGAAAGATCAAAGTTTAATTATAGTGACTAGTATGCATGATTGAACTAGAATATAGCTGCTGTTACTGAATCATTTGTTTCATAGTCTTTACAAATGAGGAATGTGTTAGCAAAAGAGAAGTTGTTTGCGTGGATTGTCAGAAGCCAGAGAATAAGATTTTCTCAGTATTTATTCAGTGCTTTCTGGAGTAAGAAACTCTATCAATTTTATTTTTGTGATTTAATTCTTAAATCAGGTCTGGTATTGTTGGCATTGGGTTTCAGACCATCAGAGCTAACACTGAGACTTGAATTATGCTATCCACATACTAGAATTGCTACCTTTTGAGGCCTGCCTGAACAGCTGGCCAGCTTCTTAATTTAAAATATCTCTTAAAATGACACACACAATAATACGCATGACAAATTGATTTGAATGGATTGTCAGAATCTTAATGATTTGTAGGCCATGTCAGTATATCTATATTTTCCTTATACTCTAAATAATCTTGAGATTTTTTAGTGTAATGGTAAAATCCGATAATGAAAGAAAAATCTTTTTTTAAGGTAATCAAGACCTTGCTGTGTTTTTAAATTACATAACTGACATATCTAATCAGTTCTATAGGATGAGGCATTATAAAAAATTAGGAAGTGGCGCCTGGGTGGCTCAGTCAGGTAAGCGTCTGCCTTGGGCTCAGGTCATGATCCCAGGGTCCTGGGATGAAGCCCCACATCGGGCTCCCTGCTCAGCCAGAAGCCTGCTTCTTCCTCTCCCTTTGCCCCCCTCCCGCTTGTGATTCTCTCTCTCTCTGTCAAATAAAATCTAAAAAAAAATAGAAATATTTAGAATATGATTGAAATCTTTTTTCCTTTATTCACATACATTTTTTAATAGAAATGACATTGAGAATTAGTAACTGACCTTAAGTTTGATTGCTGTTGTTGTAATTTCTGTACTTGTTTCAACTTGTATAAAAACACACTAAAAACAGCTAGTTGTCTGGAGGGTAAAAAGATGATAGTAAGACAGTCGGTGATTTTGGGTGTTAAACAGTTCTCAAATGTAAGTGATGCAAAAAGCTGTCTTGATAGGTTTCTGTTCACTTCTGCTTGTGTTGTTTTGCAGAATGGTTCATTAAAAGGATAAGAATTAGAGTCCTTGGGGTTTAACAGGATTTTCTTTTAAGAAACATTAAGACGTTAAGGACATTAAGAATGTCCTGGAGTTGAAAGCACTGAATACTTTTTGTTATAAGTAGGTTGATCTACATCCCACTTTACCTAGGATAATCCTAATATATGCCTTTTATCCTGGCCTCTTTCAGTCTCAAAAGTGTCTCAATTTGGAAGAAATGTAAAGTCATCTTAGTTATAAGATACCTTATGTTTATTTTAGTAATCACATGGCCCTAGGTAATTCAGAGATTAAATAGTTCTAACAGGGGAAGTGTGATCTGATGGTTTTATTCTTTTTTTAGGCAGCATATTTATCGGTTAGAGTGAGTAGAATTCAACTAGTTGGCCTTTTAAATTTGTCTAGGGAAAGAGCTGAGTTTTAGTAAATTTGTTTCGCTTTTGAAAGATTGTAAATACATACGAAGTTGGATTTTTAATTAAGTATCTTATTTTGGTAATAGGCTTATTAATCCACTGATAGTGATATTTTCTATAATGCTCAATGCATTTTAAAGATCTGTTTACCATATTGGGAGAAATGGAGATACTTGTTATGAGGAAATTAATTCCAGTAACTAGACAAGAGCTTTAATTCTGATTTATCAGCTGTGTGACCTTGGGCAGGTAATGTAACCTCTCTGAGTCACATTTTCTTTATTTTTCAAATGAAACTAATAATACTTAAGGGTTAAAAAGAAACACGTGTTACTTGATTCAAATAATGCCTTGTGTAAAGTAGGTATAAAGTTGAGCCACTAGTTCACCTAAAAATGTCAGACTATATATGAGTTTTACAGCTCTTAATTAGTGTTATGATTTAATTATAACCAGTAATGATAATTTTCATTGCATAATGCATAAGAACATAGATGTTAATAAGTATGGTTTTCATCCTAAATTACCTTTATCGTAGAGTGCTTTTTCCTCATATATATTCAAATCACTGAATAAGTGCAAATTATCTAATAGTGAAAAAATATGTTTTTCTAAATTGGTAATATGTTTATAGTATGTAATTTAAACAGTTTGCATTCAGTTGTTTAAAACTTGCATATGAATCAATAAATATTAACCAGTCTTGATAGCAGCTTCTCCATGGTTATATAACACCTAGAGCACTGATACAATGCATAGAAGTTTAAAACTTTCATATTCCTTATTAAAAAAAGTTAATTTGATTAGGAAGCAAATATTTACATGAAAAGGAACAGTGTGGAAGGTGAAGTCCTTTTGAAGATTTATTTAAGAGAGAGCGTGTGCGGTTGTGCATGGATGTGCAAGTGTGGGGGGGGAGTGCAGAGAGAGAGGGCAGAGAATCTCAAGCAGACTCCCGAGCCCTTGCTGGGGCTCGATCTCACGACCCATAAGATCATGACCTGAGCTGAAACCAAGAGTTGGACGCTCAACCAACTGAGCCACCCAGGCACCCCTAGAAAGATGAAGTCCTTTTGGGCTGCAGATGATT
This sequence comes from Mirounga leonina, assembly GCF_011800145.1. Lineage (NCBI taxonomy): Eukaryota > Metazoa > Chordata > Mammalia > Carnivora > Phocidae > Mirounga > Mirounga leonina. The sequence goes on from NW_023270305.1 coordinate 55,029,684, forward strand.
TAGGAAGGTTCTTCCTAAAGGAGGTGGGTATTGGGATAAGCTTGGAAGGATGGTAGAGAGCCTTAAAAAGGAGGCAGTGGTGGACGTAAGTTTGTAGTGATGGAAATGTGCAATTCATCTTTGGACTTTGGAGTATCAATTGCTCACATAAGAGGATTAATATCAGGGCCAGACTGAGAGGTCTTGACTCCTAGACTAAGGATTCTCTATGTGCAAGTGATGGGGACTCACTGACTATTTTTGAGCAAGGGGTTGATATGATTTGAAAAGTACTTAGGAAGTTTGGGGTGCCTGGGTGGCACAGTCATTTAAGCACCCGACTCTTGGTTATGGCTTAGGTTGTGATCTCAGAGTCTTGAGATCAAGCCCTGCATTGGCATTGGGCTCCGTGCTCAGCAGGGAGTCTGGGACTCTCTCCCTCTCCCTTTGCCCCTCCCACTCATGTTCTCGCTCTTTCTCTAAAATAAATAAATATTTAAAAAAATAAAAAGTACTTAGGAAGATTAATTTAGTCATGAAAGGCAGAATAGATTGACGTACAGAAGATACAAGAAGATGCCAATTAGGGAGATTGTTTTTTTGAAGTAGTTACTGCTTAAACCTGAGGGTGGTGGTTAAGATGGAATTGATGCTTTATTAAAACATGAAGGTCTTAGGGCGCCTGGGTGGCTCAGTCGTTAGGCGTCTACCTTCGGCTAGGGCCATGATCTCAGGGTCCTGGGATCGAGCCCCGCATCGGGCTCCCCGCTCCGCGGGAAGCCTGCTTCTCCCTCTCCTACTCCCCCTACTTGTGTTCCCTCTCTTGCTGTGTCTCTCTCTGTCAAATAAATAAATAAAAAATATTTAAAAAACAAAAAACCATGAAGGTCTTTAGTCTGCCTTTTGATGTTATTGCTACATATATGCATCTAGATGTTTAAAGAAAAGCTCTGTAACTTAAGCTGTTGGTCAAAATAAGTACTGTTATTTCAAGAGAAAGCAAATTTGTTTTGTCTCTCTGTACTGATACCATTCAGCTTTTAACAAAAACAGCAGAAACCTCTATGAAGCTTAAGTATTAGTATCCTTTTTCAAATGTTTTAAAAAATTTAACTCAAGTGTAGTGTCATTTTATTGTAAGCAGTAACTTATAAAGAAATGCAGCAAATGATAAATACAAAGTGCCAAAAATATATATTCTTTAAATTTTTTATTTGTGTTTTTATATTTTCTTAGTCAATTTTAGAATATGCCAAAGTAATAACACCAAAACTTCTAAGTATAAATTTTAAATGTGATTTCATAACTTTTCAAAAATTTGAGCTTTTCAGTGATTTTCCTAAATTTATTATTTATATGAACTTATATTTTATTTAAATGAGCGAAACTGTTTATTCCATATTGTCTAAATTGAGATTCCCCAACTTTACAATAAAGCAGAACATTTGAAATATACTTTTTTTCAGAAAAATTGATTTTGATATTACTTGTAAGATTTTATCACTTTTTCCTCTCCTTTAATAATCTCTTCCATAGACCAAACACCAAGATATTCTTTCCTATTGTGGATAGAAATACATTGTATTAGTAAGGGTACAAGCTAAGCTGCCATTAACAAAGAGAACCCTAAATTCTCAGTGTTCCAAACAAGATAGAATTTTATTCATCTCTCATTTAACAGTTGAGAGGTAGGGAGATGGTCAAGAGTGAGTTGGTAGCTCTGTTCCACAAGGTCATCTAAGAACCCAAGTTTCTTTTGTTTCTCAGCCATCTACCCTGGCTGCATTGTTAAGTACATAGTTATTAGCCATATGTGGCTAATGACATCTGTATTTATATTTAAATTACATTAAAAATTCAGTGTCCATACCGGCTGTATTTTAAATTCTTCATAGCCACACGTGACTGTGGTTACTGTTCTGGACAGTGCAGGTAGAAACCACCTCCATCATTGCAGAAGGTTCTGTTGGTCAGAGCTGCTCTAAGAGTATTGTGCCTGTCTGCATGGTTTTTGCTAGCTCATAATGGCCTAAGTTCTAGTCTGTAGGTAGGGAAAATGAGAGGGGTACGGGATGAAAGCACAGGTTTGTTATAAATGATTCAAGAGATGCACATACCCAAACTGCTTACAGTTCATTGACCAAGATTTAGTGGTGATATCCTGACACCCTGGAAGGATTGTTAGCTGAGTGGAATGTACCCTAAAATTTGGTTTAGTTAGGGGTGCTGTGGAGGCAGGGATCCTATTACCAAAAGGAAGGAGGTAAGAATAGATAGCAGAGGATGTTTTGTAGTCTAGGTCAGATGTACCGAAGTGTTAATATATACAATAAGGTTTCTTCCTGTCACCTCTTCCTGTCCTATAAAGTAGACAGGGAGTCAGCATGGGTAAAATGTTTAATTTTAAATGACTATGCTGAGATTAACCTATAATTAAAATATTTTTGCTACTTTATTTGAATTCTTAAAGTTCAACAAAATTAACATTGTGATCATTTTGACTGCAAGGCCATTATTTGTGCATGACATTGTTTATCTCTAAGGTATTATCTCTGTCTTAAACTTTGTGGGAAGATGGTGATTTTTTTGTTTGTGTGATTGTGTAAAGAAAGACTAGAACTTTTATTTCTATCTTATTTTATAGATGTCCAATAATTTCTAATAATTTTGATGCTGAGCAGCAGTGTGAAGTATGAAAAGTATTAGGTGGTGATGTAGTTGTTCCTTCTCTCTCGCCACCCCTTCTCACTTTCTGTGTGTTTATTTATCATGATTGTGAACTACTTAGGGCAAACGATGAAGAGCAGCAGTCTTTTTTCACACCATTTGTATCCCTGCTCTGACTCTTAGACAAACACTCTGAAATGTTCATGTTTACAACTTCCATATTTCTAAATAATACTCCTTTTTCAATGTAACTTGATTTATCAGTTTTAGAAATTCCATACTGATTAGCTAATATAATAAAAACGGATTCGACTCATATGCCACCTTTTCTCTCCCTTCTTCACTATTCTTCTTCTATTTGCTTTAAAATTTCATAAACTTCATCATGTCCCTTCAATTAAAGATGTTATCTCTTACTCTCAAATTAGCAATTATATATTTTAGTGTTCCTAATCTTCCTCCCTCATATCTTTTCCCTTCTCTCAATTTTTGTCATCTCTACTTTTTAAATTGCCGTGGTCAAATATATTTACATTAGTTTCTGTAGCTATAATTAAGTCTTTTAGCTTTTGTCTATTGCTGGGTTCTAAAAATTGTAATTAGTAAGCCGTTAAATTTTTAATGACTACATAAATACTTTTCACTGAAAAGCTAATGGTAGAGCAATTACAGTTTTCGTCATAGCTTTATTGTTTATAACTTAATTTAAAATTCCTTCATCCTTTTTGGTTTCTTTTTTTTTTTTTTTTCTCTTAATTGTGTCTTGTATATAGGTCATACCCTCTAGTCTCTATATTCTACATACTTTTCTTTTTTGGCCAGTTTCTTCCTCCTGGAGCCTTCTTTCTTCCTCTTCTAATCTGTTTTGTCAGTCAGTACTTTACTAACCACTTTTCGTTTTTATAGTATCTGTTGGAAATTTCTTTTGTTGATGTTTATTCCTTCTTGTTCTTTTTGTTAGCTGTGGGTTTATTTATAACTTTTAAAAATTGCTCTGTTTTTGTTTTGGTGATTCGAGGATATAAATGCATGGGCTCATCTCAATATCTTGAATCTGAACTGTCGATGTTTTCAGAGTCAGATGCCCATATATCTGAACCTTAGAGTCCTATTGATGACACATGTGATAAAGTCTCATGTTCTAAATTTTTGGGGGAAGACGGATTTGAGATGTTTACACATACAGCTGTAAGAAAATAATTATATATATAAAGTCATTGATATTCTAATGTAAATGTTTTTTCTAGAATAATTTTACTTTGTTTTCTAAGACTCTAGACTTTTCATAGTTTCTGATACAAATTTCTTCTGTTGATAAAGATTGTTTTGTTTTGGGCGCCTGGGTGGCTCAGATGGTTAAGCATCTGCCTCTGGCTCAGGTCATGATCTCCAGGTCCTGGGATTGAGCCCCGCATCGGGCTCCCAGCTCAGCAGGGAGTCTGCTTCTCCTTCTCCCTCTGCCTCTCCCCCTGCTTGTACTCTCTCTCTCTCTCTCGCAAATAAATAAATAAATCTTAAAAAAAGATTGTTTTGTTTTACTTTTTGATTCTACTATTGAAGATATGTATCTTCTTCAGATTTAGATCTGTTTTTCATTACAGCAGTGTTCCATAGCTATTGCCCAGCATTTCTTGAAATTGACCCATTTTACCATTATATCTGGCCAGTGACTAAATGGCATATAGTAATGTTAAAAGAAATGTTTTCTAGGTTAGGAAGCTAATGTTAGTTCTGAACTCTAATGGGTCTCACCATCAGTCCGGGTGATAAGTTGTGCAATACACTTAGGCTACTTTTTATCTTTACAAGAGAATAGTATTGTAAAAATGTCAAAACATATCCACATGCCCAGTTCGCTAGTAAGTATACTGCTAAATTTGAACCTTTTTGGCAGTAGCTTATGCTACTCGGGGGACCATATTTTTACAAAATGATATATTTCAAAGGGTATTGGTTTGCGTTGTAGAAAATTCATGCATTTAGAGCAACTTAAAGCCAAAAACAATTGTGCTGTGCTATAGGTTTGAAATACTAGTCATCTTGAATACGTGTCCAGGTTAAATGTCAGAAGCTATATATTGCATGGAAAGAAAATTTATTGTTAGCAGATTGGACTGTACCTGTGCTTATATAACATTTTCCTTGGAGGATCAATTGAGTATATGAATTAATATCAGCCAGACTTTTGTACACTAACATTACTGATAATAAAAGAGAAGTTCATTGAAGAGAAAAACAAATAAAGGAAGCATAAAAGTCCCACACTGTATGAAACGACAGAAATGGATCAAAGAGTTTGACAGGAAGTTTAATGTGTACATAAGTAGAGGCTGACAGCAACATGCTGTGTGTGCCAAAGGTTCCAGTGATGGAAAACCAAAACATAGTGCTCACTGACCACAGCATGAGCCTTGACACACATTGTAAATAATCCAGAGATCTATGACTGCATTAAGCACCAGGCTGGTGTATTAACGGCAGTAAATCTATAGCTGCATAAAGGGCTGGCATGCAGAAATTCCTCTGATTAATTTTTGTAATGGAGTCATAGGAATACAGCAAATATTTTCATTTTGAATCCTACCATCCTCCAACTTCCCCTCCCCCCACCTTTGCCCTCCCTAGTATGATCATTTTTTATTTCCTTCTATTCACCAGACTTGTATATGTGGATACTTGTCTCAGTACCATCAAGTTAAAAGCTGAAGATGCTTCTGGTAGAAAGCATCTAATTACCCTCAAGTTGAAGGCAAAGGTATGTGCTTCATTAAACTGTTATTATGGTCAGGAAATACTTTGTGAAATGAACTCTGAATGTTTTCAGTGTAGGGTAGTAGCTTCTAAAAAGATATCTGGTACTTTAAAAAATTTATTTTGGGAAGCTCAGAAAATATACCCACTAGGTTTCCAAAAGCCTAGACATAATTTTGTGTTGCTCTTTTACTGCAAATTTGCTCAAAATACAGACCTCATAATAAAGAAACATTACAAATAAGATTGGGCAGTCTCAAAGTACCTTGAACAAAGAAAAAATTTGAAAGTTTCCGCTATCCCAAGTAAAGTTTCACTTAAGTCTCTTGTCTTCAACTCTTATTATGAATTACATTTGTAGTTCTTATTTCTGAGCATCAACCCACTCGCCAAACACATCCATATGTATACCTTTTTATTCCTTATTTTGGCTGAAATTTTACTTCTGTATTTTAAGAATTTGCAAAGGTTATACCTCCATTTATAGACTCTTTACAGGCTAGTGATCTATAATTACTAATTTTATTGGCACAAAACAGCTATTTCGTCTTTATGTTTTAGTTCTAGATTGTGAATTTTGAGAAATAAGTAGAATAAGCAAGTTCAGCATATTAATCATTTATTTAGTAATCACTAGGAACACATTAGAACTTGAGAAAACCAGGAAATTTAACTTTTTTTAATTGTTCCTAGGAGTCATCAATCAACTCTGTTTCAGAAGATTATAGTGATGAAAAGATCAGTTGTGTTTGTCCATTTTAAAAATGTGTCTGGCATTTAAGCTTTCCATGAGAGAAAATTAATATATAAAGCTGAACTGGGTGACACAGAAAAGTTGGTATCTTATAGTGCCTCTTTATCAGACAAATTGAGAAATGACTCATTCTCTCTTTTTCTCACAGAATATTCAGGTATAGTTTTAAGATTCATGTGTGATAAGTGTTGCAAATATTAGTGGGATAGAAATCTTATTTGTAAAAGAAGTTACATGGAGACTTTTGTCAAAATGAAAAAATTTTTATTTTTTAAATTTTAAAGGTGAGCTTTTTTTTTCCTTCCCTTAAGATCAGGGAGAAATCTTCCTTTATTCTTCCAAAGATCACAAGGTTTCTGTCAGTTACTTCAAAGTTTTAATTGCTTTGATAAAAATTGCTTTGCTGTTGTGAAGACCAAAATGAAAAATTTTAAATGCATCCTGTCCTGACTGGGTGGTGGTGGTGGTTTTTTAAATAGCCTTATATTTACAAGCTTTTACTAAGGAGATTCCGTCAAGAACAAGATTTTATTATTCCAGTTAATGATATTAGTGGTAGTAGTATCAGGAGGAAGGTTGTAGCTGCTAGTATGGCCCATCCTTTTTACTTTTTCTTATACCTTTTCAGGGTAGATAAGGTGACACTTAATATTTCTTTGAAGAATGTTTTCAAGTTTTTGTAGCATTGATAGCTGTGAAGCACTATTATGGATTCCCTGGCAAGAGAGAAGAGAAGGCTTTATTTAAATTTGGAAGGAATTAAGAAAAAAAATCTGTATCAAAAAAAAAAAAGAGTGGAAATGAATGAATCTTATGTTGGTATCATTTATTAGTTCATTTAGTCCATTTAGTCCAGTTAGTTCATTTAGTTCATTTAGTCCATTTAGTTCAGTTTTCATAGACCAAAGTTGTATTTTAGATGTGGTAATTTATTTCTTTAGGAATATTTGGGTCTAGGATTGTCAGTTAAAAACAGTGATAGCTGAAGCTATATGTTAAGAATATATAGTGCAAAATCACAATTAAAACAATTTTAAAAGTCAAGCTGATTTTTTTAAACCTTAATGCAGACTTACTTTTATAAATATACACACCTTTATTTCTTTTACTTGATATTTTTTGACATAGTAAAGGAACACATTTGTTTTGTTTTTTTTCTCTTGAACACCTGTTCTCCCAGGTCTGCCATTCCCCCTCATCTGCCATTCCCACTCACTGTGTTCAGTCCTCAAAGAAAACAATACCAATTTTAATTAAACACTCTTTATTAAAAGTGAATATATAAGTCAAAAAGAAATATAAGGGAAATAGTTGAATTTTGTCATTTTTATAGGTGTCTTTCTATGCAATATTTACAATACATGCTGAACTATGGGATGGAACTATTATCTTTTCTTTAAAAAAGAAGTAGACCAGGGCTTCTTCAGCTTTGGCGAAGATCAGAACTACTTGAAAAATGCAGATGTGTTTCAGAAGCTGGGCACTCTGTGTCTGCTGGCCATTTTTGTAATTTGCTACAGTTTGTATGTGTTTACTTCAAGGAAGCCTTACTGCTTAGATGGTCCAATCACAGAAGGGATTGGGTTAAAAATTTCCTTAGAACAATATGCTATACAATCTAAAAAATATCATATATATATATGTGTGTGTGTGTGTATGTATATATGATGAAAATATTTACTTAATATTATGTAATAATTGTATTCTTTTATAGTTATTGGTTTGATGTTTTTTTTCTGGTGAGATTTGAAAAAACTGTTCATTAAAAATAAGCACTACTTATTTTTCAATTAATATTCCTTTTTTATGTGGAGCTTTTATTGTTGTCAGTTAGACTGCCGAAGTAAAACTTGGCAATTAGTCTCTGGTTTTTATATATCTATACAACTTACTATTGAAAACCACCTGAATTTTGATAGTTATTTGACAGTATTTCATTTAGTTATCTATATTGTAGTTTTATAGTACAAACGATTCTGAAATATCTGGGATGCTGCTTCATAATTCATGTTTAATCATCCAGAAGTATATCAGTTTGTTTTTTAGGGTCTATACAGTTACGTAAAGTTTATGGTATAAACAAAATTGATCTTGAACATGAATATAATTAACATACATATCTGCATTTAACTCACAATAGATATACAATAAAGCCACCTATTAGATCAATTAATTTATTATATATATACTTGTATGTCTGTATAATTGCACATAAAATATATTTGAAGATGTCATCATCTCAAATTATGTGACTCATATATAAATGGAATCATACAAAGTTTATTATCATCTCCTTTTTTAACTATTTATAGGTCTAACAGTATATATGTACTATTCACTATATTGAGTCCTATTTTAATGTAGGAGATCATATTCTCTTTTAAAATAATGTGCTGTATGTACTAAATGACTTCCAAAGTCACAGGTATTTTACTTTGGTTCATCTAAATACAGTAAACATCTTATTAACTTCATACTCTTACCTAGATTGATAATTTAAGTTGATAGTGTTCATTGTCAACATGAGAAGGAGATTAAAAAAAACAAACTCCAAATGAAGTAAATATTCCATTTTTGACCATGGAGGTTTCAAGTGTGCATTATAATTTTTATAGAATCTTAACATGTTAGAGGGGAAAGACTTGATAACACTTTTAATTGAGTTCCATCGATTTTATATATCAAACAGCCAGTGAAATGAAATGACTTGTACAAGAACACACAGGTTAGCAGAACTGGAAACCAGAGAAAGTTAAGGTCTCTGTCTACACTTATTTTGAGATAATCTTTTCTTTAAAAAAGAAGTAGACCAGTGCTTCATCATCAGATGATGAAGTACATCATCTGATATTTTGAATTTAATAGAGCTTCCTCCTAAATCTCAGCTTGACCTTTTTCTTTTTTCTTTTTCTCCAAATTAGAGCCTTATTATATTTTTATATAATTTCCTGTATATTTGCCTTTGTGTTACCAGTTCTGCGTAGCCAGATAACCATCAGAGTATAGGTTGATAAGTTTCTTTTTAGCAAACCACTTACTATAACTAAATGTTAATTCTTTTCAAAACAGTGACTTCAGATGGGCTGATGTTTGCTAAATACTATAGTGATAATTTTTGGAACCCATTTGCTTATTCAGCGAAGTAGTGAAAAAGAAGAGTCTGAAGAAAGTGAAAGTCTAAAACTTATTTTAAACATTTTGTCAAATGATTGCTAGGAGTTTTCCCAAAACTAATTTTCTTTTAGTAAATTTTGCTTTTTAATGAAAAGAAATGAGTATTCTTTAATTACATGTGACTTTCAAGAATCCAGATTGGATTTTACAGAAGTCATGTAGTATAATTCTCTAAGAACAAAATTGATTTTAAGAAAAACTGCCTTTTGTCTTTCTTAACTTAGACACCTAATTTGTCCTTAATGACTGTCACTTTTTGTATGAAGCTATTGAATTAATTTTCTTTTTATCGACAATGAAAAGGTTTTTCTTAAAACTATTACTTTTATTTTTCCTTAATAACCAGAAAGCATTTCATTCTTTTTATTTATTATATTCTTGCTAAGTGTAATTGCTTTATTGTGGAAAATACTTCTTTTAACTGATTTATACTTTTTTGTACACTTCTTGGTTCTTTTAACAGATACTGCCTTTTTAAATAGTGACGGAGATGGAGATTAAATTTTAGGTTGAAAGGAAATTAAATATCAATTAAATATCAGTTTGATCTATCATTTTAAAGATAAAGAAACTGAGATCCTGTGTGCTTCACCCCTCAATTTACAATTAGCAGCTAACCTGACACTGACTGAATTAATTCATTATTCTTTACTCAAAACCTATTGCTTTGGCACCCCAAATCACCAAACTTTGTACCTCCTGAGCATAAGTTGACTATTATTTAGCTGACATTTTCTATAATAGTAGAATCAAAATATTTATATATAATACATGTGCATTTATAATAAAAGTTTTCCTATTCAGTTTTCTGAAATACTTCATGTGAAATTGTCACGCAGAAGCAAAAATGACCTAATTTTATGCTTTTTCATAGTACCCTGCAGAATCACCAGATTGTTTTGTGGATTTTCCTGTTTCATTTTCTGTTTCCTGGACACCACAGGTAAGTTCTTAAATTTATTTTAAGTAGCTAAAAAGCATGTTCTATTATGAGAATAGGTTATAGGTTATAGCCAATATAGCCATTATAGTTTTAAAGCGATTTTTTGTTGTTGTTGTTGTTGTAAGCATTTATTTATAAACGGAAATTTCAGAGTGCTTTTTCTTCCCCCATATTTCCTAGTTGTTAATGTCCACTTTCTCCCTCCCCTCCCACATAAACACACCATCCAGTCTTTAGATGTTTATGCCTCATATTAGATAAATATGAAGGTCTATTGACAGAAATTTTCCTTTGAATTTAAATCATAAAGAACTCTATAAAGCAGTGAACAGTAAGTGGAAAGTTGGGTGAGTTTTTTAGATTGCTAAAGGTTAATATTGATGTCATAATATCAGAGATCTTTTTCAGAGAAGAATGAGTGATGGCTGAAAATACAAATCATTTCCACTCAGTTTTTATTGTTTAAAAGTGGTTGTCCATAATTCATCCTTCAGCGTAGACTACATTTTTGTATGGGCTTTGGGATATTTGTACTTGTGTAAAGAATATAAGAGATTCTTTCTCCTGCCTCTGTCATTTTAATTTCTCAAAAGTTGATGTCTAACAAGAAGATGAAATTAGAAGTATACTGTAAATGGTAATATTATGTAGATGTAAGGTTCTCAATAGTACGAACATCGACATTACGTGTGTGTGATTTTTTGAAGATATGACAGAGTGGTGGTTAGATTCTGAGAACAATCTAAGGATGACCGGCATGGTCCTTCTTTCACCAAGTAAATTGTGGCAGTTGGTAGCAAAATGGAGAGAACATTTCTGTTCTCATCCAAAGAATTCCTACTGACATCTTACAGATACTCTCTAGAGGCTACCTGTATTTTTGTTATGAAATTTTGATGGGGTCAAGGGAAAATTTATGCCTAATTTTTTAAGTATATACACACAGTAATTGTATATGAAGTTAGTTTTTAAAAACACCTAATAGGATTTAAATAGTGTTGTGTAGGTTCAGATGTCATTTTAATTATGCATATATATTAAAAATTATTTTTTGTATTTTTTTCCTTTAAAAACAACAGTCCCTCCTTTCAATGGAAACTGAGAAAACACAGCAAAATAAAAGAGAGGAAGAACCCTGTAATTTGCTTTTGGTATTCTGATATAGGTTATAAATACCTAAGAAACAGTGTGTTCATTTTTTATTTTAAAAAAGAAACTTTTCCTCTTTTTTAAATATACATTTTCTGTTTGGCTTTCCTCTTTTTAAAATATTTTCCTCTTTTTTAAATATAAATTTCCTACTTGGCTCTGTAAACTTTGTTTATATTTTGTGTGAGATTATGAGATAACACTGTACCTGGATTGTATTCTTTCCAGATATGCTGTCTCTAGATTACATTCTAATGTGTATCAAAATCCCAAGTTGAAGACTATATTTTTGATGAATTTGTAGTGTTTTTAATGTAGATAACCACACAAGTTTTTCCCAGTCTTAAATCTGTGTAAAAGCTTGCATCTTCACAAAAAGACTGTTTAGCACTTACCTTATCCTATCATTTAGCAAAATTATTTTGTGTTTTCAACACACTGGAAAATCTTTGCGGGTAATTTCTTTCAAATTTTCTATCCCTATTTAACACCAGCTCAATGCCTTGCACATTTAAGCGTGGGATGAGTTTTAGATTTAGTTAGGTCATACAGCAAGTTTTCTGTTTTGTACTAGCTCCAAGAAAACAGAACGAATTAGCAGTAACTGGAATGTTACAATCTTTTTTTAATTAAAGAATATACTAAGATCCTTAGTAAAGCACAGAAAAATTTGGATACCTTTTTATCCACAACTCAGATTTGACAGATGTTAATTTTTTGTCACATTCGTTTCATTTCTAGCTCTTATGTCTGTCTCTCTCTTAGGAGTAAAATGTTCTAGGAACAACTAAGACCTTATTCCTCTTTTCCCTTTCTTTCCTTCTCTCCCTTTCTGGAGGTAACCACCTCCCTGAAATTGATGCATGTGCTATCCATGCATATTTCTTGCTACATTTGTTCATGCCATATTCTGTAGTATTGGCTGTCTGAATTTTTTTATACAGCATTGTTTCTGAGATTTAACCATGATCTTTGCATGTTTAGTACATTAAATGCTTTAAATAGTTCCATTATATGAATCCATCAGTTAATTTATTCGTTGCACTACTGATAAGGTTGTTCACAGTTTCTTAAGTTGTGCTCTGGTGAACATCCTTACATTTTCTTGTACACATATGAGACTCTTAGTGTGGCTTATGCCGAGAGAAAATGTTGGATTGAAGGGAATGTACCTCTTTGAGATTACTAAATATTGCCAAATTGCCTTCTCAAATTGGTTGTATAAATTTATACCCCTACCCAGCAATGCATGTAATATCTACTTCTCCAAATCCTTTTCCAGGTCTTACTTAGCCTGACCTTAATTCTTAACAAGAATTGAAATCATTTTTACTGTGTTTATAATCTTTGCTTATTTAAAATTTTTTCTTTTATTGTAAACGTTCCTTTTTAATTTGGATACCGATGGTTGGTTATATGGGATGTATCTTCTCTCTGTGGAGTACTTTTTACCTTTGTATGTAACCTATTTTGTCAGTCAGAGGTTTAACTTTCAGTGTTGTTCCATTTATCAGTCTCGTCCTTGTGATTTCTGCTTTTCGTGTCTTGCATGGGAAAATCTTTCATATCTTGTTCTGAAAAGATAGTTTCCTATCATCCTAAAAGTTAGTATGGTTTTTCTTCATATTTAAGTAGGAGATAGGAATCTTATTTACACTTGTGTATTTTATATATGCTCGTAGTATTTGGATGTGTCTTCATTTGTTTAGATCTGGAGGTGATTTCAGTTTTTCTTCTATATTTGCTATTAAAATTTAGAAATTTTTCAAAATATTTATTATTTTAGAGTCTAGCAGTACATCATAAGCATTTTGGTGATGCTACCAGTGGTTTGAGCTCTCAAGTCTTTTAGACGTGATAAGAGTATTGGCAATATTAGTTTATGTTTTAAAAGTAAGCAATATCAGACTACTTTTCCGTCTATGATCTTTTTTCATTGATTTGTTGGAAATAATTCTGCTTGTGAGAGTTATTTTTTCTTAACAATTTTTGAACAGTTGTGGTTCTTAAGCAAAATAAATGTAGCCTAACAGCAAACTTACATTTAAGAGATTGTACATAGGTTCCAGATAATTGATTAAAAACATAATCCTTGTCTGTTTTTGTTTTGTACATTTTCTCTTTGGAGTCAGTGTTTCTGGACTTCAGACTTGGAAGATCTTTATTTGCCTTTCTTTTTGTGAAATAATAGGCATGGCTTTGTGGCATCCATATTAAAAATGGGTAATTTTCCTTATGGTCCCTGTCTTCCTGCTGCGTTGATAATGTTTTGATGTATTTTTCTTTTGCTCTGATGAGAGGTCTGCTGCTGCTGCTCTGACATGTTCATTTGGATGAGTAATTATAACTTGCACAATGTCAAGCTGAAGATGGTGGGGTTTTGTGCGTCATGACAAGCCTAGTAGCCAGTGCAGGTGTCTCACAGCATGATCAGCAACAGCCAGTGTATTCTGGCTCAGAGGAGGCGTTCAGAGTGGTAAGAAATCAGCACCAAGGGCAGGGCTGCCGCTTCTACTGCCGCCGTGATCTGTGCCAAAGAAACACAAAGTGCTTCTCAAAGACAAGCGACTGCATACCTCTTTTCAGATACTTACTTTGCTTACCCGACAAATTTTCTCTTTTAGATTTAGCATAGAATATAAGAGCATGTCATTTTTAGCTTAGTCTACTTTCTAGCATCACAGATGCTCCGTGTGTCTTTAACAACCTGCTGCCTCTTGGACTTTTACATGCAGGGCATGTATGTGAATTTTGTTGACTAATGACACCATAGAATGCTCTAATGTAAGATTTTAAGTGCGCTGATATTGGGGTCTGTAAGGACAAAACTCATTTTCTCTAGCTCACTGACCAACCCAAAATAGGTATTAATTGGGGTGCCTGGGTGGTGCAGTCGGTTAAGTGTCTGACTCTTGGCTTCGGCTCAGCTCATGATCTCAGGGTCTTGGGATCGAGCCCCATATCGAGCTCCGTGCCCAGCTCGCAGGTTCTTAGGACTCGCTCTGCCCCTCCCCACCTCACTTGCATTCTCTCTCTCTCTCAAATAAATGAATAAATAAATCTTAAAAAAAAAAAAAAAGGCAGTTCTACCTATAAATGTGCCATTAAGTGCAGGCTTGGTGAAGTATCCTTGCCATGGCAGTTGGAATTTTCAGATTTGGTATGGTATAATAAGCAGTGGTCTTTATATTTTTTATCATGGAAATCTCATATTCTTAGAATAATGCCATGAATGCAAGAATAGCAAAACTAATGATGAAGCCTCTGGCTGATAAGCTGATGGTGAATGAAGAATTTGTCATTAAAGGAAACAGTCCTATTACATAGCAGGGAGCACGATCCATTAGTTAGAGCGGCAGACTAGCAGTTGGGTATCCTAGGTTCTGTTTACAGTTCAGTCATTGACTTAATTGTTTAATTTCAAATAAGTCATGTGACTGCCCTTTGCCTCAGTTCATATGTATATGGAAATAATGAACTTTTTCTTTTTCACAGAGATTCTAAGAAAAATTTGATTTAAAATAAACAGTGTTGGGGGAAGAACCCTCACAATCCACTCTAAGGATCCTGTAGAACTTTCTTTTTTGACCCATTACTAGATTATCTTTCTTTCCATTTTTCTCTTTGCTGTCTTTGTTGGAGAACTCCTAATACTGGATTTTTGTTCACTCTTAAATTGGTCAAGTAAACACGCTTTTTGCCTTCTTGGCAGTTTTATTGTTGTCCTAGTGGTATGTTTAAAGAGACATCAAAAGGACCAAAACAAAGAAACTTAATTCATTATTGAGATCATGTGATACGGTAGAAGTATCAATGTGATCTGTTGGACTCAGTAACCTATTAACTACCTTTTTTTTTTTTCCCAGTAACTTATTTTAAAAGTACCCTGCACTGATTCTTTAAAAAAAAAAAAAAGAGAGAGAGAGAAAGTAAATACGAATGAACAAAATTAAGAAAATATAAAATCACCTTTAATGCCTTCATTTAGAATGGTATTCTCACTGGATAATAGCTTTGAAACTAGGCTTGTCACTTCAAATATTTCAGTTTTTAAAACACATTGGTAATGTGCATTTATTCCAGGTATTAGAATCATTTAGTTTTTAGTTATAATTAGGTTTACATTTATCCATCAAATTAAGAACTATTGTGTTCACAATCTAGGAACTGGTTATGTCTGCATTTATTTAGGTCCCTGTTAAGTAGCACTGGTTTCTTAATCTACATTTTGCATATTTTTGTTGAATTTATTCCTAAGTATTTAAAAAAATTTTTTTTGCTACTGTGAATGCTTTTTTAAAAAAATCATATTTTTTAGTTTACTGTGAGAATATGGGCAAGCTATTTTCATTTTCTTTTTCTTTTTAAAGTTTTTACTTTTATTAAAGTTACATAAGAACATAGATTAAAGAGTTAGGTTACAGGGTTTTTTTGTTGGTGCTGTTTTCTTTTTAGGCCAAAGAGCATTTCCTAGCCTCCTTCCCACCTTTTTCTCCTTCTGCAGGGTCAACGACTTTTGATTGCTAGCTGATCCTTTTGGTGCTCTAATATTATTTATATTATTGCATGTTCTTGTAATTATACTGCTTTTTGTTTGCTTGGTTTAGGCATTATCTGTTAACTTTCCCCTGTAGATGGGTTTGCTGTTTCTTTTACCTGCTCCCATTCCACACACATATATACTTCTTATCTTCCTGTTTTTCCCCAAATAGTTATCTTCTATTTTTATTTAATTTTTAATTTTTTTATACGGACTACTTCATGAATTTGTGTGTCATCCTTGCACAGGGGCCATGCTAATCTTCTCTGTCTTGTTCCAGTTTTAGTATATGTGCTGCTGTAGTGAGCACCCAAATAGTTATCCTTTAATTTTGATTATATCAGTACTCAGTGTTCACATTATGAACATGTGTACATGCTATGCAGAGATAAGCCATGTGGTTAACTATTATTTTTCCTTTGTTACCTGGTTTTTGTTATTCCTAGAGTTAACAATTATCTTTTTCATTTCTGTAGTTTTTTCTCTACTTAAAACTTATTCAACCCCCAGTTTTCCATCACTTGGCTATATCTCTTCTTAGCCATCTATATTAGGTTTTTGTTGACTTTATTTCGAGGGAATTTCATGAGATTTACCTAATAACCTTCTTGTTGAATTTTTTTTTTACTTTTGTCATGTTAATTTCTGAGAGTTTACTTCATGGGTGTATATTCTTTTTTTCCCTAGAGATATTATTTTTCTCCTCTAAGTAGTTTTTCCTTGAGTTGCTCTTTTTCTGTGCTTACAATCTTTGGTCATCTGCTCATGATTAAAAGTCAGATAGAAAAAGCTCTTTGGAAAAAAAAATTAAAAAAATAAGCTGTTTGGAAGCTCTGAGTGCATGTGTGGGGCTTGTCAACTGTGAACTTTATTGTAGAGTCATCTGACTAGATCTCGTAATGAGGAATGCCTAATGTCAATACCTTTAGGTCTTTTGGAATGGTTGATTGGTTGGTCAGATTTCTTGGAGAAGACTCTTCCAGCATTCTGTTTCTGAGCAAGCAGAAAACATTCCTCTGAGGTATTAAGTAGACCAAGGCTGGTGGACAGGAAACCACAGCCTGAATTAGTTAGCACTTAACCTGATGCCATCTGCTACTGATAGGGCTGAATATCACATAGCTGTTAAAGAGACATGCTTACAGGGTAAACCTCCATTATCACAGAACAGGTAATGACAGTGGATTTGGAGCTAAGAGGCAAAAAATGATATCCTAGTTAATCACTTGTTTTTTTCAGACTTCTTAATTTTGGCCATTCTTAGTTGTGTATTGTGGTCATTTTGTCCCCCTTCAGTTTTGTTTGTTGCTGATGCATATAAATCTTTTTTTTTTTTTTTTTAAGGTTTTATTTATTTGACAGAGACACAGTGAGAGAGGGAACACAAGCAGGGGGTGTGGGAGAAGGAGAAGCAGGCTTCCTGCAGAGCAGGCAGGGAGCCCGATGTGGGGCTTGATCCCAGGACCCCAGGATCATGACCTGAGCTGAAGGCAGACGCTTAACGACTGAGCCACCCAGGCACCCCTACAAATCTATTTTTTTTAAATGATTTTCTGTCTAGTAGCCTTGTTAAACTCTTAGCTAATGATTTATCAGTAAATTCGTTTGGATTTTTTCTGTGAACATAATCCTGTCTTTTGTAATGACAGTTTCATTTCCTCTATTCCCATCTTTATACCCCCCCTTATTGCTCTGGGTAGGCTTTCTAATACAATGTGAAATACAAATAGTAAACACTAATATTCTTGTCTTGTTCCAGATCTCAAAAAAAAAAAAAAAAATTTAAAGTTTTTGTTATTAGGTAGATTTTTATCTATATATTTCTTGTACTAAAGTCCTTTAACAATTATTAATGGAATTCATTGCTATTTCTAGTTTGCTAAGAGTTTTGTTATGAACGAAAGTTGAATTTTGTCAAATATATTCTTTCTATATATTAAGAAAGTCAAATTGTTTTCTCCTTTAGTCTGTAAATGTGGTGAATTGATCATTTGATTTCCTAATGTTAAGCTAGTCCTTTGTTCTTAAAATACATTCAGGTTATGGTGTATTTTATATTTATCTATTGCTCACACACATGTGATCTCCATGTCTATTGTTTATTGCCAGATTGCATTTCTTAACTTTTTTAGGAATTTGCACCTCTGCTTATATGAGCGATCCCTTTGTTTTTCTGCTTCCAAAATTTTGTTCTTGTTGCCTCTCCAGTTCTCCCTGTTTTTTGTGAGATTGTGCCTTAAAGGAAGAACAGCAACAACATAGTTTTAATGAGTTTTGGGGAGGGACTGAAATTAGGTGTGTGTATTTAATCCACCTTCCTTACCTAATAGCTTGTACCCTCTTTTTATAGAATATTAAATGTATAGTTCCTACTTTGTTTGAATTCTGATGTATAAACTAGTTGTGAACAAGGAATGTTAAAATTTTTTCATTGCTTTCACCACTGGGCTGCTAGTTAAAGAGAAATATTGAAATTTCTAATTATGCTAAATATGAATGGAGTTCCACATTTCCAACTATAGGCAAGTGACAAAAGAAATAAATCCTCATATTTTCCCACCCACTTGTGTAATATGGAGGGGATTAGTGTGGAACGTTCAGGTTTCTTTGGACCTTTATAGAACTTAGGTAAGATAAAGAAGAACTAACTTACAAAAGTCTACTAGGGAAGTTCTGTCCTATTTTTAGTGCTTTACTAGATTAAATTGTATAGCTGTCATGGTCAAGTCTTCCTTAATAGTTACCTTGAAAAAGTACATAAACAGAAAAGCAAGGAGCAACATTTTTCAGTAGAAAACAATTTAAATGTAACATACATTTATTATCTACTATATGTGGAACACTGAGCTGGATTCTGAGGATGTTAAAGTGAATTAGGTTCTAATACCTAGGATAGGCTTTCAGGATTAACTTTCAGTCTGATGAGGAAAGAGGTATTTAAAATAATTTCAATAAAATGTGTTATTAGGATGAACCATTTTGATAAGGTGGAGTAGAAGCACGTAATCTAACCTGATGTGGTCAAGCAAGTTTTCTGGATAAGATGTTACTTGAGCTCAGTTGTCTTGAGGAATGAGAAGTTAGGTTTGGGAGGAGAGATGATACTTCACGGGAGAACTGCGTTAGCCAAAGAACAAAGACATGAAATTATAGGAGATATTGCATCAATTACACAGCATTTTGTACCCTGTGGTCAGAGTTAGAGATAAGACTGGAGCTTTTGCTAGAGTTAGGCGGGGTCTAGTGTACGGGAATACTTTGTTGTTATTGTACTTTGCTTTATTTTGCTTCACAGATAATGAGTTTTTTAACAACTTGAAGTTTTGTGGCAATCTTGCCTTGAAGTCTGTTGGTGCCATTTTCCAATACCATTTGCTCACTTTGTGTCTTTGTCCCATTGTGGTAATTCTTGTAGTATTTCAAGCTTTTTCATTATTTGTTACGATGATCTGTGATGGGATCTTTGTGACTATTGTAATTGTTTTGAGTCACTAGGAATTGCACCCATGTAAGATGGCAAACTTAATGTGTTCTGACTGCTGCCCATACTGCACATTCCCCCCATCTCTCCCTCTCCTTTGGCTGTCCTATTCCCCAAGATACAAAAATTTTGAAATTAGGCCAATTAATGAGCCTAAATGGCCTCTAAGTGAGAGGAAGAGTCACATGTCTCTCACTTTAAATCAAAAGCTGGGAATGATTAAATTTAGTGAGGAAGACATGGCAAAAACCAGGATAGGCCAAAAGCTAGGCGTCTTGAGCCAAACACTTAGCCAGGTTGTGAATGCAAAGGAAAAGTTCTGGAAGGAAATTCAAAGTGCTACTGCAGTGAACAAACAAAGCAAAACTGTCTTATTGCTGATACAGAGAAAGTTTAAGTGGTGTAGATAGAAAATCAAACCAGCCACAGTATTCTCTTAAGGCAAAACCTAATCCAGAGCAAAGCCTTGATTCTTCAATTTTATGAGGGCAAAGAAGAGGTGAGGAAGTTTGAGGCTACAGAGGTTGGTTCATGAGGTTTAAGGAAAAGAAGTCCTCTGCTTAACATAAAAGTGCAAGGTGAAGCAGCAAGTTATCCAGATCTAGCTGATAGTGAATGAAGGTGGCTACACTAAATAATAGATTTTCAGTGTAGACAAAGCAGCCTTCTATTGGGAGAAGATGCCATCTATGACTTGCATAGTGAGAAGTCAGTGTCTGGCCTTAAAGCTTCAAATGATAAGTTTGACTTGTTAGGGGCTAATGCAAGTGGTGACTTTATGTTGAAGCCAATGCTTACTTACCATTCTGAAAATCCTAGAGCTCTTAAAATGATGCTAAATCTACTCTGCCCATGCTCTATAAATGGAACAACAAAACATGGGTGACAGCACATCTGTTTACAACATGGTAAGAAAAAAGAAAGAAATTTCTTTTAAAATGTTACTATTCATTGGCAATGTACCTGGCAACCCAACAGCTCTGGTGGAGATGTACAATGATATTCGTGTTTTCATGCCTGTTAACACAACATCCATTCTGCGGCCTATGGATTAAGGGGTCATTTTGACTTTCAAGTCTTATTATTTAAGGAAGATATTTGTAAGGCTATAGCTGCCATAGGTAGTGATTCTTCTGATAGATCTAGGCAAAGTAAATTGAAAACTTTCTGGAAGGGATCCACTATTCAAGATGCCATAAGAACATTTGTGATTCATGGGACAGGTCAAAATATCAAAATGAACGGGAGTCTGGAAGAAGTGGATTCCAACCGTCTTGGAAGAATTTAAGGAGTTCAAGACTTCAGTGGAGGAGGGAAACTGTAGATATGATGGAAATAGTAAGAGAACTAGACTTGAAAGTGGAGCCTGAAGGTGGGACTGAGTTGCTTCAATCTCATAATCAAATTTTAGTGGATTGGAGTTTTTCTTAGGAGTGAGCAAAGAAAGTGGTTTTTTGAGATGGAGTCTATACCAGGTGAAGATATTGTGAAGATTATTGAAAGGACAGCAAGGGATTAAGATATTACATAAACTTAGTTGATAAAGCAGTGGTAGGGTTTGAGAGGATTGACTCCCATGTCGAAGGTTCTACTGTGGGTAAAATGCTATCAGCATTGCATTCTACAGAGAAATTGTTTGTGAAGGGAAGAGTCTCTTAATGCCTCAGACTTCATTTTTGTCTTATTTCAAGTAATTGTCATAACCACATCAAACTTCAGCAGTCACTACCCTGATCAGTCCACTGCCATCAACATCGAGGCAAGACCCTCTTCCAGCAGAAAGATTATAACTCTGAAAACTCAGAGGATAGTTAGCACCTTTTAGCAATAATGTATTTTTTAATGAAAGTATTTACATTTTTTAGACATATGTTATTACATACTTAATAGACTACAATACAGTGTAAACATAACTTTTATATGCACTGGGAAACCAAAAAATTCATTTGCTTTATTGCAGTGGTCAGGAACCAAATCCACAGTATATCGAAGATGGGCCTGTAATGTCCTGCTTTGTCTCTTGTGACCTATTTTAATTTAAAGTCTATCTTGGCTGATAATTAGTATTGCCATCCCTGCTGTCTTTTGGCTGTTATTTGCATGGAATAATCTTTTTTCATCCTTTCACTTTCAACCTCTTTGTCTCTAAAATGAGACTCTTATAGACAGCATATAGTTGGATCATGTGTTTTTATCCATTAGCCAATCTGTGTATTTTTGTTTTTTATTTTTGGTTGTTGCGTATGTTTTATTGAAAAAAATCATTCATAAATTAGCATACAAAAATGTACAAACACATGAGTAAATAATGACAAAGGACTGTTTTTGTGAAGTGTTTTTTAAAGTATCTTTAGATTTTAGTGCAAAAATATACTCCTTGCACCTCTGAAAACATAAGAGCAGGCTCAAAAACCATACTGATAGAAGTAAGCTAGCTACATTTGATGGCATTGTCAACTGAGTGGATACAGTCACCACGTGGCTGTTGCTCAAATGTTAATGTCTGTTGGAGAGGAGCTCTAACAAGAGTCCCTGTAATGTCAAAATGAGTATTTTTGCAATACCCTTCTCCCCGCTCCCTCCCCCCCGGCCAAAAGAAAACATGAAAGGAGAAATCTTTCTCTGCATGCAGCAAAGATAAGACTAATTTTGGGGATCACCCATCAGTAGCCCTGAAGAGTTTTAGCTGCCAAAATATGTACAAGGTCACATTTGGTTCTTACTAAAATCTGTCTTTTGATTGGAGAATTTAATCCATTTACATTTAAAGTAATGATTGATACAGAGGGACATATTTCTGTCATTTTGCTGCTGTTTTTCATGTTATATAGTTATTTTGTCTCTCATTTTTTTGCATTACTTAGAGTTAGTTGATTTTTTTTTTTGTAGTTAAACATTTAAATTTCTCATTTCTTTTTGTGTATATTCTGTAGTTATTTTCTCTGTGGTTACCATGGGGATTACATTTAATATCTTGAAGTTGAAACTCTCTCATTTGGATTTGTACCACTTTAACTTCAATAACCGGACCTTTGGTCCTTGGCAACTCTGTACCAGTGCT
Source organism: Mirounga leonina (assembly GCF_011800145.1). Taxonomy (NCBI): domain Eukaryota; kingdom Metazoa; phylum Chordata; class Mammalia; order Carnivora; family Phocidae; genus Mirounga; species Mirounga leonina. The sequence goes on from NW_023270305.1 coordinate 55,052,183, forward strand.
TTTCGGTTGTTGATGTCACAAGGTTACATTTTTATATATGTGTGCCCCAAACTAAACTAATAATTTTTTAAATGCATTTGTCTCATAAGTTATGTCAAAAACAAAATGCGGAGTTACAGACCAAAGTTACAAATAAGTCTAGCTTTTAGTCTAATAATTGTTATAAAAATGTATTAGTCTCTTAAATCCTATAGAAAACAAAGAGTGGAGTTAAGCCATTGTTACAATAATACTAGTTTTTATAATTGCCCATGTAATTACCTTTACTGAGATCTTTATTTCTTCAAAGAACTTCATGTTACTGTCTAGTGTCCTTTCATTTCAACCTGTGAGATTCCCGTTAGCACTTTTTGCAGTGTGATTCTAATAGAGAACTCCTTCAGCTTTTGTTCATCTGGGAATGTCTTAATTTCTTCCTCACTGATGAAGGACAGTTTTGCTAGATACAGATTCTTGGTTGACAGTTTTGTTTTTGTTTTTGTTTTGTTTAAGCACTTTGAATATATCAGCCTACTGCCTTTTCTGCCTTTCAAAATTTCTGATGAGAAATCTGATTGTTTTTGAGGGTCCCTAATATATGATGAGTCGCTTCTTGCTTTTTCCAAGACTGTCTGCCTCTGGCTTTGAAAGTGTGAATATAATGTGTCTTGGTGTGGGTCTCTTTGATTTCATCTTGCTTGGACTTTGTTGATATCTTGTTTATATTCATGTCTTTCATCAAAATTGGGAATTTTAAGACATTATTCAAATATTCTCTTTGTGCCACTTTCCTCTCTTCTTTTGGGTCCCCACAGTGCATACATTGGTCAACTTGTTGTCCCACAGTTCCCTTAGGTTCTGCTCACTTCTCTGCATTCTTTTTGCTTTCTGTTGCTCAGATTTGATAGTTGACATCTTGTCTTTAAGGTCTCAGATTCTTTTGTATGCTCAAATCTGCCTTTAGATTCCTTTTGTGAATTTTTCATTTCCATCATTGTACTTTCAGCTCCACAATTTCTTTTTGGTTTCTTTTTAGGTTTTCTTTCTATTTATTGATGTTTCCATTTTGTTCATCATTTTCTTGACTTTCTCCACATCTCTCTAATTTTGAAAGCCTACTTAAGACCGTCTCTTTCAAATTCTTTGTGTAATCTACTCTCAGATCTTTTTTAGGGAAAGTTGCTGTTAACGTTTTTCCTTTGGATCAGGGCCACACTTTACTGTTCTTTTATGCCTTGTAATTTTGTTGTTGAAAACTGGATACTCTAATAGTGAGGTAACTCTAGAAATTGGATTTCCCTTTCTCCCTAGAGAAGAAAGATTAAAATCTCCCATTGTTTATTTTGTTTTTATTTTTTTGATTGTTATAAGCTGTCTCTGTGCTAAGGATCAGCCTGTGGTATAAGTTTAGTGTGTTTCCTGGTCGTTTTTGAGCCTGCATCTTTCCCTGGGCTTTCACAGTGACTTCCACATTTCCCTTGTCTATGCAGTTACTTTGAAATGTTTGTGTCTCTAATGTCTGATTCCCTAAAGGGGAAAAAAAGAAAAATGAAGTGGAAGGGGGAGGGCACTGGCTCTTTAAATATTCTGTAAGTCACTTCTGCAGGAGGAGGAGGGGCTTGCAACAATGGGAGGAGGTGCATCAGCAATGTCCCACTGCCTCTTTGTCTACGCCTCCAAGATTAGAAGCCGCAGTTGGGTCCAACACAGATCGCTGTTACTTGGAAGACAGATCTCTTTACCTACCATACCTCCTGTAAGCTGTGTGTAAGTTGCTTCTGGAGTACCTGCAGGGCTGCCTGTCATGGGGCTGGGTGATGGGTAGCCTCTGTCATGCTAAGAGCTGAAATTGATAGAATTTGCAAGCCTTCAATAGACTCCAGAGTTCCAAAATATATCAGACAGATTCTATCAGTGTAAATGTCTAGGTGGGAAGACAGATTCCTGGTGCTTTCTGCTTAGCCATCTACTCAGAATCCTCTCCTAATTGGCTTGGTGTTGATTTTTTTTTTTTCTTAATGGTCTATAATATAGGATAGCTAAGGACCACATATGAGAGTGCCTACTAATTTTCAACATGCGCTTGACAGATGTTTCTTTCTTTAATCTTTCTTTTTTTTTTTTTTTTTTTTAAGGTAGTTGCTATAGTCATTCTGTAATGGCTACATAGGAACATATGAAGTAAGTCTGTTTCATTTGACTTTGTGGGTAGATACCTTGTTCACATGACCTAAAAATAGTAGAAATCTTTTAAATCATCCTCACCACTGGTCAGTTACAGTCAAAATAAACCTAAGTATAGGAAGAGTTGATATATTCTCTGTGGATTGCTTGACAGAGAATAGCATTTGATTAAATAGATGTAGTTATAGAGCTACCTACAGAAGGTGTGGAGAACATCAGTGAAGCTTGCAAATAAGATAAAATGAACTAAATATTTAAGAGATTTGCTATCTCTTTAAAGATATCTGATTAGAAATATTGCAATTATTATTAAAATTAAATTTCTTAAAAAGTTTAATCTCTTGATATTTCCTTATTCTACTGAAGCTTTTTGAATCCCCCAGAGATAAAGGCAAAAATGATTATTAGAGGATTTATCTGCACATATTATAGGAAAGTATAAAAAAAATCAGAAGGGAAAGCAACTGTTGCAAGTACCAGAAAATTATGCTATTAATTTAAGTGTCATCAGAGCACAAAAGATCACATTCCAGGACTGTGAGAAAATTATTAAAATACTGGAAATAATAGTACTTAAGATGAAGATATTATACTCTAAGATCTGGTTAAGTGACTGACATTATTATATCACTTCAGGTATTATAAAAGTAACAAAATGCTTTTAAAGATAATAAGCGTTACATTTTGAGATTGGCAGTGTTCACACTTTTCTGCTTAAGTGCTTTCCTAGTTTAACATAATTTAATAACAGTTATGGGAGAATAGCTAACACCTGAGTTCTCATATATATCTTTTTTCCTTCCTTCTTCAGTATATACACATTTTATATATCTATATATAAAAAAGTGATAAAATTTCATTCTCCAAGTGGTGCATTTATGAACAGTAGCTTTTCTGCCTTTGTCCTCAGTGTTAGAAATATTGCTACTTTGTAATTTTTTAGCTCCTAATTATTAATCTACTGCAAAAAAGATATTGCTATGTAGATCCCATTTCTACCCAGAAATTAGTTTTTTTAACAGCTTTATTAAGGTATAATTGATATGTAATAAACTGAACATATTATAAAGTGTACAATTTGAGTTTTGACCAATGTTTATACCTGTGAAATCAACCCCACAATTAAGATAATAAACATTTCCATTAGACCCAAGTTTCCCCACTCCCCTTTGTAATTTCTCTGTCCCACTTGGTCCTCCCGCTGGTCCCCAGGCAACTACTGATCTACTTTCTAGAGTTTTGTATAATTCTATGTATTCTTCTCTGTCAGATTTCTTTCCCCAGCATAGGAATTCTTCTGTGGCATATAATAATAGCTCATTCTTTTTATGCTGAGTAGTACTCCATTGTATGGATTTACTAAATATTTTCCATTTAGTTGTTGATGGACATAGGAATTGTTTTCAAGATTTGGCTATTACAAATAGAGCTGCTGTGAACATTATGTAATGTCGTTATATGAACATACGCTTTCATTTCTCTTCAGCAAATACCTAGGAGTGGAATGCTGAATCATATAGGAGGTGTATGTTTAATTTTTTAAGAAACTGCTCACATTAAAAAAAAAAAACAAAACAGTTGCTTATAGAAGTGGTTGTTAACATTTTACATTCCAAACAATAGTGTCTGAGAGGTCCTGTTTCTCTACAGCCTTCATCCTTGCTCACATTTGATATGGCCAGTCTTTCTCTCTCTCTCTCTCTCTCTCTTTTTTTTTAAGTAGGCTCCACACCCAGCATGGAGCCCACCATGGGGCCCAAACTCATGACTCTGAGATCAAGAGCTGAGGTCAAGAGTTGGACATTTCACTGACTGAGCCACCCCTATCTTTCTCATTTTAGTCATCCTGATAGTGTGTAGTCGTAACTCATTGTGGTTTTAATTGCATTCCCTTAATGACCAGTGATTTTAAGCATATTTTTATGTGCTTATTTGTCATCCATATATCTTTTTTGGTGAAATATCTGCAAATTTTTTGCCTAAAGACTTAAATAAACGGGGAGAGGCCACATTAATGCATTAGACTTTTCAGTATTGTTAAAATGGCAGTTCTCTTCAAATGGATCTACAGATTCAATGCAATCCCAGTCAAAATCCCAACAGATTGATTTTAGAAACTGATGATATAATTCTAAAATACATAAGGAAAATGCAAATGACCTAGAATAGGAAACTGGAAAAAAAGAAGAAAGTTAGAGGACTTAATATGACCTGATTTCAAGATATAAATCTACCCTTATCAAGACAATGTGGCATTATAGAAATACTCCTTGACTTAAGATGGGGTTACATCCTGATAAACCCATCATAAGTTAAAAATACTTTAAGTTGAAAATGCAATTAATACATGTAACCTACCGGACAGCACAGCTTAGCCTAGCCTACCTTAAACATGCTCAGAACACTTACATTAGCCAGCACTTGGGCAAAGTCATCTAACGCAAAGCCTATTTTATAATAATGTGTTGAATATCTCATGTACTTTATTGAATGCTATACTGAAAACAAAAAGCAGAATGGTTGTATGGGCACAGAATGGTTTGTAAGTATTGATTGTTTAGCCTTGTGGTAGCATGGCTCTCTGCCCAGCATCACAAGAATATCGTACTGCATGTTACTAGCCTGGAAAGATCAAAATTCAAAATTTGAAGTACGGATTCGACTGAAAGCATATCATTTTTCACACCATTGTAAAGTCGCAATATCATTAAGTCAGGCCACTGTAAGTTGGGGATCGTATGTATACCCATACAAACTGCTGAAAGTAGTTGTATGTATATACAAAGGTGCAAAGATAATTCAGTGGAGGAAAGACAGTCTTTTCATTAAATTGGGCTGAAACAGTTTGCTGTATACCAAAGAAGATGAACTTCAATCCATAGACAGAAATTAACTCCAATTGGATTATGAACTTAATGTAAAACCTAAGACAATGAAAATTCTGGAAGGAAAAAGCTTTGGGACTTTGGGATTTCTTAATATAACACCCCAAACAAAATCCGTATAAGAACAAATTGATAAATTGGACTTAATCAAAATAAAAAATTTCTGTTCCTGAAAAATACTGTTAAGAGAATAAAAAGACAAGTCACAGCCTAAGAGAAAATATTTGCAAATTACATATCTGATAATGGACTTGTATTTAGATTACATAATGAGCATTCAAGGCTCAATAATAAGACAACAACCTAAATTGGGCAGATCTTTCTATAGACATAATATTTTGGCTACTTCAGAGATAACCCTTTTGTTACCATTAAAGCTTTATTTAAATTGATTTCATGAGGAAAAATTTTTCAAAATATATTTACCTTTTAGAGAATTGATCTTATGTTTCCCTTGTTGGCAAATGGCTAGGAATCAGGTAATTCTGACTCCCTACTTCACTTCCTTTGCATTTACTTTTTACCTAGCCGTACTGCTTCAGTCAGCCTCAGAGTGGTGCTTCTTAATGAAACACCTCACCTCAGCTCAACCACTGGTTATTTTTTTCTTTGTCCCAGAGCTTTTCTAATGCTAGGACCTTAAAATTCTAGCAGGTGCCCCTGCTTTCTTTTTTTAATTAAAAATATCTGAACATTTCCCATGTAGGTTTATAAGAAATCCTAGAAAAATAACAAGATCAAAATATTAATGGCAGAATTTGAGGCTTTGTGAGAGGCCATTATATTTTTTTATAAAACAAAGATTTTATTAACATTTTCTACTGTATAGAATATAGACTTCAATTAAATGCATTTAAAGATCTAGCCTTCCCTATGGAATTAGCATTTTTTTTTTTTACTATTTTTTCATTTAAATTCAATTAACATAAAGTATATTATGAGTTTCAGAGGTAGAGTTCATGATCCGTCAGTTTTATATAATACCCAGTGCTCATGGGCGCCTGGGTGGCTCAGTTGGTTAAGCGACTGCCTTCGGCTCAGGTCATGATCCTGGAGTCCCTGGATTGAGTCCCGCATCAGGCTCCCTGCTCGGCAGGGAGTCTGCTTCTCCCTCTGACCCTCCCCCCTCTCATGTGCTCTCTCTCATTCTCTCTCTCTTAAATAAAAAAAAAAAAAAAAGAAACTTTAAAAAAAAAAAAAATACCCAGTGCTCATTACATCACCCAGTTATCCCATTCCCCCACCCCCTTCCCTCCAGCAACTCTGTTTGTTTCCTATGATTAAGAGTGTCTTATGGTTTGTTTCCCTTTCTGATTTTGTCTTAATTTTTCCTTCCCTTCCCCTGTGCTTCTCTGTTTTGTTTCTTAAATTCTACATGAGTGAAATCATATGATAATTGTCTTTCTCTGATTGACTTATTTCATTTAGCATAATACCCTCTAGTTTAATCCACATCATTGCAAATGGCAAGATTTCATTCTTTTTGATGGCTGAGTAGTATTCCATTGTATATAAATATCACCTCTTCTTTACCCATTCATCTGTTGATGGACATCTGGGTTCTTCCCATAGTTTGGCTATTGTAGACATTGCTGCTATAAACATTGGGGTCCAAGTGCCCTTTCAGATCAGTACATTTGTTTCTTTGGGGTAAATACCTAGTAATGCAATTTCTAGGTTGTAGGGTAGCTCTATTTTCATTTTTTTGAGGAACCTCCATACTGTTTTCCAGAGTGGCTGCACCAGCTTGCATTTCCACCAACAGTGTAAGAGGGTTTCCCTTTCTTTGGTACTAGCATGTTTTGAATAGAGTTTAGACTTAAGCATACAGACAGTTCATCAGTGGACTATAACACTGTGGAAACCAGATCAGTGATTTCTTTCTCTGAAGGTGCATTGTCTAGTCATGGAGCTAATAAGAACAACTTTATCTACCTGCCTGTTCATTGGCTATGCTTCATAAGGAAATACGACACCATTTAAGGTTTTGAGAGTAATGGTATATATAACCTACTTTTCTGATGGTTTATTTATTAAACATGAACTGTAATAACCAACTTGACCTTTCTGTGCTCAAATGTCAGGGTACTTGATTCATTACATCCTCCAGCAATAAAAGTGGGCAAGCATTGCCAAAATAGGCTGTGTTTTAACATTATAAAACTAGTCAGAAAATAGAATAAGCCTTTTTAGTTTTTTTGTAAGGCATGTAGACCTTTGACCAGACAGACTTTCTATTGGTTCATGATCTCAAGGTTTAAATACCAAATCCATCACACTGACCAGACTGCTTGCTTAGAAATCTTTTCAGTTGTGTTTGTTCAGAAATTTTCAGTGAATCAGTGCACAGATGCCACATAATAGATCTTTCCATTGAGAAGCCCATATACAGAATAGTCCAGGTATTCGGATTTCAGTGCAGAGAATTTCATTAAGTGTCTTAGGTGAACCTAATATTAGGTTGATCTCTTAATATCTTTATGCTTGCTCTTTTCAAATTATGTTGAGAGGTCTGTTTTTTTCCTCAAGATTAATAAATTCTTGTTATTCTTCTGACCTTTGCTTTTCACACAGGAGGATCGGACTCCATACCCAAGAATATCTCCCCTGTTAACTTAGCTTTGTGCTCCCTTGCAGGTAATGTTACAGAGGTAGTTTTCCAATTCCTGGTGTTTGGTCTATACCTTTTTTTTCTGTTGTAGTTCTGCCCCACATGGAAATACACAGACTGAAAGATAGTGTGCTTGGTATGCCTCAGCATGGGCCCTTGCTGCATATCTTTGGAGCAGGTAGAGTAGAATGTCCTTTGCTCACCTTGTTTTATATTTTCTAGATATTTCAGTATTTCTCTTCCTTTCACTTTTATTTTATTTTATTTTTAAAAGATTTTATTTACTTAGAGAGAGAGAGAGCAGGAGCCGGGGGAAGTGGCAGAGGGAAACAGAGAAGCAGGCTCCCGGCTGAGCAGGGAGCCCAATGCTGGGCTTGATCCCAGGACCCTGAGATCATGACCTGATGGAAGGCAGATGCTTAACCAACTGGGCCACCTGGGTGTCCCTTTCACTTTTATTTTTTAATGTTTTAAGGACAAGAGGTTGCTTAGCATCCTGTCTTCTCCTTTCTCTCACCACAGGAAGGCTTAGGGGTAGGCTTCTGCATCATTATCTTGGTTACTGGGATACATTTCTTCCCTGTAAGACAGCTTATTGCTTTTGGAATCCTAAGCCTATTGTGTGTGTACCTTAAGGGGTTTTTTTTTGTTGTTTTTGCTTTTGCTTTTTTTTTGCTGCTTATTTTTGTCTTCTTTAGTTTTTTCCCCCTGTTTTATGTCTTCCTTCCTCTATTTCATTTCCTTCCATCATGGCATTACGTATATGTGCAAAAAAAAAAAGCTGGCATTTTTCTCTTTGATTAGTAAATTAATACCTGCAGTAATTTTTGGATCTTCGCCATGTTATAGCTATATAATTGCTTGCTATTCCTGCTAGAAATTTGTGGTTCCTAACCTATTCCAAAAACTCAAAAGTTTTGGAAGACTGATTTTTTTTCCCTTTATTTTAGAAAATAATGGTAGTTTTGTAATGCATCATTGGCTTCTTCCCTTGGATACATGGGGATAGAAGATATAATGTCCAAATAGTTTGATTCTGGTATGATTAAAGAAGAAATGACTATGTTGAATCATATAAATTGTTCATATTTAATGGATAGATACTTATATATAATTTGAATGAGAAAATCTATTTATAAACACGAATTGAAACTAAATGGGAGTAAAGATAGGTACTTTTAAGTGGACAGAACTGTCTGCTTTATGGATTTTCAAACAGTTATATTTAGAATTCTTGACTTTTAGAGTTGGAAGTCACCTTTGAAGTTTTCTACCACACACCCATATTTATTGATGCAATATTAAGTCTTTAAGAGGCTGAGTATGTCTTGATCAAATACTTCATTACCATCAAGATGGGAGCTGTGACCTCCCTGTGTACTGGATGCTCTTATCTTTGTAGTAGAGATCCCGACACAGACCTGACACATAGTTCAAATATTAGGCTAGAGTGTTCTTCACTAATCTGTCACATCATGAAGTGAAAGGATGGCTCACAGACCATTTATTTTTACATGTGAAATAAAATGATTATGATTAGAACAATTATGATTTTTTTATTAGAAAAATAATGGGGCGCCTATGTCATATATACATGTAATATTTATATTATAATATTGATACTTTGATATGATACAGATATTTTTCAGTTTGCTGTTTTTGTTCATGGGCTGTGAACTTCTCCAGGTCAAGGACCGTATGACTTTTAATAATGGCTGTCAATTTTTAAACATACATTTTATGCTAAACAGTTTAGCATTTTATGTATGTTGTCTCACTCAAGTCTTGTACGGATAAACGCTATTCCATATTGCAGAAGCCAAGTGAAATTAATTTGCTCATCTGATTGTTCTAAGTTGAAGTTAAAACTTTTATCCACGGGTCTGATTTATAGAACATGTTCATTTTTACAAATTTATTGTATACCCCCCCCAAAAATCCCAAAATTAAAATACTGTTTAAACATTAAAAAACAGTCAAGTTAAAATTAAAATGTAAATGTTAAGGATGCTTTTTTCCTCATAAACTGGATTGCTCGAATCTTTTTCTTTTATTGAAGTATAATTAATATACAGTGTTTTATTAGTTTCAGGTGTACAACATGTTGATTCAACACTTCTGTACATTGCTCAGTGTTTACTATAAGTATAGTCACCATCTGTCGTCATATATTATTACAGTACTTTTTTTTTTTTTAAAGATTATTTGTTGGTTTGTTTGACAGATATAGTGAGAGAGGGAACACAAGCAGGGGGAGTGGGAGAGGGAGAAGCAGGCTTCCTGCAGGGAGCGCGACGTGGGGCCCGATCCCACGACCCCAGGACCACGACCTGAGCCGAAGGCAGACGCTTAATGACTGAGTCATCCAGGCACCCCTATTATTACAGTACTATTGACTATAATCTGTATGCTGTACTTTTCATCTCCAAGACTTATTTTATAACTGAAGTTTCAGCTTCTTAATCCTCTTTATCTATTTCACCTCCCCCAACCCCACAACCACCAGTTTTTTTAGATTTCACATAAATTGACATCATAAGTTACTTGTCCTTCTCTGTCTGATTCATTTCACTTAGCTTAATACCCTCCGGGTCCATCCATATTGTCACAGATGTCAAGGTTTCATCCTTTTTATGGCTATGTAGTATTCCATTGTGTATATATGTACACACAAATCTTCTTTATCCATTCATTTATCAGTGGACACTTAGGGTTGCTTTCATATCTTGGCTTCTGTACATAAAAGTGCAATAAACAGAGTGCACCTTTTCAAATTAGTGTTTTTATATTCTTTTGTAAATACCCAGTAGTAGAATTACTGAGTCATATGATATTTTTATTTTTAATTTTTTGAGGAGCTGCCACACTGTTTTCCACAGTGGCCACCCCAGTTTACATTCTAACCAACAGTGCACAAGGGCTCCTTTTTTTTTTTTTCTACATCCTTGCCAATACTTGTTATTTCTTGCTTTTTGATTTTGGTCATTCTGGCAGGTGTAGGCTGATATCTTGTTTTGATTTTGCATTTCCCAGATGATTAGTGATGTTGAGCATCTTTTCATGTATTTGTTGGCCATCTGTTTGTCTTCTTGAGAAAAATGTCTATGCAGGTCCTCTGCTTTTTTTCTTTCTTTTTTTTTTTTTTTTAAATAAGAGAGGGGTGGGTGAGGGAAGAGGGAAGGGGAGAGAGAGAATCTTAAGCAGGCTTCGCGCCTAGCACAGAGCCTGACATGGGGCTTGATCTCACAACCCTGAGATCATGACCTGAGCTGAAATCAAGAGTCGGATGCTTAAATGACTGAGCCACCCAGGTGCTCCCCTCTGCCCATTTTATAATTGGATTTTTGTTTGTTTCGTAGTGTTCAATTATGTAAGTTCTTTATATATTTTGGATATTAACTTCTTATCGAATATATCATTTACCAGTATCTTCTCCCATTCACTAGGTTTCCTTTTCATTTTGTTGATGGTTTCCTTCACTGCAAAAGCTTTTTCTTTGGTGTAGTCCCAGTAGTTTATTTTTGCTTTTGTTTCTCTTGCCTGTGGTGACACATTTAGAAACATGTTGCTAAGGCTGATTACTACCTATTGTTTCTTCCAGGATTTTTATGGTTTCAGGTCTCATTTAGGTCTTTAGTCCAATTTGAATTTATTTTTGTGTATGGTGTAAGAAAGTGGTCCAGTTTCCTTCGTTTGCATGTGGCTGTCCATTTTCCCAGCACCATTTATTGAAAATACTGTCTTTTTCCCATTGTATACTCCTGCCTCCTTCATCGTAGATTAATTGACCTTATAAGCATGGGTTTATTTCTGGGCTCTTTATTCTCTTCCATTGATCTATGTGTCTGTTTTTGTGCCAGTACCGTACTGTTTTGATTACTGCAGCTTTGTAGTATATCTTGAAATCTGGATTATGATACCTCCTGCTTTGTTCTTTTTTTTCCTCAAGATTTCTTTGGCTATTCGAGGTCTTTTGTGCTTCCTCACAAATTTTAGTCTGTCTTCTAGTTCTATGAAAAATGCTGTTGGTATTTTGATAGGAATTGCCTTGAATCTGTAGATTGCTTTGGGCAGTATGGACATTTCAACAATAATAATTCTTCCAATCCATGAGCATGGCATATCTTTCTGTTTGTTTTTGTTATCTTCAGTTTCTTTTATCAGTGTTTTATATTTCAAAGTATAGCAGGTCTTTCACCTTAGGTTTATTCCTAAGTATTTTAATTTTTTTGGGTGTAATTGTAAATGGTATTGTTTTCTTAATTTCTCTTTCTGCTACTCAGTATATAAAAATGCAACAGATTTCTGTATATTAATTTTGTATCCTGAAATTTTCCTGAATTCATTGATCAGTTCTAATAGTTTTTTGGTGGAGTCTTTAGGGTGTTCTATTTATAGTATCATGTCATCTGCAAAGCATGACAGTTTTACTTCATCCTTACCAATTTGGATGGCTTTTATTTCTTTTTCCTGTCTGATTGCTGCAGGTAGGACTTCAGTACTATGTTGAATAAAAGTGGTAAGAGTGGACATCCTTATCTTGTTTCTGATCTTAGGGGAAGAGCTCTATTTTTCACCACTGAGTATGACACTGTCAGTTTGTCATATTTGGCCTTTATCATTTTGAGATACGTTTCCTTTAAAACCACTTCATTGAGAGATTTTATCATAAAAAGATGTTGTATTTTGTCAAATGCTTTTGTGCATCTTATTGCAGTGCTCATACGGTTTTTATCTTTTCTCTTATTAATGTGATATATCACATTGATTTGTGAGTGCTTAACCACCTTTGCACCCTTGAATAAATCCTATTTGATTGTGGTGAATGATATTTTTTTAATGTATTGTTGAATTTTTTGTGAAGATTTTTATATCTGTGTTCATCAGAGATACTGGCCTGTAGTTTCCTCTCTTTGTAGTGTAGTTTTGGTATCAGGGTAATGCTGGCCTTGTAGAATGAATTCAGAAGTTTCCCTTCCTTTTCTGTTTTTTGATATAGTTTGGAAAGAATGTATATTAACTCTTCTTTAAATGTTTGGTAGTATTTATATGTGAATCTATCTTGCCCTGAATTTTGTTAGGTTTTTTTTTTTATTACTGATTCAATTTTATTAGTAGTAATTGGTCTGTTCAAATTTTCTGTTTCTTCATGATTCAGTTTTGGAAGATTATGTGTGTCTAGGAATTTATCCATTTCTTCTAGGTTGTCCAATTTGTTGGCATATAATTTTTCATAATCTCTTATAATCCTCTATTTTTGTAAGGTCATTTATTTCTCTTCCTTTGTTTCTGATTTTAATTATATGAGACCTCTCTTGATGAGTCTGGCTAGGGCTTTATCAATTTTGTTTATATTTTCAAGGAAGTAGTTCCTGGTTTTATTGATTTTTTTTTTCTATTTTTTAATCTCGATTTCATTAATTTCTGCTCTAATATTTGTCATTTCCCTTCCTCTAGCTTTGGGCATTATATTTGTGTGTGTGTGTGTGTGTGTGTGTGTGTGTCTAGCCATTTTAGGTGTACTAGCCATTTTAGGTGTACAGTTAAATTTGAGATTTTTCTTGTTTTTTTTTTTTTTTTTTTAAAGATTTTATTTATTCATTTGAGACACAGAGATACAGAGAGAGAGAGCATGAGCAGGGAGAGAGGCAGAGGGAGAGGGAGAAGCAGGCTCCTCGCCGAGCCAGGAGCCCGATGTGGGGCTCGATCCCAGGACCCTGGGATCATGACCTGAGCCGAAGGCAGACGCTTAACCATCTGAGCCACCCAGGCGCCCCTCTTGGTTTTTGTTTTTGATGTAGGCCTATGTTGCTATAAGTTTCCCTCCTAGAACAGCTTTTGCTGCATTTCAAAGATTTTGAACCGTTGTGTTTTCATTTTCATTTTTCTCCATGTTTTTTTGTTTTCCTCTGTGATTTTTTGGTTGACTGATTCATTGTGTAGTAGCATGTTATTTAGCCTCTGTGTATAGTGTACTTTCCAGATGACTTTTTCTTGTAATTGATTTCTAGTTTCCTACTGTAGTGGTTAGAAAAGATGCTTGATATGATTTCATTTTTCTTAAATTTATTGAGACTTGTTTTGTGGCCTAACATGTGATCTGTTCTGGAGGATGTTCTATGTACACTTGGAAAGATTTTGAAGAAGACTCTCTTTTTTTTTTACCTAAACCCTATGGGAGGAGGTTAAGTAATTAGTCATAATTTAAAGCCAAGGTAGGGAGAATTGATATCTTCTTACTAAAAGGCTCCAGGCAAGGGGAAAGGATGGAAATGTCCCATGTGCCGGGCTTTGATACCGTTTTAGGTACATTCTCGCATTTACTCCTCCAACCTTACAGTGCTCGCACAACATGCCCATGTTACGATCCGGGAAAGTGAGGTCCTGAGAAGTTAAACTTTGGATGTTAGAGATGAGATTTGAACCAAGTCTGCTGGCCCCTGTATCAATACTCTTTCCCCTGGCCAGCACCCTTTACCACGTGCAGTCATATTATCTGTATTGAATTCGCAGAGGGTCCACCTTTGTGTTCCCAGCCTAGATTATAGTGGGGGGTTATGAAATCAATGCCAGCAAAGTGCAGGCTAAGGCCACCCAGCAGCCCCCACGGATTGCTCAGAGCCAGCAGCCACCCGTGAACAGCTCTGGAGAAAGAGGTGAGGTCCTTGCTGGCATTCTTTTCCCCGCCACAGAATGGTTGGAAGCCTCTTTGTGTCTCTTACCTGTGTCTTCCTTTCTTCCCCAATACCCTCTCAAGTTTCGTTCTTTCCTCAATTATCCACTTCCTCCCCACCCCCACCAATCTTTTCCTCCAGAATAATTTGTATGAACACCCATACATGTTGCTTTTCACTTCATTTCAACATTGGCCCTGCTCCCATTTTTGCCCTCTGCACTGCTACGATTCTTGATTTCATCAGAATAGGCACATAAGCAATTACCTGCAGCAAATATATTTGGAGCCTTCCCTCAACAACCAAGTCGTTCCTCATCCTACACTGAAGTCTAGTGATAATAAAATTGAGAGAGAGACATTTAGACATCAGCATACTAATATTCCCAGAGATTATACCCCAGGCATTATTTAGGTCAATTTTTATTTTAAGGACTGGGTGTTATGCTTTCTCTACCTTTTTTTTTTTTTTCTGCCCACATTATTTGTCTTGGAGTTGCCATGTGCTTAGCCAAAGTCTTGGGAGGACAGCATCTCTTCAACTCCCTGCCAAGTGTCAGCAGGTAGGTAGCTCATACACTTTATACTCAGGTAGAATTGAGTTTGAAGAAGCTAGGTACATCATTGACTGGCTCTGAGAGCAAACTACTTTTAAGAAAAATGAAAAGAATGAGTATTTTGCTGTTTCTGGATGCAATATTCTGTGTATATATATTTGTTAGGTCCATCTGGTCAAATGTGTCTTTCAGAGCCACTGTTTCCTTGTTGATTTTTCTCTCTGAATGATTTGTCCTTTGCTGTAAGTGAGGTGTTCAAGTCCTCTACTTGCATTAAAGTTTCTCCTTTCTTGGCTGTTAATAATTGCTTTAATGTTTTTAGGTGCTCCTATGTTGGGTGCATAAATATATACAATTGGATTGTTATCTTTGTCATTATGTAGTGCTCGTCTTTGTCGCTTGCTACATGAATTGTTTAAATCTTTTAGAAACATGATCCTGTAACCTTTAGACTTTTAACAGGGATGGCTATTCATTGTTCTACTAGTTATTCTTAACTTTTTCTGCACATTAGAATCCTTTGGGGAGCTTTTAGAAGTCCCAAGGCCAAGGCTGCATTGAACCAAGGTTAATTACAAAGGAATGGCTGACAGTGACATTAGATATTAGTGTTTAAGTTCCCTAGGTGATTGCAATACAATTTTTATTGTAGAGAAAATTACAGGTATTGATACTATTTCTGTTGTTCTCTATATCTGTAGTTGAAGGAGATGCTAATTTTGAGAATATAAAGATGTATCTTTTTTTAAAAAGATTTTATTTATCCATTTGACAGAGAGAGACACAGCGAGAGAGGGAACACAAGCAAGGGGAGTGGGAGAGGGAGAACCAGGCTTCCCATGGAGCAGGGAGCCCGATGTGGGGCTCGATCCCAGGACCCCGGGATCATAACCCGAGCTGAAGACAGACGCTTAATGACTGAGCCACCCAGGAGCCCCTAAAGATGTATTTTTTTTAAACCTAAACTCTGATTCTCTGGTTAAGAATATCTGCTGTGGACTTTTCAAAGATTATAACTTGCCTTATACAGTGAGCTTTTTTTCTAGGAAGACATATTCGTATTTTGTTTTGGAGAGGGTCTTAAATATATTATTTTAAATGTATAGATCTAAAGAATTAAAGGTCAGTTATTGAATATTTGAAAAAAATGAAAGATTAGTCTATAACCCTATTCAATTAATTTAATTAACTTCTAGAATAAATAACTCACACATAAGTTCTATAATTTCCCCTCCCCCCAGTATTTTATTATAACTTTTTAAACCTACAGAAACATTGAAAAAGTTTATGATGAATACTCATGTACCCCCCACCTAGATTCTAGAGTTGACATTTACTGTTCTTGTTCTTTCCATTTGTGCATCTCTCCATCCATTAGTTGATCTGAGTTTTCGTGCCTTTCAAAGTAATTTGCAGGTGTCCAAGATCTTTCCCCAAAATACTTCAGCATGTTTACCTTTACTAAAGTTCAGTTCTTTGTAAAATTTGGAAACCATGAAACGCATAAATTCCAAGTGTGTGTAACATAAGTTTCTATAAATAAATATACTAATGCAGTCCATTTTCAAGATGCAGAGCATTACCATTATCTCAGTCTTTTATCTCCTCCTAGTAAATCCCCATTGTTTTGATTTTTTAGCTATGCCTTAGTTTTGCCTGGTTCAGACTTCATATAAACAGAAGTGTACAGTATGTCCTCTTTTGGAGATAGCCTCATTTCATCCAGCATATTTTTGAAATTCTCTGTGTTATGACATGTATCAGTGGTTCTTTTTATTCCTGAGTGGTAGTCCGTTACATGAATATACTTGTTTGTTTATTTCTAGCTCTTATTAATAGACATTTGGACTTATACTAATTTTTGGCTCTTTGAATAAAACTGCTACGAACATTCTTTTTTAAAATTATTTTATTTTTTTAAAATATTTTATTTATTTATTTGACAGAGACACAGTGAGAGAGGGACACAAGCAGGGGCAGTGGGAGAGGGAGAAGCAGGCTTTCTGCTGAGCAGAGAGCCCATGCGGGGCTCCATCCCAGGACCCTAGGATCTGACCTGAGCCAAAGGCAGATGCTTAATGACTGAGCCACCCAGGCGCCCCTGCTATGAACATTCTTACATAAGTCTTTTTATGGACGTATCTTTTCACTTCTGTTGGAGTGGAACTGCTAGGTCGTAAGATAGGAATATATTTAGTTTTTTTAAAGAAGGTGTCAGATATTTTCAAAAGCAGTTGTGCCATTTTACATGCTTACCAGCAGCAAATGAAAGTTTAGATTGTTTTACATCTTTGCCAACATTTAATATTTTATTTTAATATTACTTCTTAATATCAGTAAACTTTTTTCCTGAGTTTGGCTTTATTTGATTCATTTTTAAATTCATTTTGCACATTGTAAATTTGCTCCCCTATACCCCCCCACCCCCGAAATAATCTTAAAAAAGTAGCTTTGGTGAAATGTGAAACTCCTTATATTAAAAAATGGGAACTTGGGCAATTTTTATTTTTGAAGGAATTAAAAAAAAAAATTTTTTTTTAATTTGAGGGAGAGCAGAGAGGGAGAAGCAGACTCCCCGCTAAGCAGAGAGCCTGATGCGGGGCTCGATCCCAGGACCCTGGGATCACAATCCGAGCTGAAGGCAGACTCCCAACCAACTGAGCCACCCAGGTGCCCCTGAAGAAATTTTTTAGAAAACTTTTCTTCTTGCAAAATATTTAACTTTGATCATATTATATAGTGTGTGCTCCTTTGGCATTTATGATGATGTACATAAGATATTGCATTGTTCGAAACTGCATTTAGAAATGGGTTTTTGTTTTCCAATTTCAGTGGGAAAATCAGTTCAAAATAAGAGTTTGTGAATGATTTAATGGATAAAATAAGCAGTTGGAGAAAAATCTGTTTTTCACATAGCTTACTGATACATTAGTTCTGATGTCTACCTCCTAAATTCATTGAAATTCCCAAGAGAAATGTTTCTATGTCTCACTGCTCACCTTTTGGACTTTCTTCTTTATCTAGAACATAAAAGTAATATTTAATGTATCTACTTCACATGACTACATAGTAAAATATAATTTTTGGAATTTAAAATTTACTTTTTCTGTTAATTACTAACTGACTTCTACTTCCAGGGTTGTTTTATTTATTTTTTTTACTGTCATTTTCTTTATTAAAAAGATATCTTATTTTTTGTTCAAAATGCAGAGTAGTTTTAAGTAGAGCTATGTTTAAGATTTCATTTACAGTCAGACACACCATAAATGGACATTGTGTTTTGGTGTACTTATTTCAAATGAAAGATGCCACTGTGAAAGCATTTTATGACTTTTTTGGGGGTTTTTTTGGTTAGCTTTTCCTTGGGTTAACAATTACAGATTTTTAAATACAGATAGAGCTATAAGTGGAGAGAAAGGAAAGAGACATTGTGCTGATTTTGAAAAAGAATAGTCTCTTCAACAAATGGTATTGGGAAATCAGATATCCATATGCAAAAAAAGGAAATTAGACCCTTACCTTGCATTGTACACAAAAATCAAAATGAATTAATGACTTAAGTATAAGACCTGAAACTAAAAAACTCCTTACAAAACAGGGGAATACTTCCTGATCTTAGTCTTGGTAATGATCTCTTGATTGACACCAGAAGCACAGGCAGCAAAGCAAAAATAGACATATTCATCAACTTGTACATGTTAAATATGTACAGTACTTTGTACATATTATTGAGCTAATCTCAATAAAGCTATTAATAAATCAACATACTGTCCAGCAATTGTTGTGTATATATCTGATGATCAGTGTTTGCCTTATTATACACAAATTATGGTTTCAGATCTGCAGAATACAAAAATCAGTTTAACTGCAGTGTAAATAATGAGTTTTAAGGGGCTATAACTAAAGGAAGAAAATTCAGTTAGAAGGGTTTTTTAGTAATCTAGTTACTACTTAGTAATCTATGCTTAGATTCCTGGTTGTATCTTTTGTCACCTGGGGTGGGTGTGGGGAACCTAGGAGGGGAAGATTTCTCTGGGAAGATAATGAGATCAGTGTGGAGCAATAGGAATCCGATGCGTCTGTTAGCAATATAGAGATCATCTGTATAGTGATAGCTGAGCAGTTCTGGAGTTCTCTATCTGGCCTAAAGAAATTTGGGAATCATAGATAGAAACTTGGCATCATAGAGAAGATGCTTACTGAATCTTGGAGTGGTAAATACGCCCATGGGAAGTATTTTAGTTTACTCTATGTAAACATATCTATGGATACATATTAAATGTTAATTGCAAGCCATGATAAAGAACTGTGGTTTTAATCACTAACATAAAACATAATTTGCAAGCTACTTATAAATAACAGTAGCCTTAATAAATAAAATGATGAAGGTCATAAATGATTATTTTATATCAGGTAGTTGACTTCAGTTTACTTAAATTTTGGAATTTGTGTTGCTATCATTAAGTGCTGGTATTACAAAGGAAAAATACCACTTAGAGAACTGCCATTTATTTACATTGTTTTGTTGTAAGCCAGGAAGTTAAGTTATAGTATCCGGTTTGCAGAATACAAATATCAACCTAATTGCAATATAAATAATGGGCTTCAGGGAAATATGACTAGAGGGGAAAAATCCAGTTGAAGGTTGTTTTGAATGGTTTTCTGAGGCGGACTGATGTTCAGTTTTACATTTTAGATAGGGTATTTTTCAGTAAGTCAGTGATGGCATGTCTGGATGTGGAAGCAAGAACAAGGGGGTTATTTTAATAGTACATAATAATACTAGGGTAAATAGAGTTACCAAGAAATATGTTAAAAATAAAAACAGATCTTTAGTTATTGAATGTATTAGGTGTAAAAAGAAATCACAGCTGATTTCTTGTGTGGGTATCTAAAGAATGGTGGCACATTTAATGAAAGAGGAAATAAAGTGCAGCCCATAGTAAAAACAAAACAAAACCTGGGAGTTTGGTTTCTGATTTCTGGATTTTGGCATCTAAATTTATAGATAAGTATGGCATAACAATAGAGAACAGGTATTCTACCTTCAAGCTTTTGTTCCTACTCTTACCTCCCCCACCTTTATTGAAGGTTGCAGAGTTGAACTAGCTTTGTGAAACTGAGCCATGACTTCATCTAGGTGTAAACCCTGACTGAAGTGATGAGATGAAATGGGTTTTCCTTAAGCACATATAAGTACAAAATATACCTTTAAGGAAGTATTTTCTTTTCACGTTACTCAGGGTATACTGTATTTCTTGCATTGTTGGCTTGTATCAGTTATTTGGGATAAATACATTTGTGATATTTTCAGTGGTTTTTAAAATATGTTTTGCTTATTTGAAACAAGATCCTTAATTCTTCTTTTAAGCTTTTAGGTTTGATTGCTTTCAATATAAAAATATTTAGTAAATAGTGGTAACCTTTAAACATACTACTTTATAAGAAACTGTTGACTTTGAAAGTAATTATAAATTGATTTTTTAAATCAGTAATGGTAGGGGTGACTGGGTGGCTCAGTCGGTTAAGCGTCTGCCTTCAGCTCAGGTCATGATCCTGGGGTCCTGGGATCAAGCCGGCTTCTCCCTCTCCCTTTGCCCTCCCCCTGCTCGTGCTCTCTCTCTCTCTCTCTTCCTCTCAAATAAATAAACAAAATCTTTAAAAAAAATCAGTAATGGCTTTAGTTCTTATTATTAGTGGAAATGTATTTGATAATTCCCATAAAAGATTAATGTCTGAAATACTGAATTCAGACATTGGCTAAAAGTTTAACATTAGAAGAAACCTTACTTGTAATTTGTTTGAATTCTTAGAAATGTGTAAAACCTAGTCAGTGTTATATTACATATTTGAAAGTTGGGAAGAGTAAATCTTAAAAGTTCTCATCACAAGGGCAGAAAATTTTTTTTTGTAACTTTGTATGGTGACAGGTAACTAGATTTACTGTGATTGTTTCACAGTGTATACAAATAATAAATTAGGTTGTACACCTGAGACTAATGCAATGTATGTCAATTTTACCTCAAGAAAAAAAAAAAGAGTAGAACCTCATAGAATCTACAGATGTCTTCCTAGTAATGAATGGTCTCTATTAAAATCCTGTGCTTCTGGATTTGTATCAGTATTTGTCAGTACTAGATATCCCACATGGTGCCTGTGTATGTGAAAATACATTTTCAGGGTTGATATATGTAAAATTTCATTACAGACATTAACAGATAAACATTTGCAATTGATTTTGATAAAGGGGAACACTAACTTTCAGCCCCAATTAAACATTGTTCCCCACCCATTAAAAGATACATTATTCTCGGGGCACCTGGGTGGCTCAGATGGTTAAGCGTCTGCCTTCGGCTCAGGTCATGATCCCAGGGTCCCGGGATCGAGTCCCGCATCGGGCTCCCTGCTCTGCGGGGAGCCTGCTTCTCCCTCTGCCTCTCTCTCTCTCTCTCTCTCTGTCTGTCACGAATAAATAAATAAAATCTTTAAAAAAAAAAAGATGCATTATTCTCATTAATAGATCTATATTACAGAAAATGTACTCCATTATTATTTGAATTTAATAAATAAAAACTTTGTGGGGAAAATATGTGTAGAACCTTTTTATACTCTGCCTAAATAAGTCTGTAAAGTTAATAACGTTTAAGAATAATTTAATTAAATTACAAATGGCGCTGCATTTAACTTGATAACTGTATACTAGATAACTTGATACCTTTAATACTAAAATTGTATACACACTGTGCTCAATACATATATAGTATAGTCATTAATAAAGTACATACATGTCCTCTTGTATTAGTCATTACTATTCTATAAATTTAGTACAGAATCCATCATAATAAAAATAAATACGGTCTTTAAAAAACAATTTCTGGTAAGATGCACAGTCCTATGACAAAAAATTCTGTCAATGCTAATGGAGGTGAAGAGAGCTGAAGCAGGGAGAGTTGACTCTTGTTTACTAGAGTATTTTCAGCTGAAATGAAACAGAGCTTAAAATTTCTAAATTGAATTGTATTTTAAGTGAAAGATTATCTGTTGTTGATAAGAGCGTCTCGCAACTTATACAGCTTTTATCTGTCTTTCACAGAGCTCCTTAATAAGCATTTATGGTCAGTTTTTGGCAGCCTTAGAGTCACTGAAGGCATTCTGGGATGTTATGGATGAAATCGATGAGAAGACTTGGGTACTTGAGCCAGAAAAACCTACCCGGAGTGCGACAGCACGCAGAATTGCACTAGGTACAGAAAAAGGATTA
Organism: Mirounga leonina; assembly: GCF_011800145.1. Classification (NCBI taxonomy): domain Eukaryota; kingdom Metazoa; phylum Chordata; class Mammalia; order Carnivora; family Phocidae; genus Mirounga; species Mirounga leonina. The sequence continues at coordinate 55,074,333 of NW_023270305.1, forward strand.
AGGAGACTGTGTGTGTGTGTGTGTGTGTGTGTACTTCGTATTAATTGGGAAAATGGATCTAAAGAGGACATTGGACTCTTAGGTGAGACTTTTTTTTTTTTTTTTTTTTTTTGCTTGAAGTCAACTATTAAAACTTTGGGATGAACTGTGATTTATTACTCTGTATTTGAATAAATATTTTAGGAGAAAAGGGCAAATACTGAGGTGTTTCATTATAAAAGGTGATGATCAATGGAAGTATCATTCAAAGATACTGTTTAATTTTAATTAGAAATAGTGGAACAGGCTTTTCAAAACTTACATTACTTAGGGAAAAAATTATAATAATGCAGTCTTCATCCATGACACTAGACAAGATTAATGTGAACAGATCTGGGAATATTTTCTGACAAAATTTAGAGGATAAAGGAAGCTGAAGTGGGGCCATGCATGCCATTGAAGAGTAATCAGAAAGCACAGAATAATAATTAAACATATTTTAGGTATTTTCTTTACTATAAATATATGATATTAATGAATAAGATGTGATATAGATGTAAATATCCCTGTAATATAACCATATTCTCTTTATTATAAAATTATTGCTTTATGTATTTTTCATTATGAACAAGCAATATATGTCAGTTTTAGAGTTCAACCTCAACATTTTAGATGTTTTAAACTATATTTGAGTTCACAGTAAGTAGTATAGTTAGGTGATTATAAGATACCTATTTATATCTTTCCTTCTTGTTTTCCTTAGCCCAAATAAATACATTGTTAAAAGGCATATATTCCAAAGGATATTATGAAATTCTGTTGTGAATCATATCCACATTAGCAAATTTGTAGTTTCTCCCCAGGCATAATAGATTATCTGGGAGAAAAGAAGTAACATGTAATTATGAGAAAAGGAAGGTATCATTGTGCAAGCAATTCTACAAGTGGTATTGTTAGTCTAAAAAGTCTTTAACGGCATTTAATTTGGAATAATTAACAAATTATGGTGTATTTGTGAACAAATAAATATTAAGAATGAAAATGTTTTCTTCAAAGGAGTGTAGTAACTAATTTTCTTCATGGTTCCATTTAAATAATTATTTTGATCAGGTAATGATTAAATGTACCTTTTATTCTCATTCAGCACAGACAACCTGGTTTTTATTCACACTCTATATTTACCTTTAGCTCTTTTTTTTTTTTTTTGCTTAGGCATTGATTTGTCTTTTTAAGACCAAGTTTTCAGCAAATTAATTGAAATAAATAATATACCCACTGTTAAGTGAAAGTACTTTCTGGAGCCCTTAGTACATGACATTGCTAAAGGCTAATATGGAATTTGTGCTTATGGTAAAGAATGTATAAACAAATGAGATTATAAGTTAACTCTTGTATTTTTGTTTTTCTCATGAATGATTTGTAGTCATTTTTTATTTGATTTGATTACCTCTTTTTGTCAGATCTGTTGTAATTGTGTTCATATTGTTGCCAACCTTAGCCAAAAGCTCATGCTATAGTGTATAAAATTTATCAAGCCATTTTCACTATAAAAAATACAATCCAAATAGACCTTACAGTCATACTAATATACCTTCAAAACATAGTAAAATTTCTGAAATTAGTACAATATTCCAGTAGGTAGAATTTATAAAAGAATCTAGTGCCAAATAGAAATAGATTTTCTTAGATTCTATAAACTAGGTTAGTTGCTTTTGTTATTGAGTGAACAGTTTCTGATTTAATATGAATTGAATTCATTGTTAACTTATAATGGAACAAAAGAACTCAGAAAATGTTTTTTATTTCTGTATTTTTTATTTAAGTTTTTAAATTCTAGGTGACATACAGTGTGATATTAGTTTCAGGTGTTCAATATAGTAATTGAACACTTCCATACAACACTGGGTGCTCATCATGACAAGTGCCCTCCTTAATCCCCCTCACCTATTTAACCCATCCCACCACCTACCTCCCCTCTGGTAACCATCAGTTTGGTCTCTAGAGTTTAGAGTCTGTTTCTTGGTTTGCCTCTCTCTCTTTTCCCTTTGCTTGTTTGTTTTGTTTCTTAAACTGTGCATATGAGTGAAATCATATGGTATTTATCTCTCTCTGATTTATTTCACTTAGCATAATACTCTCTAGCTCCACCCGCATAGTTGCAAATGGCGAGATTTCATTCTTTTTTATGGGTGGGTGATATTCCATTGTATTTCTATACCACTACTTCTTTATCCATTCATCAGTCGATGAACACTTGGGCTGTTTCCATAATTTGGGTATTGTAGATAATGCTGCTTTAAATAAACATCAGAGTGCATGTATCCCTCTGAATTAGTATTTTTGTGTTCATTGGGTAAATACCTAGTAGTGCAATTGCTGGTTCATAGGGTAGTTCTATTTTTAATGTTTTAAGGAACCTCCATACTGTTTTCCAGAGTGGCTGCACTAGTTTGAATTCCCACCAAGAGTGCAAGAGGGTTCCCCTTTCTCCACATCCTCACCAACACCTGTTGTTATGTTGTTTTTAGCCATTCTGACAGGTGTGAAGTGGTATCTCATAGTTTTGATTTCTGTTTCCCTGATGAAGAGTGATGTTGAGCATCTTTTTGTGTCTGTTGGCCATCAGTATGTCGTCTTTGCAAAAATGTATGTTCATATCTAATGCCCATTTTTTAGTTGGATTATATGTTTTTTGGGTGTTAAGTTTTACAAGTTCTTTATACATTTTGGATACTAGCCCTTTATCAGAGATGTCATTTGCAAATATCTTCTCCCATTCTGTAGGCTGCCTTTTATTTTAGTCTTGTTGACTGTGCAGAAGCTTTTTATTTTGATGAAGCCTGATAGTTTATTTTGCTTTTGTTTCCCTTGCCTCAGGAGACTTATCTAGTAAGAAGTTTGTACGACTGATGTCAAAGAGGTTGCTGCCTGTGTTCTCTAGGATTTTTATGGTTTCAGGTCTCATGCTTAGGTCATCTTTCAGCCATTTTAAATTTATTTTTGTGTTTGGTGTAAGAAAGTGGTTCAGTTTCATTCTTTTGTATGTTTCTGTCCAGTTTTCTCATCACCATTTGTTGAAGACTGTACTTTTCCCAATAGATATTCTTTCCTGCTTTGTCAAAGATTAGTTGACCATATAGTTGTAGGCTTATTTCTGGGCTCTCTGTTCTGTTCCATTGATCTGTGTGTCTGTTTTTGTGCCAGTACCATACTGTTTTGATCACTACAGGTTTGTGATATAATTTGAAGTTTGGAATTGTGATGCCTCCAGCTTTGCTTTTCTTTTTCAAGGTTGCTTTGGCTATTCAGGGTCTTTTGTGATTCCATACAAATTTTAGGATTGTTTTAGTTCTGTGAAAAATGCTGTTGGTGTTTTGATAGGGATTGCATTAAATGTATAGATTGCTTTGTGTAGTATAGACATCTTAACAATATTCTTCCAATCCATGAGCATGGAACGTCTTTCTGTTTCTTTGTGTCATCTTCAGTTTTTTTGATTACTATAGTTTTCAGAGTACAGGCTTTCACCCCTTTGGTTAGGTTTATTCCTAGGTATCTTACGGTTTTTAGTACAATTGTAAATGGGATCGATTCCTTAATTTCTCTTTCTGTTGATTGATTATTGGTGTATAGAAATGCAGCAGATTTCTGTACATTGATTTTGTATCTTGCAACTTTACTGAATTCGTTTATCAGTTCCAGCAGTTTTTTGATGGAGTCTTCTGGGTTTTCTATATAGAATATCAAGTCATCTGCAGAGAGTGAAAGTTTGGCCTCTTCCTTGCTGATTTGGATGCCTTTTAATTCTTTTTGTTGTGTGATCACTGTGGCTAGAATTCACCTGTGAAGCCATCTAGCCGTGGACTTTTGTTTCCTGGGAGTTTTTGGATTACTGATTCAGTTTCTTTGCTTGTTATCAGTCTGTCCAAGTTTTCTATTTCTTCCTGATCCAATTTGATAGTTTATATGTTTCTAGGAATTTATCCATTTCTTCCAGGTTGTTCCAATTTGTTGGCATATAGTTTTTCATAATATTCTCTTATAATTGTCTGTATTTCTTTGGTGTTGGTTGTTCTCTTTTGTTTGTGATTTTATTTGTTTGGGTCCTCTCCGTTTTCTTTTTGATGTCTGGCTAGAGGTTTATTGATTTTATTTTTTCAAAGAACCAGCACCTGGTTTCATTGATCTGTTGTGTTGTTTTTTTAGATACTGTATCATTTATTTCTGTTTTAATCTTTATTATTTCCTTCCTTCTGCTGACTTTAGGCTTCATTTATTGTTATTTTTCTAGCTCCTTTAGGTGTAAGGTTAGTTTGTTGGAGATTTTAGATTTGTCTTGCTTCTTGAGGTAGCCCTGTATTGCTATTATATACTTCCCTCTTAGGACCACTTTTCCTACATTCCCCAAGGTTTTGGACTGTTGTGTTTTCATTTTCATGTGTTTCCACATATTTTTAAATTTCTTCCTTTATTTCATGGTTGACCCATTCATTGTTTAGTAGGACGTTGTTTAATCTCCATTTATTTGTGGTCTTTCCAAATTTTTTCTCGTGGGTTGACTTTAACTTTCATAGCATTGACTAAAAAAGGAGAGTGATATGATTTCAATCTTTCTGTATTTGTTGAGGCCTGTTTTGTGACCTAATATGTGATCTATTCTGTAGAATGTTCCATGTACACTTGAAAAGAATGTGTATTCTGCTGTTTTTAGGATGGAATGTTCAGAATATATCGGTTAAGTCCATCTGGTCCAGTGTGTCATTCACAGCCATTGTTTCTTTGTTGATCTTCTGCTTAGATGATCTGTCCATTGATATAAATAGGGTGTTAAAGGCCCCTACTATTGTGTTATTATCAATTAGTTCTTATGCTTGTTATTAATTGTTTTATATATTTGGGTGCTTCTGCATTGGGTGCATAAGTATTTGCAATTGCTAGATGTTCTTGTTGGATTGTGCTCTTTATTATGATATAATGCCCTTTTTCATCTCTTGTTACAGTTGTGGTTTAAAGTCTAGTTTGTCCATAGTTAAAAACAGAGCTATCCTATGACCCAGGAATTGCACTACTAGGTATTTATCCAAAGGATACAAATATACTGATTTGAAGGGGCACTTGCATCCCATTGTTTATAGCAGCAGTGTCCACAATAGCCAAAATATGGAAAGAACCCAGATGTGTCCATCAATAGATGGATAAGAAGATGTGGTGTGTATCTATACAGTGGAATATTACTCAGCCATCAAAAAATGAAATCTTACCATTTGCAACGATGTGGATGGAACTAGAGGGTATTATGCTAAGTGAAATAAATGAAAGACAATTAACATATTTCACTCATATGTGGAATTTAAGAAACAAAACATGATCATAGAGGAAGGGAGAGAAAAAATAAGATGAAATCAGAGAGGGAGACAAACCATAAGAGACTCTTAATCATAGGAAACAAAGTAAGGGTTGCTGGAGGGGAGGTGGGTCAGGGGATGGGGTATTTGGGTGATGGGCATTAAGGAGAGCACTTGGTGTAATGAGCACTGGGTGTTATATGCAATTGATGAATTATTAAACTCTACCTCTGAAACTAGCAATACACTATATAGTAATTGAATTTAAATTAAAAAAAGAGTCTAGTTTGTCCGATATAAGTAGGGCTACTCCATCTTTCGACACCCGTGTGTGTGATAAGTGTTTCTCCACCCCCTCCCTTTCAATCTGCAGGTGGTGTTAGGTGTAAAATGAGTCTCTTGTAGGCAGCATATAGATGGGTCTTGTTTTTTTCTTTTTATCCATTCTGACACCCTATGTCGTTGGATTGGAGAATTTAGTCCATTTACATTGAAAGTGATTATTGATAGAAAATGTTTTGATAAAACTTCATAAAAAGTCATAAACATGTTTGTTTTTACCATTTATTGTATTTCTCATCTTTTAATTTTTGACCACAGTTCTGCTTTTCAAGGAGGTCATGGAAGTCATTTAGATAACTATTTCTTAATCTTGTGATTTCTTTTAATGTTAAAGATCTTGATCACTCTATAGATAATTTTTATTTACACTATAATAGAATTCTGATCAGAATTCTAGTATAAATTAATTATAGTAACTCAATGGATTGACTATGTATTTTGGAACTTTGGATGGATCCCCAAATCTTTAGTCATAATCGTAATTTCAAAATTTCTTTTAGACTATAAAATACTAATATGCTTATTAAAAAACTATAAAACATTGGCTAATCTTTCCTTTGGTACACTAAGTACCAGGTAGATAACCCTTTATTTTTTGTTTGATGAACTTTTCTACTTCTATAAACTTCAATATTCTTTTATTCTAGGAAATAATGCTTCAATAAATATAGACATTGACCCCAGGCATCCTACTATGCTTCCTGAGTGCTGCTTTCTTGGAGCAGACCATGGTATGAGATCTCATATTTAAACGTTAACAGAGTCATAAAATTCTTATCTTGCACTGTTAAAATATTCTGAAATATTAATATATTGGTAATCATTTTAAATGAAAATGTCTCATCATTCTGAACTGTGTACTTTTGTGGTTTTTAAAAAATATATGATTTAGATTTTCCAGTCAAGTAATTAGCAAATTCTGTATTTAACAATATTTATAAGTTGCTAAGAGAATAGATCTTAAAAGTTCTCATCAAAAAAACATTTGTAAGTGGTGATGGATGTTAACTAACCTTTGTAGTGAGTGTATTGCAATAAAAACATATACCAAATTATTATGTCGTACACCCAAAACTAATACAATGTTATATGCCAATTATATCTCAGTAAAAAAAAATTCTGTGCTAAATATCTTTACAAAGTGAGAGCAGCAGACGCTAAATTATTAAACACTTTTTTTTTTTTTTTTTTAAATATCTGAAGTGGTAAAACCTCTGGGAATTAAGCTGAGCAGAAACATACATTCGTGGTAGGTATCTTTGCAATACAATTGTTATTTTTCTATTTTGCAAATTTAATAACAAATTTTTTTTTCATGCTTTCAGGAATCCAGAAAATAGTCTGTTACAAAACTTGAAAGATGTTTTAGAAATAGATTTTCCAGCTCGTGCTAACCTGGAAAAATCTGTAAGTTTTATCAGTGCTTTGATATTCCAAACAGCATAGCATAATGAAAGTTAAATGTTCCTCCTTTAGACACCAGAGAAAAATGAGGCTGAAAGGGAGGGAGTTGGAAGAATATTATAACAGACTTCTGAACTGCAAGCCACAGTAGCATCAAAGAACTTGTTAACCTTTGATTAGTGGTTTAAGTGTACTTTTTTCATGGTCTTCGTAGCAATAAAGTGATTAATGACAGACATCTTTATTATTAAAAATAGGGGGAAAGGTCCAAAGTAGTTAATGAGATGTTTGGATATTCTATTAGTATCTACTTATGGATGATTGAAATAAAGTTTTAATTAGCTTGATGTATTTGTGAAAAGTGGCAGTAGTTTTTAAAAATGAATAGACATTACTATGTTGCAAAAATAATAAACTCAGAATTGATTTTTGATTAAACAGCCGAGGTTGTAGACTGTCAAAGTGGTGGGGATGTTTTTGGCTTATTCCTTTACAGAATTTTGAAATTTTAGTAATCACTAGCTAATGTCAGTTCTTCTCTTTACATACTACAGTGGCACTATATTGATGTACAATATGGGAGAATTACTTAAGCCCAAAATAGAATCTGTTTTGACTATATCTGTGTGCGTTACTTACTGGATGAAAAAAATGAAGCACTCTTCTTACAAATAGCTTTTTTTAAAGTGTTAGTGATATAACTATTTTCTGTAATATTGTGATATAGCTACCTTTATAAAAACTTTATAAAAAGTTAGTATTATCTATACCGTATTATTCATTCTTATGTTACCTTGTGTTTTAAACACATCTGCTTATAAATATTTTCTTTGAAGGATTTTTCTATGGATTGTGGGATTTGTTATGCCTATCAACTTGATGGCGCCATTCCTGATCAAGTGTGTGATAATTCCCAGTGTGGACAGCCTTTCCATCAAATATGCTTATATGAGGTAGAAATAAAATAAATATAAATGTTTATTTATATTTATAAGTAAATAAATAAAAATAACTGTGGCAAGACTTTTTTGGCTACCATGACATAGGAAGTATGCATATTTGGATCTAAAATCTGTTTAGTGAATGGTGATCCCTTTTGCCATTAGCCCCTTTACCAATTCATTTCCAGATGGCCATGTGCTTTCATTTCTTCATCCTGGTTACTAATCAGTAAAGAAATGCCCTAAAGTATCCCAAGAAGGGAGAAAGTGTATCCAGAATATATTCATGGACTGCTTATTGATGCTAACAAATCAAATCAATGGTACCTTGGACTCTTTAAGTAAATATCTCCTGTAACCCAGTGCAAACTCTGTAGACTCATACAAGTGGGAGCAGTGGTGGCAGCAAGGTTAAAGGGTAGCACTATGGAGGTATCTATTACTTTTCAGAGTAGACTTAAGTACAGAATAAATGTAATAATCTTTTGGTATTGAGAAGAATGCATTTTATGATCTAAATATGTAATAGCACTCTCAGTGACATTTTATTTACTATTTACTATATGCGAAGTCTGCTTCCATTACTGTGTAGTCACTTGATCTCTACAGAAGTGCATAGTTGACATGATTATATATGCATGTATATATAGAACACCTTCCAGTTCTATAGTGCTTTCCGTCTTCCTTAATATCACCTCCCGTTTTTGTGCTTAGATATAGCAGTTGGCGTTATCTGCACTTTAACAATGGAGAACTTAGAGATGTCAATTTACCTTATATAAAACCATAAAGTACCAGGTCTAATTATAGAGATATTCTTAAGGGAACATGTGCTTTCTTTTGTAATAATGAATATTCATTTAATTTTTTAAAATGGATTGCCTCATGCTTCTAATTAATGGATTGAGAATTAACCCACTATTGGTGATTAATTAAGACCAGAATTAAGACCTAAATATTCAAGAGCCTATTGGATCTTTTATAGCAGGAGTTCTTAATTTGTAATTAATGATTTTAGGTGGGGTCTATGAACCCCATGGACTTGGTGTGCATTATTTTCTTGTCTTTTGGGGTTGAGAAAGTGCATAAAGGGGCATAAACCAGTGGTATAGACCTTGACATCCATGCTGGTCTCCCCTTGTTTGTTATTCAGCATATTACCAGTCTGGTATTGGCTCAGGAAATGTTCCCCTTACTTTTTGCTAAAAGAAAATTAAGAAGGTAAATCTTTTGGAATAAAAATATATGTACTCAAAGGAAATGATATTTGGAGAATCTGTAATCATGCTGACACTGCTCCCTTTATCTTCTCTCTTTAAAATCTTCAGTGGTTGAGAGGACTACTGACTAGTAGACAGAGTTTTAACATCATATTTGGTGAATGCCCATATTGTAGCAAGGTAAGAAAATAATCACATTTCATAAAATGTGCCTAGCTTTCTTTTAGTAACATGTTCTGGAAGATAAGCTGATATACTATATACATATCTAAAACATTATTTTATTAATTATTCTGTGTATTAAAAAAAGTAAAATAGTCCCTACCCATAACATTGTTTTTTAAATTGCTCCTTTGGAAAATACTTTTTTTGGTCAAACTGTATCATGACCCCATTTTTTAGCATAAAGCAATCTTAATTTTAGAACGTCCACAAACTTACTTTGTATTCTTTTTTTTTACAAGCCAATTACCTTGAAAATGTCTGGAAGGAAATCCCAAAATAAATAAGAATGTAACATTTCTGTGAAGAACTGGCAACTTTAAAAATTAATCATCAAAAGGACTTTATTTGATATCTTCATAGAAAATATAAAGCAAGACATACTAAAGCCAAAAGAAAAAGAATGATGAAGCCATAATAATACACGTCTGCCTTTGTCTCTTCACTAAGAGTAAAGTCTGTGACCTCCATACCAGTTGTAGAAGTAGATGTATCCCAAGATGAAGATCTCGAATTATTGAATATATCTGGACTCGTAGAATCTTGATAGGGTTCATAAAATGAATTTGGGAAATATATACAGCTGGACTGTTGTGGAGAACTTTTTATTTCATTCAGAATTTCTTGAGACTCACAATACTTTTGTCTTCTCCTTGTGCTTTCCTGTAGGAAATACATATATTGTGTTAGATTTGAATTATCCTAGTATTTATTTTGTGTAGTCTGTAAGAATACTAAATAAAACATGTTACAAAAAAAATTTTTGTATATTTTTCCTGAGAAGTTTAGGTCCTGGATCCTACATCGTAAGAGTTTACAAAGTACTCACTACATTAACCAACCGAAATCTAGTCCTTTTAAATCAGGAAATAGGCCATCTCATAAGTAATTTATCCTCTAAAAATTTTCTTGGCAAGACAAAAAACTAGGCTTAATCTTACATGGGCAAGATAGTCATAATTAGAAAGCTTTTTGGTTATTAATAATTAGTGATTCTAAGGGAGCCAAGGCAGAGAACAAGATGGTGGGGGCAGTGCTGCATGTCCTCAGAGCAGTCTCAGTCAGCAGTCTGCTGCCCAGAATCCAAAGAATGATGTCTTCCAATAACAGACCTTGAGAAGACAGCTGGTTAAAATCCTTATTTGTCCTGAAAGTTGATCCAAGAAAAGATGCTCATTCTAGTCTCCTGGCCAAAAAGGAAACAAGCAGGCTCTACAAATTATAGTTTTATAATGTTAAGCTGAAATGCCTAGAAGCACACAACAAAATTTGTCAAGAGGTATTGCCAGAGATTCATGAAGATAAACATTGGTAGGGACATGGAACACACTGTATAGCAAGCAGGATCAAGCTGTTTACCTGTGGAAGTATGAAGGAGAATATCTTCATAATGAATAAACTCAAGGGAACTATTTCTTAGGAAGAATCAGCACCTGACCCATGGCGAGGACCTAATATATGTGAACTCAGATCTTAGCAACTCCAGCCAGGAACTGTGATTGCATAGGGCAATTAGTATTTAGCAAAAAAATAAATAAATAAATTTCCTCCAAACTGATCTGTAGGATTGAACACAGTCTCAGTCAGAATCCTAGCAGGCTTTGGAAATCCAAAGGACCAAAAATAGCTAAAACAACCTTGATGAAGAACAGAGTTGAAAGACACACTTTTCCATTTCAAAACTGACCACAAAGCTAGAGAAATCAAGACAGTATGGTCATGGCGTAAGGACAGGCATACAGATCAGTGGAAGAGAACTGAAAGTCCAGAAGTAAACTCTCACATATATGAGCAATTGGTGTCCAATAAATGTACCAAGGCAATTCAGTGGGGACAGATAATCTTCAACAAAGGTGTGGAGACACCTGGACATCCTTGAAAAGAGAGAAAAATAGACCCCTACCTCATTTTATACAAAAACTGTAGACCTAAATATAACAGCTAGAATATAAAAATTTTAGGAAAAAACAGAAAATCTTTGTGTCCTAGGGTTAGGTAAAGAGTTCACATATATTAAATTCACAATCCACAAAAGAAAAAAACCTTTTGTAATTCAAAGGACATTATTTAAAAAAAAAATGAAAGTCACAGATTGGGAGAAAATTCTGCAAATCATTTATCTGATAAAGGACTTGTATCCAGAATATGTAAAGAAAACGAATAGACAATTCTCTAAAAGCATATGAAAATATGCTCAGCATCACGATTGTAAGACAAATGCAAATCAAAACCAGAGTGGGATAACATCTTACCCCTTTTAGGATGGCCATTATCAAAAGAACAGAAAATAACCAATGGTGAAGATAGAGAAATTGGAACCCTTGTGTACTCTTGGTAGAACTGCAAAATGGTGCAGTCATTATGGAAAATAGTACAGAAATTCCTCAAAACATGACAAGTCGAATTATATGATCCAGCAATCCTACTTCTGCGTATATATTCAAAAGAATTCAATTAAGTTTCTTGCAGAGATATTTGTATACCCATCATGGCATTATTCACAGTAGCCAAGAGGGGAGAAACAACCCAAATACCCATAGGTAGATGAATAAAGAAAATGTGGTATAAACATATAATGGAATATTATGCAGCCTTAAAAAAGGAAATCCTGCCACATGCTACAATATGGATGAACCTTGAGGACATTATGCAGAGCAAACTATGTCAGTCACAAAAAAACATGTAATTCCACTAATACAAAATATTTAAAGTAGTTGCAAAATGTAGGGGAGTTGGTATTTAGTGGGTCTAGAGTTTCAATTTTGCAAGATGTAAAGTTCTGGAGATCAGTTGTACAACAGTGTGAATATACTTGGCAGTACTAAACCATACAGTTGAGGTAAGTTTCATGTTATGTGCTTTTTACCACAATAAAAAAAGATTTAAAAATAGTATAGTGATTCCCAACATTTATCATGACATGGCACCCTTTACCCAATATACATGCCATATATTGGGTAAGGGAAGAGGCTATTTCAAATCAGAGGAAACTGCCCCAGGGTGGATACTGTGGCATGTCTCTTTGAATGCTCCAGGAATAGACCAACCACTATAGACTGAACAGATACAGATGCATGCAAGTTCCAGGAATTTCTTAAATGTTTTTTAACGACATTCCTGTTGGCCAAAACTCCAAGAATCAGTTTCCTGTTCTCAGCTTGTTACAAGTCGTTCTGTTCCTGCTTCACTTTGGTGCCCTGGCCTGCCCTCTCCTTGTACCATTTATCAAGTAACTTGGAAGAGAAGAGATTTATAAACAAGGCAAAATATTTGAATCTTCATCTGATGTAGTACCATCATTCTTCACAAAAGCTACTCTCTCGACCTCTAAACAACCATTCTTCAGAGTCTTTTTTAACCCCACAAAAGTCACTTTCAGGATACAGAGTTTTAGAAGGTAAGAAGTAACTTCTACATAAGGTATATAAAACAAAATAGATATCTTAAAAGCACTTTAGCTCTTCTACCTAGAAGAAACTATTGAGAGTCAACTAACTTTACTGCCTGAGAGCTAATAAAGACACACTGTCACAACTTTACTAAATTTTTGTCAGCTTTAGAGGCACCTGGCTGGCCCAGGGTAGAGCATGTGATCTTGATCTCAGTGTCATGAGTTCAAGCCTCACGTAGGCTCGGAGCCTACTTAAAAAAAAAAAAAAAAAAAAGTTTTGTCAGCTTTATTTGCTAAAGGCAAAGTAAGTGAGTAATTATTCCTGTGGACCCATAAAGCATTGTTCTTCCACAAAGAAAGAAGTACGCCATCAAATTGCATATTTTTAAGGGCTGAGACCACTGGTAAGCTAACTTAAGTAGCATTTATATATAACTTACATGTGGAAATGGATGATACCCCATCTAGGTAAGAACAGAAGTCAAGCCACTAAAATTTCAAGATAGAATTGTCTACTGTATAACCTATGTACCTAGCCTCTCTCTAAGCAACAACTAATATCAAATGGGAAAGCACTCATCTAAGGATTTAACCACCAGTTGTCTTCAGCTTACTGAGTGATCTGCTTGGGAAAGAGTCTGTGGCATGGGTTGTAACAGAGACCATGTGACCTGTAAAACCTAAATATTTAACTATCTGGCTTTTTGCAGAGAAGTCTGACCACTCTTGATATTGAATTCATAGTTAAAAAGGAAAAACCTCTAGGCCCAGATGATTTCACTGGAGAATTCTCAAACATTTTAAAAAGAAAAAACATCCTCCCCCCCCCCCCCCAAAAAAGAGAGAGAGAGAGGGAGAAAGAAAAAGAGACAGATTCTACTCATTCTCTTCCAGAAATCAGAAGGAAGACTTCTCATTTTATGAGGTCATCAGCACTGCCATGATACCAAAACCAGATAAAGACATAGAATAAAAAGAAAACTACATACCAATAATCCTCATTGATGCAAAAGTCCTCAACAAAATACTAGCAAATTGAATCCAGCAACATATGAAAAGAATAATACACCATGATCTGGTGGGTGGGGTTTATTCAAGGAATGTAAGACTAGTTCAGTTTCTTGATTCAAACACTAATCAATGTCATCCACCATGGTGACAGTATAAAGGTGAAAAATCATATGATATTATTAATTGATACAGAAAACCATTTGATAAAATTCAGTACCCATTCATGATAACTCTTAATACACTAGAAATGCAGGTGAGCTTTATCAACTTGATAAAGAACACCTACCGAAAATCTACAGCTAACACCATACTAAATGGTGAAAGGTGAAAAACTGGAAACAACTCACATGTTCTTCAACACTATATCCATACTTTAGAATACTACTTATTAATAAAAAGGAATGAACTACACTACTGATACATGCAAAACTCAGATGGATCTTTAGGGCATTATGGTGAATGAAATAGAGTCCATCTCAACAAGTTACACAGTATATAATTTGACTTTTACAACATGCTCAAGATATCAATTATAGTAATGCAGAACAAATCAGTGCTTTCCAGGGATCAGAATAAGGGGGAAGGTGTCCCTATAAAGCAATACACAGAAATTTCTTTGTGAGGGAGTTTCTAGAACAGTTCTGCAGAGTAATTGTGGTAGTTACTCTATACATGTAATGCAATTTCATAGGAACATATGAACAAATGCATGTAAGAACCGATGACCAAATGAGGTATTTTATAGTAATATGCCAATGTTCCTGGTTTTGAAAATTATACTATGGCTATAAGATGGTCATTGGGGAAGCTGGGTGAAGGGTACATGGGAGCTCTCTATTATTTTTGTAATTTCTGAGTGTTGCAATTACTTTAAAAAGTTAATAAGTTCAGAAGTAAAATAGAGTTCCAGCTCTCCCTACACCAAATAAAAAAGTAAAGGTGAAATACAGGTATTTTCAGACAGACAAGAAGTGAGAGAATTAGTCTCCAGGAAACCTACACTACAATAAATGTTAATGGAATTTTTTTTTTTTTTTAAGATTTATGTATTTATTTTAGAGGGAAAGGGAGAAAGCACAAGTGGGAGGAGGGGCAGAGAGAGAGGGAGACAAGCAGAGTCCCCAGTGAGTGGGGAGTCAGACACATGGCTTGATCTCAGGACCCTGAGATCATGACCTGAGCTGAAACCAAGAATTGCACACTTAACCGACTGAGCCACCCAAGCGCCCCTAAAGGAATTTTTTTAAGAGGAAGGGAAATGAACCAACTGTAAACTCAAATCTATGGAAGGTCTGAAGAATTCCAACAACAGTAAATATGGGGATATTTGACTTTTTTCTTCTTCCTTTAATTGGAAATAAAACTGATTTTTTAAAGCACAATAGTAACTGCATTATGGAATTAATTACATATTAATTAATTTCTTAAAAACGAAATGTATGACAACGATAGCAAAAAGGATGGGAGGATAAATGGAAATGTGTTTTCACAAGGTTCTTACATTATATATTAAGTCAAGGTAGATAGTGGTATGATAAGTTAAAGATGTACATTGTAATTTCTAGAGCTATGCTAGCCACTGACCATATATGACTTGAACACTTGGAATATGGCTAGTCTGAATTAGGGTCTGCTGTTAGCATAAAACACACTAGACTTTGAAGACTCACTATGAAAAAAGGAATGTAAAAGGTCTCAATTTTTATTACAATTATAATGTTTTGGGTGGTTTAATTAGAGTATATCATTAAAGTAAACTTTACCTGTTTCTTTGAAATTACATATGTGGCTTACATTATATTTCTGTTAGAGTGGTTTCAGAGCAGGGATTTGCAAACTTTTCCTTTAAAGGGCAGATAGTAAATATTTTAGGACCTTGGGGGCATGCAGCCTGTGTTACAATTACTTAGCTTTGCCACTATAGCATGAAAGTAGCCACAGACAACATGTAAGAGACTTAGTGAATAAGTATGGCTAGGCTGTAATATAACTATTTACAAAAAGAGGTGGCTTGCTGATTTTGGCCCATAGGCCATAGCTTGCTGAACTAAAGTACCTACTACAACAAAAACCAAGAAACCAAGAAAGAACCCCAAAAAGTATAGTTTAAAAATTGAAGAGATGAGAGACAAATTCTCCATTACTCCAGAAGAAAGCAGGAGGGAGGTAAAAGGTGACAAAGAATAAACAGGGCAAAAAGAAATCAAATAGCGAGACTGTAGATTTAACTCAACTACAATGTTTACGTTAAATGTAAATGAATAGATTAAAAGGAAGTTCTGTGAAGCTTTACAAAGTAAGACAAACTCTGTTATTTACAAAAGCACTCACAGACACAAAGACACAGAAAATACAAAACAAAAACATTAAACATAAAAGGATGGAAAAGGATACATCATGTGAACTAATCATAGGAAGGCTAGAATTATTAAAATCAAATCAGACAAAGTAGAATTCAAGATAAAGAATACTGACAGATACAAGAAAGATGTTTGGGGTGCCTGGGTGGCTCAGTTGGTTAAGCGACTGCCTTCGGCTCAGGTCATGATCCCGTAGTCCTGGGATCGAGTCCCACATCAGGCTCCCGGCTCAGCGGGGACCCTGCTTCTCCCTCTGACCCTCTCCCCTCTTATGCTATTTCTCTCTCTCTCAAACAAAATCTTTAAAAAAAAAAAAAAAAAAAAAAGATGTTTCACAGTGATAAACAGATATTTCACCAGGAAGATGTAACAGTTCAAAATCTGTATATACCTATTAAGGGAGCATCAAAATCCATGAAGCAAAAACTTATGGAACTAAAGGAAAAGTAGACAAATGTGCAATTATGGTTGAAGATTTTAACATTCCTTTGTCATTAAATGATTAAACAGGAGGACAAAACAAAGCAAAACAGTATGTATATAGAAAGTTTGAACACTATCAAACAATTTAACCTAATCAACATTTATAGAACAGTAAACTCCAAACTTCAGAATACACATTTGTTACAAGTACATAAGGAACATTCACCAAACTAGGTCTTCTTCTTGGCCATAAAACAAGTTTCAGTGTGTTTTAAAGGGTTGAAAAAATACAGGATATGTTCTGATAATAAGAGTTAAATTAGAAGTCAACAAAAAGATAACAAAGAAAATCTCAAAAAATTTAGGAATTAAAAAGCATACTTCTAAATAATTCATTGGGTGAAAGAATAAGTCAAGGGAAATTAGAAAATATATTTAATTGAACAACAGTGAAACACAACATATCAAAATCCATGGACTACATCAAAGCACTGCTTAAAAATTTTTATAGCTATATATATATAATAGATTTGAGAGAGTGTGTGGATGGGGGAGAGGCAGAGAGAATCTCAAGCAGACTCTATGCTGAGTGCAGAGCCCAACAGGGGCCTTAATCCCATGAAGCCAAGGGATCACTACCTGAGCCAAAACCAAGAGTCAGATGCTTAATCGACTGGGCCACCCTGGCGCCCCACTATATATTTCAGAAAAGAGACTTAAAATTAATTTTAGCTTTTATCTTATGAAGCTTGAAAGAAAAGAGTACCTAAAATAAGTAGAAGGAAGGAAATGATAAAGAATGGAAATTAGCGAAATAGAAAAAAAAAAAAATCAGTAGATAAATCAACAGATCCAAAAATTGGTTCTTTGAAAAGATCAATAAAAATGATGGGCATCTAGCTAGACTATCAAAAAAAGAAAAATAAAGAAAAAAAAAACTAAAAAGTTACCATAATCAAGAATGAAAGAAGGGACATCAAAATGGATACTGAAGATGTTAAAAGGATAATAAGAATGTCATGAACTACGTAGTGCTGAGAAATTTGACAACTTAGATGAGATGGACAAATTCCTTGAAAGATACATATTACCAAAATTGACACAAGAAGAAAAACAAAATCTAGTAATTTCATTACAGCTGTTAAAGTAAATTCATAATTAAAAATTTTCCTACAACAAAACTCTAGACCCAGATGATTTTCTTGCTAAATTCTATTAAATATTTATGAAAGACAAATCTTAGTAAAACACTTCCTGAAAATAGACACTTCCAACTGATACAATGACCTGAAAAAAAACCACACAAGGATATTATGAGGAAAGAAATTACAGATCAAGATCTCTCATTAATGTAGATACAAGGAAAACCCCTGAATGGAATAACAGCAAAATGAATCCAGTATGACAACACATCATGACTAAATGGGGTTTATCCCAGGGACAAAAGAAGGCTGATTTAATATTCAAAACTCAATGTAATTCATTATACTAGTAAAGGAGAAAAGTCATAGGATCAGCAAATTCCAAAAAATTACTTAAATATTCATTCATGACTTAAATTTTGTTTTCTTTCCAACAAACTACAATGAAATTTCCTCAGCCTGATAAAGGGCATTTAGGAAAAGCCTACAGCTAACATACTTAATGGTTAAAGAATGAATATTTTCCAGCAAAGAACAGGAACGAAAGCAAGGATGCCCACTCTCGGTGTAGTATTCTACATCACGGCAGGTGTAATAAAGCATGAAAAAAAGATAAGAAAGGCATACATGCTGGGAAGGAGGAAGTAAAACTCCATTCACAAACATGATTGATTATGTAGAAAATGCTAAGAATGTATCAAAAAACTACTAGAATTAAAAAGTGAATTTAGAGGGGCGCCTGGGTGGCTCAGTTGGTTAAGCGACTGCCTTCAGCTCAGGTCATGATCCTGGAGTCCCGGGATCAAGTCCCGCATCGGGCTTCCTGCTCGGCGGGGAGCCTGCTTCTCCCTCTGACCCTCCCCCCTCTCATGTGCTCTCTCATTCTCTCTCTCTCAAATAAATAAATAAATAAATCTTTAAAAAAAAATAAATAAAAAGTGAATTTAGAAAGATCCCAGGTCACAAGGTCAATATACAAAATGATATTTACAATAGAATTAAAAATATTTAGAGATAATTTTAATGGAAAATGTATAAGATATCTACACCAAAAACTACAAAACACTGTTGAGAGAAATTAAAGATCTACATAAATGGAGAGAAGTAGCAGTTTCATGCGTTGGAGGACTCAACTGTGTTGTTGGGATCTCAGTTGCCCCTAAGCTGATCTTTATAAAGATTTAATGGAGTCACAGTCAAAATCCCATTGTGCTTTTTAGTGGAAACTGACAAACTGGTTCTTAGATTTTATGGAAAGGAACAGAACCTAAAATGGCCAGTGCTTTCTTGAAGAAAAGGGATGAAGGACTTCTATTATAAAGCTGCAGTAATGATGCAGTGTGGTTTTGGTGTAAGGACAGACTGACAGAAGAGAAGAGAGAGTCCAGAAACAGACCAGTACTGTCAGCTGACTTTTGAAAAAGATTCCAGTGAAATTTAATTAGGAAAAGGAAAATCTTTTTACACACGGTGCTGAGACAACTGGCTCTCTATAATGTAAAAGAAGGAATCTTAACCCCTTACACCATATACAAGAATGATTTGAGATGGCTCACAGATTCGAAATGAAAGCTAAAACTATAAGCCTTTTAAAAAAATATATAGCAAACCATGACCCCGAGATAGGCAAAGTTTTCTCAGGTTTCTTTACAGGAAAAAAAAAGATAAATTGAACTTCAAATAAAAATAACACAGTTTTGCTCACTGAAGACACTGTTAAATAAATGAATAGGCAGGCTGCACTAGAACATATCCACAATACAGATATACAGAGAATTCCTACAACTCAGTAATAAAGAGACCATCATCCACATAAAAAGGGATCAAGACATTTCACAAAAGAAGATATATGAATGGGCAGTCAGCACATGAAAAAGTGCCCACAATTATTAATTATCAGGTACATGATAACTGGAATCAACAGAGATACGAACACATAAATGTTGGAATGGCTAAAATTAAAAAGACCAACAGCAAATGCTGGGGAGTATCTGGGATTACCGTCAGGAGTACAAAATGGAAGAATCTGTCAGTTTTTTATAAAGTTGAACATACACCTGCCTTGTGAACTAGCAGCTCCACTTCTCAGGACAAACAAAACGTCTTGTGTCACAATGTTCATAGCAACTATTATTCATGGTGGCTAGAGCCAGGGGCAGCCCAGGTGTCATTAATGGGAGAATGGATATGTGAATTATAATGCAGTTCCACAATGGAGTACTACTCAACAAGAGAACAAATGACTGAGATATGCAGCAATACGGATGAGCTTCAAAAAAAACATGCTGAGTGAAAGAAGCCAGATCCAAGAGTACATACTGTGTGACTACATGGTATATGACTTTTGAGAAGAGGCCGAACTAGCCTGGTGGTGAAAATCAGAGTACCAGAACAGTGGTTGTCTGGGAGAAAAGGACCAACTGAGAAAGGGAACAAAGAGCTTTCTGGAATGATAAAATCTGCACGTGTGTATCACAATGCCACCCCAATTAAATCAATGTCTTTGCTTGGAACCTGGGCATCAGTTTTTTTTATAGTCTCTCCTTACCTCCATACATAAGTGATTCTGGTGGACAGTTAGGGTTGAAAAAGACCACTCAAGAATCTCAGAATTTTGTCACCAAGCAATATTTGTGATTTTATAAATGGTAACTGTAACTGCAAAAGATTCTTATTAGTTCTAAAAAAGCATTCTCTGGATAAACGTGCATGCTTGCTGGTTGGATAAGAATTGCCCAACTTGTATGCATCTAATTTTTGTCTTGGCTGCCAAGAAGTTCAGAGCCAAATTCAGTGTTCAGTTTAGTGATTAACATCCCAGCTGCCTAATACACCAATTTGAGGGGCGGGGCAGGGGGCGTTGGGAGATAGAGGATGGGGGCATTAAAATATCCTGTTTCACATCTTAAACTACCTCAAATCATTTGGGGGAAAATGACGGTGTATAAATCATAAAAAATATTGGTCATTTTGGAAAAAAATTTTTTTCACTGAACATATAAATACATTGTATGCTTCTCCTTCTTGTCAAAAGAAGGTTAGGTAAACAAAGACTTTTGCTATTGCTTGGATGAGTCCTCTGCTAAAGGTAAATCACTATCCGACCAAATGATCGAATAACGTTAAAAAATACATCATTTTAAAATACAACCATATAGACAGGGAAACTCTTCACTTACATTTGATTATAAGGGTGAGACTGGAGGAACCCATGTAAGAGTATGGAATATGTTAAGAGTCCCTAATGGATCATAGATGGCATAAAAAATTTAAGTGCACTTCATTACATTCTTAGGCTAAAGAAAGAAATCAGATCTGTACGCAAATGTGCTCACTGTCGTTCTGTTTCTATGATGACTGGTGTCAGCTGCTTTGATTTTGTCCACTGGATAGGGTATTTTTCTGCCCCTTCTCATTTAACAAAACCATACAACCTTGGCCCTCAGGAGAAACTAAAATGTTTTTATTCCCAAAGGGCATATTCTAATGCAACACGAAGGAAAAAAGAAACAACAAAAAGCCTCTCACCTGAGCTGTCTCACTGTTAAGCAGTCCAGTCGGCGGCTCCTCTTTTTGCACTTTTCTCCCCGTTAAGCAGGACTCAGCACTTCTCTCACTATGGATGTTTTTTTCTATTGACCTATTTTGCATCTGACTGACTTGCTTTGTTGCAGCGTTTCGAGAAACAACCTGTTGATAGAGAGTAAAAATGTATAATGAAAACTTTTGACACTTGTAAGAAAAAAAATGCATTCCCGTCCAGATTCTTGAAAATTCTAAACTTGCCAAGTTTTGTGAAAAGGAAGAAATAAAGAGGAAACCAACAAATGGATGTTATGGAAAGAATATAGTCGTTGGCAAGATCCAGACCCTTTCTCATCAATAGTACAAGACCAATTAAAATTAGTGTCACTGTTGTACGCTTTTTAGAAATCATCTCTACAGATAACTTGCTTATTGAAAACGGCATTTTTACAGAAAACTGTCACATTCTCAAACTGCACATGAATTCATTATTAACCTTTGCTGGGAGTGGATCCAGTACATCTTTTTAGTTTAAATTCTTATTAATAAGAATCTTAGTTTTCTATCATTGAAGTGAGCCTAATTAATGTGAACGGATAAAAGGAGCTTATGATGTTGCTTACTTTTTTATACAGGTAATTTAACCTTTGAGCAGATGAGTCACAGTTCATGTCACCTAGTCCTGTGTACCAGTATCAGGGGTTAAGTTCTCCAACAAGCCTGCTGTCTCTAAGGTTTCTTTTTCACACCACAGTGTTTTCTGGGGGATGACTGACTCTTAATAACCTTGAAGTAGACAGGAAATAGAAGGGCAGGTCCCACAATAGAGTTGGAAGATTGAAAGCCACAGTGAAGACCCTTATGTGAAGTATTTGCTCAGCAGCTTCGTGTTTACAGCAGCTGAAAGTGCCATCACCTTTTTTCCGGGGTTAAATAGGGGGCAGAAGATAGGAACAGCGCAAGGGGAAATAACGGAGTAGCCAGTGCCAGAACGGAGAATGAATTACATTGGCTGGGCAAGCAGAGCCTTAATTTGTAGTCTCTCAATTTTTAGCTTCTATTGCCAAATGTGTTCACTCCTTCCCTTTAAAATATGCTGGTGTTTTGTGGCTAGGCCTAAGCTGTCACAACACCATTCTTTATTCACCCCTCCTCCTGGATCCCAGCTTCTCAAAGGATAGCAAAGCCATTGCTTTTCAGTAACCTGACAATTGGAATTGTTCCCTCATCACTCAGGGTTTCTTTATTTTCACCACTCAACTCTCCCAAACTACTGGGAAAATTCACGTGTAACCACCTTCTGAGTCACTCTCCCACTGAAGTCAACTTGGTGATAAAGGCGCATCAGACCACCAGTGTGAGACAAAGGGTTTCCCAAGGCTGTTGTACACCGTTTCATCCTAATAAGACTGGCTTGCCAATCATTGTGAAAATGTGTCTTATGATATAAAGGATTCGTTGAGATATTAATTGAGGTTTTTAACGCCTCCTGGATGCTAGGCACTTTAGGTATAACGGTTTTTGGCCTGGGAGCCTCTGATGTACAAACAAAATTTGATCTAATATATTCAGTCCTCCGTGAGGCTTTCTGGAAGAGACGAGGCCTCCTGGATCTGCTGTCAGTTGGCCGGATGGCTAGGTTGTGCTGCCATAAGCAGTTCTAGCTAATAAACAAAATGATATCCAGTTTATGAAAAATTTCTTTTTCTAGGGAAACTTCTAAAACGGTAAGAATGAAGTGGGATGATTAAGTTTTACTCTCAATTATGAACAGAGGGTAGAACTTTTCTCAAAGACATAAAAGTAAGTACAGGAAACACTCTGGGCATCTCATATAATCAAATAAAATGATACTGTCCGAATATGTGTCATTTTCAAGAAAGTGGCTATTCAAATAAGGTATCTTTTATTTAATTTCCCATCAGCACTTCACGGTGTTCTAAGAAACCTGCAGTACTCTGGCCTCCTAAAATTCAGTAAGTCAAAAATATGCTCGTAATTGAGATTTTATACTCTCCTTTTCTCACACAGAATATGAAGACGAGCTTAACAGAATTATTTTGAGAAGGCTCAAGGAAGAATTTTATAAATTTTTAAGTTCAATACAAAGATTACTACAACCAATAATAATATGTTCACCCCTGGATTTGCTGTGGGAACCTCAGATTTAGGGTAAATGGAAGGACAAACTTTTACTTGTCTGAAATGTAGGACAGCTTGAACATTTTCACTCTGTCCTCCAGCTACCCCTCTGTCTAGGTAGAGCATTTAGGAAGGATGGGTGGCTCATTATGCCCAGGTCTCTGTGCTATTCCCATGTGGACTCGGGCACCCTAACGAGGGGGGAGATATGATAAGCTGATGAGAGGGTCCACTACTGGCTCTTGAGGAAACAGCTTATTCAAGGGTTGAGTGGGGGCCTTCAATAATACTGGTTTTCCACCTTGGCTTTCGCATTCTCATCTGGGAGTTCTAGAGCTTTAGCTCACCTCAGCAAGCATGCTTACTGAAATATGGTTTCCTTCAGTGAATTTTGGACATTAAATCCCAGTGGAAGGCATAAATAGACTGGGGTAGCCCTGATGACAGATTCTTCTAATTTGACAGCATTACCTCAGGAGCCACCGGAGCTACTAAAGAGTGATTTCAGCTATACAGACCATCATTGTGATTGAGGCAAATGCCCCAAAAGATTTGCTTTTCAGGAAAAAAAATATCAACGTCTCTCCTGTCTTGACAAAAATTCATTTCCAATTTAACTCCAGCAACAGTCTTTGAGGACTTGTGCAAGGCAGCGGCTCAGTTTACAGGGAACAGTTTATAATGCCTAGTAAAACCCAGCATTGGAAAAATACCTCATTTTTCTTTTGCAAAAAGGTGCTGTAAGTTTGCCAAGGTTCTTATGGTGATGTGCTATTTTCTAATACCTAACCCAAACACATTTTTTTAGGAATACTAAATTTAAAAGGCACCACCACTTATATTGAGGGAAATAACCATTTAAAAAAATTAAACATTCATAACTTTCTTTTGAATACTGAATGACAGAAATATTTTATTTATATAACTGTATATGTTTTCTGGTCCACTGACTTCTTTTTAGGTATCTCTGTCCGAAAAGTGTTAAGTCCAGAAGTCATTCAATATTCTGTTAAATAACTAGAGTAATCCACGTATGAAGTAACAAGAAATGTTTTTAGTTACTAATAAGGGGATTCTGTCTGTGATTAAAAAGAGAGAAATGTGGAGCCATGTGACTGATACTCATTCTGGACCTAGAATGCTTTTTGTTATGGAAGCAGAGTCAATGGCAGAAACTGTCCTATACTTGTAACATTCAGGGCAAGTGTCCATTTATATGGTCATACTTTGCTTTTAAACATTTTCAGGTGTGGTTTTTGCAACATTACAAAATCTGTAAACTTTAAAAATAAAAATTAAGATACTTTGGGTTTAGCTACATGGGGAACCCATTTTTATATTATGACTATTAAATATATTTGTGCACTTAAAATACTACAGAAATAAAGTCACTATTCAATAAATATTGATCTGCTGTGGAACATGCCCCCAGATCATCTTACTGTCTATACACTGGGGCTGGTCATACTGTTAGAAATTAAAGAATGCACACTATTCTTGGTCAAATGAATAATAAATATTATTTATTTGGAATAATATTTTTATATTATAAATAATTTTATATCATTTTAATAATATTCTTTTTATTCATAATCAAAGTGCTCTAATCAAAAGGGAAGAATAAAATATTTTTGACTGAGGCTCATTGGAGAAAATGTTTTATGTTCTGTTCTCTGCATATAAAAATGGTTTCACAACAAACATCCTTTGAATTTGATGAAACTGAAAATTCTGGTGGATAATAATTAGAATTTTACATCAGAGGATATAACTATCCGTTTTTAAAATGGCTTCTTTTATATTTCAATTAAGTTTATGAAACTGAAAAACTACAAAAAAAAAAAAAAGGAAAAAAATCTACCTAAATTAGTGTAGATTAAGTGGTGACCATTATTGCAAGGGAAATACTATGTTAAGGAAATGGCTCTTTGTTTTGTTGCAAAAGTGATAAAAACACAAAAGTCAATAAAACTGTTAAAATAAGTCTCAGTAATTACCAAGATCAAAATCCACTGGCTTTTTATTAAACATGAACTTTTGTTCTGCCTTCTGCAATACGTAAATAGTGCTGACAATTGGTTTGTGAGGCATTTGCTACAATAAAATGTAATTGTATCATGAGAGAAAGGTGACAATCAGGAGATCATGAAAAAATTACATATTCTCACTGGTAGTTAATTAGCCATGCAAAACCTCCTCAAACAGATATTCTCTTCTATTAGGAATGATTACTATGCAGGCCTACAGATGTCAATACCACAGTCATTCAAATACTTCTTTCCCTACTAATTGAAGGTTGTAAAGCTCTGGTGCCAAGGTTTTGCTTCCAAAGAGCTAATTTATGACTAGAAGGATATTTTATGTCTTCAGTTGCAGCAGCTACAAAATTCAGCAAATCAGAACCATCTGTGCACTGATACTTGACTCACCATTCATCTTGCAGCCTATCAGTCACATTAGTTTGCATCCTGCATTCTTGGCTCATGAACACTTGCGATGATCCAAAGTTCATAAGAAATATTAAAAATGAATGGCATCCTGACCCTACCTCATTGTACACGCATCAAGAAAAAAAGCCCCCCCCCCCCCCCCCCATCTTTTGCGTATGGACCGTATCAAGGAAGGACTGGACATTTGGTTGCCCGTCCAGTAAGGCGGCTCACAGCAGTCTCAGGTTTCCCCCGCCCTCTGAGAAATGTTGTAAGTCCTAATTCCTGTGTATTGTTTCAAGTTCTATTTTTTTAAGTTGATGTGAGTCAGTCAGTTGGAAGATTACAGAGTAAAGGATGAGAAGGTGTAACTTAAAAAAAAAAAACTTTTTCAAAGGTTATTTTTGTAGATTGAAATATCAGTACAAACCAGTCATCTGGTTAAATCTAAGAATATCAATGTTATCGCCACCAAATTATGGCCAAACTGGTAAGCAAAACTAGAGGGCAGTAACTATAGAAATGCGAAGAAAAGCAGCTTTATAAAGGTCCTCATGAGTAAAGTCAGATTAGCCTTTAATCTGACCTTGGTCATATCTCTGTGACATCAGTCATTGCTTTATTTCTTTAATAGAAGAAATACTTTAATACTTCTCTAAGTAGGCCATGGACCCTACTACTATTTTTCTCTAAGAGACAATAGGTCAAAAGAACTGTGAACAAAATTTCTTGGAGCTAAGTGAGGAGAACTAGGAATTACATATAATAAGCAAGAAACTGGGTTGTCAGACTCCTTTTGAGACCCCAAACAACTTCATTTGGTAGAAAAGCTTCGGGGAAGGTAATCGTGGGATCCCAGGGACTAAAATACTTACGTTTTGATTGTCTGGAGTACACACATTTACACTCTGGCCTCCGGTGGAAAATTCCAGTGGTCCTAAAGGTATTTCACCTGGGTTCAGGATTTTCTTGAGCATCTGATAGTTTGGCTTTTCATCATATGCTAAACTATGAGCACATACCAAATATTGGGCTATTTCACCTGTGAAGAAGTGTTAAATTTTTTTACACATTATTCCTAATGGGCAAGAATTGTCAAGGCTCTCGCAGCATCAAGACCTCTCTATTCTCTTACACATGCACACAACACACAGCCTGAAGAAACGAAGAATGAACACTTTGGTGAGAAGCACTTTTCAAATGGTATCCAAAAATGGCTGAAAATACAGTGACATGGAGAGTTGACAAGATGGGAAAAACTGGTAATTTTTTTACATATCTTTGTTGGTATGTTTATTTCTCACTAACTTATCAAAGGAAGCAAATTTTTAAAAAATTACAGTTAGTGATTTTGACTTATGGGGTTCAATTACTAAGAACTACATGAATAATATAATAGACCAGACATGCTTCATACTTTTATGTTGAAGTTTTAAAAATTCAGTTAAAAACAAGTGTTACTTATTATAAACCTCCTTACTTTGACAGAAAAAAAAAATCACTGCAAATTTTAATTCAGGCTTTGATTTTGAGATTATAACAGTACATTCTGAAATGACCTTGAATTCTAGGTTTCTAGCCATGACTAATTTTAGAGTTCCCCAGACCTCCCTCGAGTCCTCCATACCTAGCTGGCCCAGTGCCTTCACTGCGTCGTCTTCCTAATTTAGAGCAGAAGGATGAGATGTTGCTACTTTTTTTCTTTCTAATGTAATCTCTTCCCTAGAACTATATAGCTATCCCCCCAAAAATATGAACTACAAACTTTTAAATACAAATAAAACTAGTCACCTCAAATTACAAACATTGCTGCCTTAAAATAAATGTAGTCTGCATTTTTGTTTCAGGTGGAGATTCAATCTAAAATCAAGATACAAGTAAATGATAATACCATATACTGCTTAAAATCTAGCATGTTTTCCTTTTTCGTAGAGATGTTTAGATACTCCACAATTTAGTTTCTATAAGCTTTTCCCCTTCAAAAACTTATTACTCACACAGACATAAGTACCTCTTACTTTCTCACTAAGTTGCTATATCCCCATGGTGGGAAAAATCTGGGAAGCTTTGTGGCTTGGCAGGAGTGACTTCCTAATCCTTCCCTTCCCCTCCAGGCCCACCTCCACTCAAGAGGGAACTGCAGACATGGCTTTCACTCCCTACAGGGAAAAATTCCAAAAGGAACAGTCACCATCCCTTCCCCCTGTAAGAGTCAGAGCGACCATTTCATACCCTATTACCCGCAGCTGTGTTCTAGGACCATAAGGCCACTGTGGCTAGAATGAGAACTCTTGGCTCCAGGGTTTTTGTTTTTAGTTTCTCGTTGTTTTTTCTTTTGGATACCGTGGCAATTACGCAACCTAACTTTTTTCCTTCTCTAATGTTTTAAGACATGTCACATTCTTTTATCTAACATTCGATCAGTCAGATCTCTATTAACTAGCAAATGGTATGGCTTCATCACATTTGTAACTCCTGTTTCCAGAAGCCCAGTGCGAGACTCCCATTCCTGAAGGGATGATCAAAAAGAAAAAAGATTACATTACATTCACTACCATTTTCATGTAAATATTCTGTTGTTCTTTGGCCCTTTTGAGACTGGTACACCAAGTCTGGTACATATTATTACAGTGCTATTAACCAAAATATCCCAAATGGGAAGAGAGCCGAATATGGTGGGAGAATTTTCACAGGTCATGGTTAGAAGACAATGGACGATTCCTGGCACTCCCCCAGCTGACGGCAGCTGTGCTGCAGTCTTCGTGGGTCTGGGGCTTGGGAAAATGAGGTATGGGTGAGGTAGGAAAGGGAGAAAAAGAAAAGCCACCTCTTATAAATTCATTATTACCAACCTGAAGCTTAGACTATTGTGATGTATTACTGCCTAAAACGGTAGCCTTCCAAGAGCTGGATTTGTTATATTAGGTATACTTTTAAATTTACTAGCATATTTCTGGAGCTATAGAACAAAATGCTTTGAGTAGTATGAAATTACCATATTCTTGAATCATTTGCTTTTAAGCTAATGAAATATGAAGTATCATTACCATCATCTCAGGAGATAGAAACTTGTGCAACTATTATTATTACACCGAGCTGGACACGCACATTGGAAACTTTTTGGTGGTTTTATTTCATCAACTGCCTTAGTAATAAACCTTTTACACATTGGATTAACTGTCATGCTTGCAGTACCCACTCCTAAGTACAACCAACTAAGAGGTCTTCCGTTAATATTAAAGTTTCAATGTTTTGTGCTTTAGAAATAGAAATCTGCATTTTATAAAATAATGGGATGGACCCAAATAAAGGGTTTGTATTGAAAAATGGAGAACCTGGCACTCGTGTCACTTCTTGTTATCGCTCAGATCTTCATATCTCCAGTAATTGAAGTGTCACAGAATATACACAGGCCCACAAGCATTCATCTTATGGAACCCAGGGCATCGGGGCTTTCTTTTCTAATCCTGGGAGCTGAGCAGTTACCTTTTGTGCAGAAGGGGCAGAAAAGGTAAGGGAGATACACAGAGAAAACTTTCTTTGACATCTCCCATCTCTCCTTTTTGCTGTCCTATTGAGTAAAACATAAGCTGTATAACTTGGTCCAAATGCCAATAAGCGTATTAGCCAAAAAGGAGCACTGGCATTTGGACCAAGTTACTCAGTGCAGTTACAGAAAGGAAAAGCTTTCACCTTCAACCCTCACGCCGTGCCCCTCCCCCCGCAAGGAGAATCCTCTGCATTCGCACCCTCCTCCATCAGAAGAGGGACAACAGAAAGTGGCAAGCTGGAGGCTCACACTGGGGCAAGCTTAGGACTTGGAGAATGGAGGTGGAAAAGCAGAACTACTTTGTTCCTCTTTCGTTTCCCATGGAAATGAATATTTTGGTTTCTTGTCAAAGAACGGCTATAAATATAAGTTCAAGATGATTTAACTCTACATTTAAACTCTCAGATGGAAACTGATGCTATTTGACCTTATCTAGAGGGTCAGTGTACACATTCACTTTCATATAAGTCAGCTAAAAGCTAACTTTGAGATTGCCCAATATAGAGAGAACAAGATTCATTCCCCATATCTGTCTCTGAGAAAAAGCGAGCCTGACAGCAGAAGCCGGCACTTTTCCATAAGACAATCAAACTCATTTATTAAATTGGTGAACAATGTGCCATGCATGCATATGCAAACGACAGGCACTTGGGTAATTGTGAATTGACTTACTATTTTTACTGATAATACTGTCAATTAAAGAAGTCCAAAACGATCCATACTAACTTGAAAGAGAAAACCATTTAATGAAACATACCTTCAAATCCCAAGGTTACATAACTTTGCCAATCCAAATTTTTTTTTTGCTGGCTGTTCAGTCACAGTGCAGCCCAGATCTGAACAGCACTCAAGTGTTCAATGATTTGGTTTTTTAAATTACTGACTGAAAATAGTCTTTCCCTAGATCAACTTTATCTTCTTTCAATGATATAGAGAGGGACAAAATCAGAACGTCAACTCTAACAGTACTAGATACAGGTGACTATTAAACCTGTGTAAGATTCCTCCTTCTCCTGCCCCCCCACCAAAAAAAATGCAGTCAGCAAAGCCTAGAACGCTGCCGAAATATTTTCTTGTAGCCTTCTTGTGTTGTGTTCTGATGTCAGAGAGGATCTAAACGTTCTCTTCTCCAGCAACTTACCTGTAACCTTGTGTAGAGAGTTTCCTCCCACCCCTGTGGGAATGGGAGTGGGTGGATTCAGCAAAAGCCGTAACACAAGAGTGACAAATGTGGAAATGTGGTGACCAGTAAATCATACAGGAGAAGGTGGTAGAAGTTATCATTTGACTTACGGCAGCTGCTTCTGGAAGGAGCCCATTTAAGCACTGACTCAGGAAGCTCATCCAACAGACTAAAACAAAATAGAGTAATATGCAGTGAATTTGTTCACGATCCTGTGATTCGCTGTCTTGATTACAAAAAACAAAACTCAAATTCTGTGTTGGTGGGTCACCCATATCGTCGTGCCTTTCAATATTTTTTTTCACCCCCGAGGGTAAGTGGAAGTGGGGGAGATCCTTCAATTCTCATTGACCAATTTTATATCAATCCCCTAGAAACTAAATGTAGATTTACAGTATAAATGCTTTAGTTCAAAGTCTGTACATGCAGAAATGTAGAAGTAGGGCTATCTGTCATGATTTTTTCTCAAAAACAA
The DNA here is from genome assembly GCF_011800145.1 of Mirounga leonina. Taxonomy (NCBI): domain Eukaryota; kingdom Metazoa; phylum Chordata; class Mammalia; order Carnivora; family Phocidae; genus Mirounga; species Mirounga leonina. The sequence continues at coordinate 55,105,417 of NW_023270305.1, forward strand.
GAAAAAATACATAGGAAAATAGTATCAGGATTTTCAGGAGATTTTTCCTCAGGTACTTATCCTTGGGGAGGGGCAAATTATTTATGTACACTGTTCTCCACTGGGTAGTGTTTGATGCTCTTCTATGATTAAACAGGTTAAGAAGAAATATCCAAACAACAAATAAGATGGGTCATTATTCTAACCCTTCCCAGGGTTTCAGACTGAACAAATATAGTTCTTTTAAGTTGCTTGAGCCACCAGTATATAAACATGCAACTAAAATTACTGATATGAGTGTTTGACTGACAAACTCAGGCACAGGCAGAATTGCAACAATAAATGCACCAACTGATCTGATATCACCCCATGTCAGGAAAATAAAGGGCATGAGGGAGATACGGTATCATGGCTGTATATGCAAGCACGCCCTTACAAGGAAATTCAGAGTATGCCTTCTTAGCAAGTTGAATGAATTCTGATCATATATTATTTACTATCAGAAGTTTAAAAATGTCTATAGTTTACCTTAATTATAAACTTCATTATGTATTAGCTTTACTGGTTTATAGACTTATATTAGTAATCAAATCAAAATGAAGATATTAATATACATAAGGGTCCCCAAAGTGTAAATGGGAGTTATGTTTATTAGCATATTATTTTGCATGATACCCTATTATCACATTTGAATATATACACATAGGCATACTCTTTAGATATCTACAATGAATGCATCTATATATGTATATTGATAAAAGACTAAATCATATTAATAAGTCTTATTAAAAGAAAAAATACATGTGGGGCGCCTGGGTGGCTCAGTTGGTTAAGCGACTGCCTTCGGCTCAGGTCATGACCCTGGAGTCCCGGGATCGAGTCCCGCATCGGGCTCCCTGCTCGGCAGGGAGTCTGCTTCTCCCTCTGACACTCCCCCCTCCCATGTGCTCTCTCTCATTCTCTTTCAAATAAATAAATAAAATCTTTAAAAAAAAAAAAAAAAGAAAAAATACATGTAATCATTGGAATTAGAATGCAAGTCTTTTAAATATAGTACATGATTCAAATCAGGTGAACGGAGGTGAAAAACTCGGTATCGAGATTGTTTATAATACGCCCATTACTGTGCTTTGACTTGACCCATATATTGAAAAATGTCGGTTAATACGGGCACATTAATCACCGTGGTAAATAACTGATTAGACAGCTCTAATATTGACTTATATAAATGTGTTCGTTTGGGGTAAGGGGCTGCGATGATCCAGATTCCAAGCGGAGAAATACTTCCTGTAATATGCCAGTATTTACAAATGTAAACTGTATTACTCTGCATCTGTAGGCTAGGCCCTCTGTATAAAGAACGGATACCACGGCTGAATTTGAAGACTGGTTTCTATGGATCAGCTCCCCCTTTTGTAAACTTCTGTTGTACTCACCTTACTTAAAACACAGCTGCCTTTTCCAATCGCAATATTCTATCTGTGGATAACTACTGTTGAGCATATCTGTCGAGTATATAATGAAAAACTGGCTATTCTGGGCTGCATGCAATTGCTTTTCCTTAGGCCTGATGAGTGGGAAATTAGTAAAATAGCAACATGCTCTGTTCTCAGTCTGACCTAGTTCTCATGCTAACAGATTCTAGGTGATAAAAATTGAATGTGGAATATTAAAACTGTTTATGTGGCTGCAAGATTCTCTCTTACATAAACACCTCCTATAAAAGTTTTGTTTGTTTCTTCCTCGAGAAACAAAACACGCTCTCTCCAAGATCCAGAATTAAGAAAGAGGTACGATGCGCTCACTTGAAAAACAGAAGCCGCATCGCTCCCACCTCGCGCTGTCGCTTTGCACAGTTCACAGCACTCACACCAAACTCAGACTACCTCCATGTCCTCGTACAACGCTAATTTGAAACTGCTCTTCCTTGAAAAGACCACCACCTAGAATTCGGCTTTGGAAAACGCCACGTAAAAGAACAAACACTTCACTTGACATTTTGCGTTACGACTCGTGCGCGTGTGATCTCACAGGTGCTGTCTTAACGGATTTGAAGTCGGTAAGGTGTTTGGCTTTTCAAGAAATGCTTTTCAGATGTCAGAAACTGGCTTTGATTATCGGACCGGGCGAACGGCCGTCTGGTCGGGGCTGGAAACTCCCTTTACTGGAAGCCCTCCAGGGCCCCTGCCCTCCGGGCTGGACTGCTGGCGCGCGGGTACCTTGCTTTAGCAGCCTGGACGGCCGCAGGGTCCCGCAGGCTCCGCTCCCAGGGCAGGCCCCCACACAGGCAGCGCAGCAGGCAGTAGCCGAGGGTCTCCAGGTCGCTCCGTCTGGACAGGGCTGGAGGAGGAAGAAGCACTGACAGAGAAACCCGAGGGACAAGCACGTTTTGAGACCTAGGGAAATCGCCGAATGAACCCTGAAAAAGCCAAATGGGCAAGTGCGTTTTGTTTGTTCAGCTGGATGGAAACGTAAACGCCCGGGCTTTTGGCCACAGTCCACAGACAGGCAGTGACTTGTGGCTGTTGAAAGTAAGGGTCAGTTTCCTCACCTCCTCCACCTCCATCCTTCCTTCGTCTGGCCTGTCACATGGACTCGATCTCCATGGCCTCTGACATGATCCAGACAACCCATAACCTGGCACCAACACTTTCTCCAAGAGCCAAGCAGTAAAACAAAGAAATAAATGTCTGCGGCTAAATTGCTAACATATGTTCCAGGAAGTCCGTGGGGTCTGCACTGGTCATGCGGAGACCCTCTGAGTGCAGACTAAACATTGATGGCCTTTCCTGCTCCAGTCCCGCGAGGAGCATTGGAAGCTGGAAGAATATGACAAAACTGCCATCTAGTGTGCAGGATGGAAACACAGGCCTGTGTGAAGATTCTGCAATTAAATACAAGTACAGGATGAAAAAACGCCTACTGTTTCAGGCACGCGGCTCTAAAATTTTACAAATATTTTTAGATATAAGCAGTGCTAAGCTAAAATTCTGGTCAAATAGCCTGAATAGAAAAATGCAACAGGGAGGCGATGGTGTGCAGAGGTGCTTGGACATAGAGGTGCTTGGACAGAGGCTTTCAGAATTGAAAAGAGGATGGCTTTTCATCAAAAAACACAGAAGAACATTTTTAGGCCACTGTAGATATCATTTATACCAGACTATTAAATGCTATAGACTAATTTTATCATAATTTTTGTGTTTTTTTTAAAGTGTCTTATTTGAAAAGACAGACAATGAAATCTGATGTAAGTCAAAATACAACCAATATTACTGAAATAACAATTACAGCGTTAACGAGATCCCACAAAATAAACTCATTTTTTTATAACCATTCCAAATTGTTACAAAACAATAGGCCGGTATTTACATTTCTGCCATTACTTGAATGTTCATCTGTGGAGGGATATAAAACCTCCTAAGTGCAATATGTGGCTGTTAAACCCGCTGTAAACAGGTATCCTATTTTATTATCTTTCATTAAATAAACTCTGAAAAGTCAGTCAGTAAACTTAGTTTTTAATTTAAAAAGTCACCTACAAAGAAGAATGCCGCGAGCACATCATAACTACTTTTGGTTACCATACGTACGTTATTATAAAAGCAGAAGACAAGATTAGCTGTTACACAGAGTCTGTCTTAACTGCTATTGGAGTACTGGATTATTAAAGGCCCTTCAATCCAGCAGAATGTTACAGTCCCATGGGCACCGTTTACTTTCTTCACAGGCTTCGACAATGTCCTAATGCAAGACTTGGCTCTCCTAGTAGAATAAAAACACAATCTCTGCCATGCTGTTTGGTACTGATTTCTTCAGTAATAAATCTCCCACTAATAATGGAATGGTTCCATTTATACAGATGTGCGCACAAGTCCCTTTTCCATTATGGCAATACCTGATTACCACCACTTAAAAAAAATCACATCCTCTAATTTAAAAAAAAAAAAAATCATATTCTGACACCTGTTTGGACGACACAGGCTACACACAAGAGGTCCTCTGAGGAAAAATAATCAGAATTAAAATGGAATAAACCTTCCCAGTCACTTCCCCCCTCCTCCAACGGAGGGATGAATTGATTTGAAGCTCTAAGTAAAGACGAGTCATTTAGGTTTCTGAAGCCAATCTTTCCTAAACTGGTCTTCATTTGAAATAGCCCCTTGAGAGTTGACTTTACTTGACTATTAGAGTTTGGTCTTACCTAATTAATATACATTATCACATTTATCAACCTTTATTTTCTTTTAGTGCTCATATACATTGATAACTATGGTTAGGTCAATGTTTTACTACTATTTCCACTAAAATATATGTAATGTTAGGGGAAAAAAAAATCCTATAGTCACTCTTGCCACCAGTAAAAAGACACCTCTCCCTCAAATTCCCTCCCAGAGAAACAAATTGCAAAGTTCTATGTGTTTTAATGAAGTTCAACCCCAAGACTCTACCAATGATTAAGTCTTCTTTCCATCTACTATACAGAGAAGAGTCATCTTAATACCTGTTAAATTAAAAATAAATATTCAAGATGGCAATATTAACATCTATGTTTATGTGTAATTAACACAATGAATTGATCATATATCTTTGACTTTAAAAATACATCATCAAGGGCGCCTGGGTGGCTCAGTTGGTTAAGCGACTGCCTTCGGCTCAGGTCATGATCCTGGAGTCCCGGGATCGAGTCCCGCGTCGGGCTCCCCTGCTCAGCGGTGAGTCTGCTTCTCCCTCTCCCACTCCCCCCCTTGTGCTCTCATTCTCTATCTCATTCTCTCTCTCAAATAAATAAAATCTTTAAAAAAAAAAATAAATAAAAAAAAAATAAATAAATAAAAATACATCATCAAAATATAGATGATATGACAAAAGGATAATAATTATAGAAGCCAGGAACTGGATATTTGGATATGTATTATACTAGTCTATTATTTTTCCTGTGCATTTGAAAAATATTAAATAAAATGCTGAAAATAAAAAAATAACAATTGATATTTGAAGAGAACTATTAATATCTAACTATAAAAATCTTTTTAATTTGAAAGTTGAAATATATTATGAACTGTTTTGCTTCTATAGAATTTGGTCTCTGTATAATTTATTATAATACATAAAGTTCTTCAGTTGAATTTGATAATTAATGTAATCATTAACAGTAGTATATTTTCATGTAGATTTCCTAAAAAGTCAAACTTTTACTTATGATGCCTCTGTTTAAAAATGTGGCAAGATTTAGTTATTAATACTTTGCCTCTACATTCCCTTGTTAGTTTTAAAATATAATTTAGCATCTAGCATTTATTTAGCTTATTAGTATGGAGCAATGCAAATGACTCTTCATTGAAAGCCTGTTGTGTTCTCAATTGTTTGACATTTTCTAAATTATAAAGTACTGTCAAGAGTAACAAGAGTTAAAAAAAAAAAAAGGCATGGGTGGGAACTTGAATTCTACCTCATTAGAAAGCAGATTCCAGGAACTGTGGATACTAGAGTACTTAATTAAAATAAAAACAATTGATATGATTTATGGATCTGCTATTGTGCCAGACACTCTGCTTTAAATTCCATCATTTAATCATTCTAACAATAATATAAAGTGCTATTTAAGCCTGTTGATAAACAAGAAAATAGAAGCTCAGAGAAGTTAAGCAACTTGTTTAGTATCACAAAGCAAAAACTGACAGAGCTCTGCATTGAAATGCAAATCTTTCAGAATCCAAAGCCCATACTCACTCTAACAACTACTTTGCCTCGCATTAGTTTTAACACCATTCAAACCACATTACATATTCTACTTCTGTAGTTAGGGGAGTATTTGAGGCAGGCATTTTAACTTAAAACACCAAAGACATACTGATGCAAAGATGGTAGTTTGGCGAGGAATAAACAAGCAGCAGGTCCTGAGGTCTAAGGTGCAGCACTAACGAAAGTTTCCATGCAGGGCGCCTGGGTGGCTCGGATGGTTAGGTGTCCGCCTGTGGCTCAGGTCATGATCTCCAGGGCCTGGGTCTGAGCCCTGTGCTGGGCTCCCAGCTCAGCGGGGAGTCTGCTTCTCCCTCTGCTTCTCCCCCTGCTTGTGCTCTCTCTCTCAAATGAATAAATAAAATCTTTTTAAAAAAAGTTTCCACGCAACTATCCTTTTATGAGACGCTTTCTTTCAAACTATTTCATTGTGATGAAGAAGGGTATCTAGTAAAAATATTACTTTATACAGTGTTTCGATGGTCCTTCCCAGCTGGTAGGAGAACAAGAGAAGCTAACTTAGAGAACTGGTCCTTATTCTAAAGACAAACTGGAGTAAAAATATCTGGGACCAACTCACCAAATGGAATGTAACAGGAACCGTGGGGAAAAGAAAGTATAAGTGTTAATCCCAAAATGGATCTGATTATTTGCCTGAAGTGCTTTCTGTTTAGTTTTATTTTTTTTATATAGAGTAACATGAAGTATGACGAAAAACAGGATTTGGTAGGAAATAATACAGTGAACTTGAAAACTTCTGCCTTAAGCAGACAGGGGTGAAATGCCCAAAATACTACTTTATATGCTCCGAAATGACCTAAGAAAGAAGAAAACATCTGAATAAGATGCTCACCTGAAGAACTGAATGGTGACTATCTGCAGATCAAATTTGGAGTTTATTCTTTCATTCCCAACTAGTAACCTATGTGATTGTATTTTGTCACTTTAGATGTATAAAAAGCTGAAAAATTTCATGGTGGCCACGATTTATTGCAATATTGAAAAGGATATTAGGAAAGCAGAATGCAATATGTCACATTTCAAATAAAACATTAAACTCAGGTCTCTCTTATTTTTTAGTACTTTAAAATTTTAAACCTTAGTTGGTTTTTTTTTTTAATGAAACACTACTGTGTGAGGCTTAGGTAAAGTTATTCAACAGAGCAAAGATGTTTTTGTTTTGTTTTGTTTATTTTTATTTTTATTTTACCCATCCCTCCCCACCTCCCCTCTGGTGACCATCAGTTTGTTCTCTAGAGTTAAGAGTCTGTTTCTTGGTTTGCCTCCTTTTCTGGTTTTGTTTGTTTTTTCCCTTTGCTTATTTTGTTTCTTAAATTCCACAGAGGTATCTTACATTTGGCCAATGTGTATTATTAACCCAACCAAATAGTTCAAGACCTACATTAAGGCTTTAAAAGTCAGGGCTAAATGTCAAAATTGGGTTATGCCATATAGAATAAAGAGTGTCTTCATTATTTTTTATTTATACATCGACCAAAGACTATTTATAGCAGTAAATTTATCTAAAAATAGAAATCAAGGGTTTGCTTTTCTGACTACTAACAGGATCCAAGCTTAATACCTTAACATCATAATTGAAAAATGGGTTCCCTTTTTTGAATTATTGTTTGAGGAGATAAATATTGTGTAAACCATATGATTTCCTCAAGTTTGGTAACATGAAAATACACTCTCAGTTTATTTCACATACATTTTGTAAGTTGGAGTGCTAGATTAGAGTGAAAGGGAACTGTGCAAAAAATAACACAAGACTTGGATTTCATCTACCGTAGCAATTGGCAAAAATAAAAAAGTATATGTCTCTTTCCTTGATACTGAATATATTACACAAACAAATGGACATTTAAAATGCAATTTAGATATCATATTTTATGGTCATCAATGATGTCAAATTAAAACAGGTATTATACACTCAATGCAGAGGTCTGAAGTATTTAAAAAAGCTCAATATGTTAAATGCAGTATATCTCTAGAGAAATTAGGTATTGACTGCATGCCTCAGTGAGTAGAAAAATCTACAAAAATCCATACCACACATTGATCCAAATATTGCTTTTTAACATTACTAAGAATGTAACAAATTTTAACATAGTATATTTGACACAGATATAATTCTCTTTAATTATCAGGCAACAAGCCCAAAATATGTCTATGTTTATACATGTTAGTTTTTATGAAGAAGAAAAAATTAAGAATAGAAGAGATAGATAAACCCAATGTATATTACTCTAATTTTACACTAAATGAAGCATTTCAGCCACTCAGAAAATACCTTTAGGTCATACAAGAGAATTGAGTTTGGAAGAATAACTGCAATTTTTAAAATACACACAGATCTCCATAGATGTATGGCAGCCCTGGGAATGTTCGTCCCCCTATCCAGCCATCTCTGTGTATCTCAAGTCATATTTTTTGGTTTGTAATAATACAAGCTGCCTTCCTTTTACATACAGTTGAACTAGAAAATGCTTAGGTGAAACTGCTGTTTGGCACCTTATAAAAACTCCTTCATTAGAAAAACCCAGCTAATCCACAGAAAACTGAGAGTTAGCTCTGGTTTCTGAGTACCCACTACAACAAGTAAGAGAGACCAGACGGTCTGATCGGGTTAATGGTCTCTGTTAAGTGGCTAATTCATATGGCAGTTTTACCCTGAATCTTGGAAGATTTCCCTGGGCCTGACCAGCCACAGATACACCTGACATACAGCAAATGCATTGACAACTGGAGGTTCTATTTCCTAGAGATAACTTGTTTTGCTCTTTATGTTTTCCTTTGCATTATCTTTCTCAGTATTTATTTGCTCTCATAGCTGGACTGGTAGAGAAAAGATTTTTCTGAGATTAAACTACACAGTGACTGTACTGAAAGTAAACACATGAATATTTATGAATCTGACCTACCACATTTAACTACAGGATTTATGGCCCTGTTTATTCCAGTTTCTAGATATGACTAAATGATTATTTCATTTCTAATAAATTCCTAAAGTAAAATGTTTTATTTTGGAAAATTAAATGCAAAATGTTAGGAATGAATGGTATTCAAACATTTGAGGATATCAAACCCTTTACTTTATATAGCAGACTGAAACTGCATATTAAAATTTCAGCAAATACACATATTTACATGTATGTATTTATGTATGTGTGTATATATGCATGTATATGTATGCACATATGCACATATGTATGTATGTGTATACAGTGGACCCCTGAACAACACAGATTTGAATTGCATGGGTCCACTTATATGCAGATTATTTTACAGTACAGTACTGTAAATGTATTTTCTCTTCCTTATGATTTTTTTTTTTTTTTTAAGATTTTATTTATTTATTTGACAGAGAGAGACACAGCGAGAGAGAGAGGGAACACAAGCAGGAGGAGTGGGAGAGGGAGAAGCAGGCTTCCCGCGGATCAAGGAGCCCGATGTGGGATTCGATCCCAGGACCCTGGGATCATGACCTGAGCTGAAGGCAGTCGCTTAACCGACTGAGCCACCCAGGCACCCCCTTATGATTTTCTTAGTAACATTTTCTTTCTCTAGCTTACTTTATTGTAAGAATATGGTACAGTATACATATAACATTAAAAAAATATGTGTTGGGTGCTTGGGTGGCTCAGTCAGTTAAGCATCTGCCTTCAGCTCAGGTCATGGTCCCAGGGTCCTGGGATCGAGCCCCGCATCGTGCTCCCTGCTCAGCGGGGAGTCTGCTTCTCCCTCAGCCTGCAGCTCCCCCTGCTTGTGCTCTGTCAAATGAATAAATAAAATCTCTAAAAAAATGTGTTAATTGACTATGTTATATGGTAAGGCTTCTGCTTATCAGTAGGCTATCAGTGGGTAAGTTTTGGGGGAGTCAAAAGTTATACAGGGAGTTTTTTTGACTGCTCGGAGCATCAGCATCCCTAACCCTCATGTTGTTCAAGGGCTAACTGCATATGTATGTGTATCTACATAGATATCTATATCTACATACATGTCTATGTAGATATAGATACACCTAGAAGTTTAGTGTAAATTCTATTTTAAAGGCAGTAAGGGAATCTACTTTTTATAAGAATCCTGTGAAACCTATGATAAAAATGAATTATTCACTCCAGCATATAACTTTCTAGCAAATACCAAAAATATGTAATATAGGCACTTTCCTGAACACTCCTCCCAGGGAAGTAATACCATCTTTCTACCATCATTCTCAGTTCAGTCTTCTCCCCAGAGACCTAGCATGGTGAAATCTACCCAACTCATCAACATGTGTTATTATTTAGGGAGGAAAAAACTTAAATGGACTACAGGATAAAAAATTGTTTAAATCGTTCATGAAGATAGCACAATGAAAACACTGCCCTAAACAATGGAATGATTGTAGAGGACGTTCAGAAATACCATAGTCCAAACACTGACCAACTAACATGTAACAACTCTATTTCCCATTCTGCAATCACAGTTGTTTCTTAGCACTTTTAATAGTCAAAATCAGATAGCATCCGTATGAGAGCTATCAGTTATAGAAATAAGTGGTCCCACCATAAGTTAATATCACTAACATAGTTGGACCAATGCTTAAGAATCTGTGTGATGAATTTCCAGTTACACCGCTATGAAAAAAGTACTTCTGGGTTTGTGCAAACTCTTCCATACTAATAAATCTGGCAAAAATGAGGAACAAAATTCATTCAGAGTGAAAGAACTTCAAGTTGAAAAAAATACATGAGTAGGCATTTGACTCTTATGTTTCTTAATTAAAGCCATGTCCCATTTATATCTTTAACTGCTCATTGACTCATTAACAATGTAAATGGTGAAAAATTACACAATATTACTATATTTCTTAGTGATCACTACTTTTCTAACTACCTTATTCTTGAAAAAAAAAAATGTAGTGGTTTCTCTTAACTCTGATCAGGAATATAAAAGGTAATTTCCATTTCAGAAAATTTAACCTATGATTCTTCCCGGAAGGAAGGTGTATACTGACACACTTGTTTCACTTTTCCCTGGCCTACCTTACGCTAGTGTGGGTTTTAATTGCTGTGGAAAATGATCAAGACCCCCTACATTACATGGTCAATGGTCCTTTTAATAGAAAAGGCAATAATATACAGTTGTTTGCACCAACTAAAACTCGCCAGAAAGTATCAGTTTAGGGTAACAGTTCAACAGCCATTAACAAGTGCAAATGTCTAATTGCCTTTTAGTGACATGGGGTCCTTTCAAAGCTGTTTCTAAATTATTTGCATGGTTTAGCATATTTGAAAATACTTTTATAAATAAAGTTTACAAAGAATATAATTTTGAAAGGCAAACTTTTTCAATAATCACCATTTTTTTTTTTTTACTAGCATAACATTAGAATTGACTTTTTGTCTTGCTGACAGAGCAACTAAGAAAGTACAGTTGCATTGACCATATTGATTGTGAACAAAGCAACCATCAGTGGGACTCTGCACCATATATTTTCAATATTGACCTCCTACTTCCTTTTCCATGGCTTTCTGGGTTGGCTATTGGATTTGGACTGCAGTGTAATAAACAGCTAAGGTTTAATTAATGGTAAATGAATACAAGACATAGGTTATGACTTTAACTAATTAGGGAATTGTTGAATTAAGTCTGCCTTGGAATGCAAGGCAGTACAATCAATATCCAATAAAAGGACTATGTATGTAATTTACCTGCAAATGTGTTTCCAATACCATCAAAGTGAGTTTAAATAAGTAAGATATATGAAAGGCGACTAGGAGAGATTTCCACAAGTTAACACTTTATGGTTTCAGAGAAGATTTCCCTATTGTTGAGAGATGGTATCTTCTAAAACTCTGATAAGGGCCTGGTGAAAAACAGGAATAATTCTTCCCATGTGCACCTTTACCAAATCTGTAATATTAGTGACAGAGCACAAATTCACTTGCTGACCTCCAAGTTTAACCTATACAAACTCGTGATTTCCTGCCCCAAATCAACATCAAGTTTTGCTTACTTAACACCCCGTTGTGCCCTTCTCACTTGTCACAATCTCTGTCTCCTCCCCCTTGTAGACGAAATATTCATTGGCATATAGGAATTCACTACTTTTGATAAAAACCTTGTCAATGTTCTTACTCTTCAAACTGACTACTGAAAGGTCATTACATGGGCCTTTTTACTCTTTAATCATTCTTCTGAAATAAAATTAAGAAAAAGAAAAAAAGAAACCGACCTACTCCCTTGTGGGCATCCAAGCTGGTAAACTCTATTGTCCCATTATGGCCTTTTCTAGGATTTTCCTGATACTGTTTGTGGTTCCCATTGGGACAATATCTGTAGCAAAGTCCATAATCTGCAAGATAAACCTGGAAGACATGAACAGAGAAATGAGTAATGCTTTTGTCCTCTGAAAATATAACCTTTATAATTAATTCTTAAGAAACTGAGAGGTTAAGAACAGCCTCAGATCTACATTTTATTAAACCAAATGGCACCTCAGGATAAAATATATACAACTGGGGGCCATTACAACTAACTTTCCAGCTTAAATCCTGACTTCATCCTGGGCATATCTTGTTTCTGAGTTGACTTAGATTTTAGTCCTTTTTATTTTACTCCTAAATTCCCTTCCCTCCAGGTAGGTATCTAGACATCATAAACTACAATAGGGTTTTGGTTTTTTTTAAATCTGTATTCATACAGCTTATGAGGTCTGCCTTTTTTTGTAACCCTTCACTTAAACATAAACGTGTTTCAAGCAGGGAGGGGAGAGGAGAGCAAACAATCTAAAAATATAAACCTAATGTTATAGGAAACTCCATTAACAGGATGTATAAAAATAGTGAACAGACTATAAGAGGTAATGACTCTTAAAAAAAAAAAAAAAAACCCCACCATGTTGCCTGTATTTAAGAATGGAACATCAATGCCGTACTTTTGGCCTTTCAGACCGATCCATATCATCACTGTTATCTTTGTAAGTCAGTCAGAATTGCAAGCACGGTCTCCAAACAGAATATAGATTGTTAGAAGTCAGATGGCAATTCAAGTGAATTTTTCTCAGATTACTTTTGGAGAGAGAAAGAAGGGGGAAGAAGTAGTTTTACAGATACAGCATGCCCTGAATAGGGAACTGATATGACTAGACATTCATCCTCATGTGTAGCCAGAATAGAGTAGTTCCCAACTACGTTACCATGCTCCTTCCAAAAAGAAAGCAGTTTAAATTTCTTAAATGTGTTGTTTCACATATATTTCCTTAAAATTGGGGGAGTGAGGCAACATTTCATGATACAGCTTCAAGACAATAGAGTATTGCCTACAACTTGCGCTTTAAAATATAACAGAAAATTTATTATGATATTAATATTACAAGAAAATTTAGTATTAAATTCTAGTCTCTCTAAGTTTTTGGTTTTAGGATAGCCTAAGAAGGAGATAATTTGACCTTCAAAATATAAACAGCACAGAGTTTTCTTCATTTGATGGAGAATATAGCTTGCTAGAGTGTCTGGAAACATGATATTTCAGTTTTCTCTCTCTCGCCCACAGACACCATTTCTCAACATGGCCTCAGAAGTAACCGATCCCTCTGCCCTAAATAACTAGACTCCAGGATCAGATGTGTTAACTGGTTGCTTGCTTTCACTATTTAGGATACACTTTATTTAGTTTAAGAACTAAATAGACTTCACTTTGCAAAGTAGATATCCTGAAAATGTACATACTGTTAATGCAGCAAAAGGAAACATTTTAAATATGCTAGAGTAATTCATTACTTAAAAAAAAAATGACCGATAGGCAAACCATAAGAGACTCTTAACTCTAGGGAACAAACTGAGGGTTGCTGGAGCAGAGGTAGCTGAGGGGATCGGGTAACTGGGTGATGGGCGTTAAGGAGGGCACTTAATGTAATGAGCACTGCGTCTTATAAGCAACTGATGAATCACTAAATTCTACCCCCAAAACTAATAATACTCTATATGTTAACTAAATTGAATTTAAATTAAAAAATTTAAAAAAATTAAAAAAAAGACCTATCAAGAAGTTTTTCATGTAGTCATTAGTTAAAAAAAAAAAAAATCAGACCTAAAATTTATGGAGTGCCTAATATGCACCAGGCAGCATGCTAAGAGGTTTATATTCAGTGACCCTCACAGAAATCCTGTAGGTAGGTACCATTATCTCCATTTTACTCAAGCACAAACTGAAGCCTAGTGAGATTATGTGATTTGTGTAGTAAAATGGAACCAGAGTCTGAAACTGGAGTCTTCACTCTCAATCACTGTCAAAGGGAAATTGCACTGGACAAGTTACACAGACAAGGAAGACTTTATTCAAAGCTACTGAATAAGGGAGAGAGACTGTTGCAATTGGGTAAGAAGTTTGAACTCAACTCCGCTGAAATAAAACATGGGCAAGTTTTTAAGTGCAGGGGGTGAGCTAGTGAAATAACTGGAGGAGGTTAAGGGAAGGTTGGTCAGTGTGACTAGGTTGTCCATGTTGTTAATTGGTGTGTAGACTCCAACCCTCCCTCAGAGTCAGGGGGATAAGGGCACAATCTTTCTTAATGACTACATTTTAAAGGGATGGCTCCCAGGTCCTTGAAAAAGACACTCCTGGGTTGCAAAACTGGCAAGAGGCTGGGAAAAGATTTACATCTCAAAGGCACAGAGAAAGAACTTACAATTTCAAGTTTTCTAAGGTAAATGCTCTAAAAAAAGGATAGGGGCCTATAATCCAGAAGAAAATGGTCTAAAGTTCAGTCAAGCTGAAGATAAGAAGCTGATAATATAGTAAAGAAAACATATGCTAACCATTTGACTAAGAATACAGTAATTCATTTGAATAGTGCTGCAGTGGACATGTGGGTAAAGATATCTCTTTGAGATAATGATTTTATTTCCTTTAGATGTATACCCAGAAATGGATTGTTGGATCTTACGGTAGTTCTATTTTTAATTTCTTGAGGAACCTCCATATTGTTTTCCAGGGTGGCTGCACCAGTTTGCATTCCCACCAACAGTGCACCAGGGTTCCCTTTTCTCTACATCCTCACCACTTGTTATCTAATCTTTTTTGATAATAGCTTAACTGGTATGAGTTGATACCATATTGTGGTTTTGATTTGCATTTCTCTGATGATTCAGAGATCTTTTGTGGTTCCAAACAATTTTTAGAATTGTTTTCCTATTTCTGTGAAAAAGGCCACTGGAAATTTGATAAGGATTAAATTGAGCCCACTGATTGCTCTGGATAATATGCACAATTTCACAATTTAGTTCTTCCAACTCATCAGCATGGAATTTTTTCCTATTTATCTGTTTCTTCCTCAGTTTTTTTCATCAGTGTTTTATGGTTTTCAGTACATAGGTCTTTCATGTTCTTGGTTAAATTTATTCCTAAATATTTTCTTTTTGATGCTATTATAAACGGGATTATTTTAATTTCTCTTTCCAATAGCTCATTGTTAGTGTATGGAAATGCAACTGATCTTTGTATACTGATTTTATATCCTGCAACTTTACTGAATTCATTTATTACTTCTAGTAGTTTTTTGGTGGAGTCTAGGGTTTTCTCTATATAATATCATGTCATCCACAGAGACAATTTTACTTCTTCCTTTCCAATGTGGATGACTATTTTTCTTGCCTAAATGCTCTGGGTAGGACTATATTTGTTCAGTACTATACTTGCTCTGTGGCCTAACATGTGATCTATTCTAGAGAATGTTCCATGTGTGCTTGAGAAGAATGTGTATTCTGCTGCAGTTGGACGGAATGACTTGTATATGTCTGTTAGTCCCACCTGGTCTAACATGTAGTTTAAGCCCAGTGTTTCCTCATTGATTTTCATCTGGATGATCTATCCATTGTTGAAAATGGGGTATGGAGCCTCATATTATTATATTGTTGTCTGTAGGTGGAGACTTTATTTTATTATTATTATTTTTTAAAGATTTTACTTATTTATTTGACAGAGACACAGCGAGAAAGGGAACACAAGCAGGGGCAGAGGGAGAGAGAGAAGCAGGCTTCCTGCCAAGGAGGGAGCCCGATGCGGGGCTCGATCCCAGGACCCTGGGATCATGACCTGAGCCGAAGGCAGACGCTTAATGACTGAGCCACCCAGGCGCCCCTGTAGGTGGAGACTTTATTCTGTTAATATATGCTTCATATATTTGGTACTCAATACTGGGTGCATAATCATTGATCTTAATAGAGAGTTGTGGGCAGGATTCAAATAATCATGGAATGCTGTCAAACAAAGTGGTAGAACAAACAAATATCTATCCCCACCACCCAATATATAATCCCCGGTTTTTTAGTTTGTTTTTTATCTACTAGTGCAGCATATGGTTTAAAATATTTATATTCTATGAGAATTGGCTAAATTCTCTAAAATCCTCGTAAGTTTTACCACTAGCATCTATCAATATTATAGATCTTGATGCACTAATGGAGAAATTTAGGAGTGACTGCATTTGGTAAGTAGAGATTTTGGTATAAGCACAGTCAATAATTTGTCCCAAGTAATCAAAATGTTGATAAATTAATTTGATACAAATTAGGTCAAAGTGAGAGTTTCTATGAAGATATGGTAGAAAAACACAGTCTAGAATTCTGGAAGAACAATTCAAAGAAAGAAAAAAAAAGACTGGGAAATATTGTCAAACAAGATAAGAAAGGAAGGAAAGGAAGAAAATTTGTTGAGGTTCTACTTAATGTGATAATCACTGGGCAAAGTACCTTTCACAAATTATGTCATTAAATCCAGGCAACCTCCCAGCCAGGTAGCATTGGTCTCATTTTACATATGAGGAAGCCAAGCACCCCAGTAATCAAGTAGCTTGTCCAAGTCAGCGCTTGTAAAGGATGGAAACAGGATTCAATCCCATGCCAATATAACATCAAAGTCCATTCTCTCTTTTTTTAAATATAGTATAGAATTTGGGGTTCTGTCCATTTCTGAAATTTTGTTGAAGTCAAAAATAAGTTTAAGCAGAACTTAATACACACTAAAGTTTGCAGTCTAGGTCCTATTTTTGTGTGCCCTTGAGCTAAGAATGATTTTTACATTTTTATAGGATTATAAAAAAAAAAGAAAGAAAAAAAAAGAATATGCAGCAGAGACCCATATGTGGCCCACAGAGCTCATAAAAGCCTAAAATATTTACTATCTGGCTCTTTGCAGAAAAAGTTTGCCAACCCCTAATCTAAAATAAAAATTGCTTTCTAGTTAACTTTTTAAATATTCTCTCTCTTTTTTCTGTGAAATAAAAAATAACTAGTTAATATTTTTCATTTTAAGTATAAATATATATAATATCCCTAGTTTTAGACAAGCCTGTAGTGGGACAGTCCAAAGTACCAAGGTCAAGTAGGAAGTGATCATTTGCATTGTAATCATACTAGGCATAGAAAAATGTAAATATCTAGCTTCCTAATGCATTTTAATTTTTTTAAGGATTTTATTTATTTGAGAGAGAGAGGTGGGGGGGGGCATGAGCAGGGGTGAGGGGCAGAGGGAGAGAGAGAAGCAGACTCCCCACTGAGCGGGGAGCCCAGGGGCTCGATCCCAGGATTCTGAGATCATGCCCTGAGCTGAAGGCAGATGCTTAAGCGACTGAGCCACCCAGGTGCCCCTCCCTAATGCATTTTAAATGATTTTCTTTTCATGTGACTTTTCTGAATTTAGTAATCATTTTCTTTCTCCATGAGTAAAAGAAGAGCCCTGCCTGTCTCCCCTGGATCTTTCTATTCCACTGCACTACCTCTCACATTTCCACATGGAACTCCTTTTCTTCTCACCTTTCTTAGATATTATGTTTTATTATAACTTCGTGAGGTGGGTAGGGAAGATGTGTTATTACCCACATTTAATAGATAAAAAATAATGTGCTACACCCAAATAATGCAAGTCACCCAATGCTAAGTCTAGCTTCTACAAAGGGTTTTCTTGTTTTAGTGAGTTGCTCAGGCTCCCAACTTCCCCACTCCAAAACAACCCACCTAATCTGAACTAAGGTTTACATGGACATTTGACTTTATTATTTTACCACGGAAAGGGTAGTGTGGCAGCCACTGAGGGTCCAATCCCATCCAGAAAGAACCAAGCTTTCACCTATGAGGACGGCAGTAAGGGGACGACCTCAAGCGACAAGGGCCATCAGGAACTACTATGGCATGTGAGCCAAGGCCATGCTCTTCCTAGGCAGCACCTGTCAAACAATGATCACGGTGGGGGTATTGCGTGGCCATTGCTCCCCACGGGGCTCTTCCAATGGGTACTCTCTGCTCTGATGCTCCCTGTCAGAGCTGTATCACAGTCTGAGCTCTCCCGGCCCAATCCTGCCTGTCCCCTTGCCAGTCACGGGTCATACCAACATCCCACTCTCAAAGCTTTCCTTGTCCAATCTTGCTTTTTCTCTTTTTCTCTTCATAGATAATATACTTGCTTCCCCCATTAAGGCCTTGCACTCCTAATTCTATCTCAGCATTGGCCCTCCAAGAACTGGATTTGGCACAGGTGGTCAGTAAATCATAGCCTTTGTTAGAAGCACTAAACAAATAAAGATGAAAACAAATTAGACTTTGATGCCCATGAAGAACGCAACTTTCCTACACTGAAAAGGACTCTCTCAAACATTCTTCCCCTTTTAGTAACCACATCTGCACCCATATATGCCATATTCTCAAGTTCTGCACTTAGTTAAACCTTTACTTCCCATTGCCTTTGCTTCCTAATGTGGGAAAGCTCTTACACTGCTTTATTTTTCCAAATGGATGGGTAGAACTAATGATTACAGAACACCCTGTGATAAGTCCTCTTTGCAGTGAATTGCATGGGAAGGGCCTTCATCTTCAACCCAGCATCCCTCTAAGGATGCCCAAAGTGCTCTTCTCTACCTCCTACCACAGCCCTGGATTCACACTTCACAATTCCTGGGTTCACCACTCTCCCCTGAATCCTATTCTGGAATGTACATTCCTTTAACCACAAAGCAACTTATTGGGTTTTCATTTTTGTCCATGGATTTACTATTTAAAAATGTAATAGCATTATTTAGCTTTGCTTTTCTTTTTTTGGGGGGGGGGGGGGGACAAAGGGAGAGAGAGAATCTTAAGCAGCTCCGTGCCCAGCACAGAGTCCGATGCTGGGCTTGATCTCACAACCTTGAGATCAAGACCTGAGCCGAAATCAAGAGTTGAATGCTTAACCAACTGAGCCACCCAGGCACCCCTAGCTTTTCTTTGATTTAAGCCCTGGCTCCACATTTATAGGCTGTTAGCTCTGAGGGGCCAAGTGGCCAGGAGAATTTTGTACACATTTTCGTATCTGTCACAGTACCTACTCTTAAGGGCTTCTACACAGGCTTAAATAAATTTTTATTGATTTGACTTGATGGTAATAATTGGAAAAATTGAACTAAATTCTTTTCAATAGCTGCCTGAGTGCCAAGCATGATAAACTACTGAGAATCATATATTTAACAAAAAACAAAGAAAAAGAAAAATGAATGCATATTTATTGAACGCTCACCACGTGAAAGCATTATGTGCTTTACAGAAGTCAAATCATTTAACCCTCATGACCCTAAAAGGAGGTTATTTTAAGATATCTTGAGGATGAGAAAACAGGATGAGTCAAGTTAGGTACCCTGTGCAAAACAAACTTATAGCAAGGGGCAAAGTTGAAAGTGAACCTAAATCAGTCTGATCAGAGGCTGAGTTTTTTCCCTGTCTCACTTAGAGAAAGAAGAGATGATATAAGCACATCTACAGGTCCTAAGGTAACTTTTACTTTGAGAAAAATACAGCAGATTTAAATTTGGTAATATTTTAGAGCAAGGGGAGTTTATTTCTAATTGAGGGGCTCAGAGAAAGAAACATTTGAGTTGGGCCTTGACAAATACCTAAGATTTCCACAAACGAGGATAGGGAAAAAGAAGTAACCCAAGAAGGAAAACCAGAGCACAGGTCGGTGTAGGTTGGTAGTGCAGAGGTTATTGGAAATACAACACAAGCCAGAAAAACTGGTCAGCAGAAAGCTTCTAAAACCATGTTAAGAAGCTGGAACACAATTTTTGCATGTAAATGCAAGTCATCAAAGGTTTTTGGCAAAGAGTATTATCAGTACCAGCAGCACCATAACGAGGAAACAGAAGCAGAGAATCCATTTAGGAGAATGTAACAATAGTCCAGGCAAAGGCCAATGGGAGGGCGGACTAGTGTGCTGGTGAACAAAAGAAGGGAGACAAAGAAGAACCATGGTTCTTGGATAAGAGGACCAATGACAACTCTAAAAATGGTGTGGCTGGCCACTATGTGAGGAGTCAGTGAATAAAGGAAACAGGTGGAAGAGGTGGTTGGGAAAGAAAAGGATTTATTCATTTTTGTACCAAAAGCAAACTGGCTGACTGGTGGCTAACACCCTAACCCAACCAGTTCCTGGTTCTTTCAGTTTATGCAAGATTGAGTGGCTTGCTCATAGTTGATGGAAAAAGTAAAGGACCTGTTTCCCAGCAAGAGTCAAATCTGCTGCCTTCCTGCTCCCCAAGCAACCAGGAATCCTAAGCACCAAGCAGCCAAATTGGCTCAAACGGAAGCATTTCTCAACACTTGATGCGATGGACAGGAAAAATGTCAGCTGGAAAAGGGTGCAAGAGGTTATGGAGCTGAGAGAGAAAGAAGCAAGACACGACGTGAACAAATGTCACTGCCCAGTGGGATGTGACCACCCATTAAATCACATTATTACTTTACCTCCACTTTGCAGACTGATTATACATTAGAGAAGTATATTCAGCCCCCAAAATGGGATTCACTTTTTAAGAATTTAGCCTTTTGTCATACACTCTCATATCTTATCATAATTTACAGTATTTTATACAATTAAATCCTTTTAATTAACACACCTTGTTGTATCGAGAAATGTGTCTGTTAAGCTCTCATTATCAGAGACTGATGGAAATTATACTCTGGAAGGAGACAGCCACTATTCATGACTTTTTTAAATGGAAATTTAGAAAACACTTTGAAAACTCTAGCAAGAACATACAGACTTATGCAGCAACTTTGAAGGCTCTTTAAAAAAAGCCAGCATTTATCTTATTTGAATAAGGTATAATATTTCCCTACTCAATCTACAAGATACTATAATGTAAAAATCTTCGCAAGAAACTAAATGCTTCCTGACTAATGAAAATCACTATATGCCAAAAGAGGAATAAAGTATGCAATGTGTAAGCAGCATGTTTGTGTTCACAAACATCCCTCGTGTCTGTTAAAAACTTAACATGTAACCTCACAGATGCTACTCCATGTTGATATAAATCTGTGCTTTTTACTCTTTTATTGTATAGCACCTCTTTTGTTTTTCAACTTCCCTCCCTTGTTTTGGCCAGTAATGCCGCATTACTGCTATACAGTCTAGACAAAATAATGCAACTTTTAAAAGGTGCCAGCTTACTTTTCAAACATGATGCTTATTAGAATAAGCATGAAGATGTATTTTTCAAAACTACAGTCTGACCTGATCTGAGCCATAAAAAGTCTGCAGTTTCTGTTTTCTGATGGATGCAACATGCGGTTATTCTTAAAAAAACAAACACAAAAAAAAACAAAAAAAAAATCTGTTTTATGTGTTGGAGGTTTTTTTCCCCTCTTGGATCTCAAAACTACCTACTCTATTTCAAATCTGAACTTTTATCCTGTTTTCTTTATACATAATATTCATTGAGAGTGAGAGACTTAAAGACACATCTGTGGGGTTAACTTATGAGAGATGGCAGATGCACGGGGCCTCTTCTCATGATCTCTTCAGGCATCTAATGCTCTGTTGGGCCTTAGATGCCTGAAGAGCCATGGTCTATGGCTCCTTTAAATGGTGCTGCAGATTCAAGCATCATCGCAAAATACCCAGGTATTTAGCAGTATTCTAAATGATCCTCACATTTTGAACCCGTGACCTGTTTTTCTATTCCAACCTGGTTCTTTTAGCAATATGTGAAAGCCTATTTGATCAAATAGGGCTGTGACTTAATATGCTTTCCAGACTTTGGGGGGAACTTCCCTCAGTAGATCATATGCTAGAAATTGCTTCTGTCCCAGAAACGCCTTTTGCCCACAAAAGAAAACCATTCTAATTACAGTCGCTTTCCAATTTGTCCTTCTGACACAAGTTCTCAAGAATTATATGAAAGAACCTACAATACCCTTTCTTTCTAATTTCCAACGTGATATCAAAGCACATAATTTGTGTCTGTCCTTTAACAAAACAAATAGGCAATGGGAGAGGATAATCTGAATTGCATCCAATTTATGGTCTTCCTTTTTGTCTAAATCAAATCTGAACTTAAGACTTTTCAGCATGTCAGTGAGCATTCTCAGAGCTTGGTGTATCTGTAAATAGTAGACACAAAATGTTAGCTGATATGATTTGACTGCCATTGCTATAATCTTATGAACACGTTTGCCACAGGGAAGTTGTATCTACATAAAACACAGCTAACCAACGTTCAAACTAGCTGTCCTGTTCCACACTAACTACATTAACTACAAATCCCACCGGCATTTGAGGTTGCCAGCACCAATGCCATTCACGCACGCACAGTTGGTTTAACAGCCCTAAACAGGGGTACATCTTAGCCCATTCAATTCACGCAGCTTAAGGAGTTGATTCAGAATCCAAAAACGTCATTTTCCCACACTAACTAAAAAACAAAGAAACACATATATATATGTGTATATTTGTGTGTGTGTGTGTGTGAATCAGGATGCTCAAATATTCTTTGGTCATGTATGCATTTGGCCTTCAGAAATAGAAATAATATGACCAGTGGGACTCAGGAGGCACTCAATAAGCATGTATTGATTATAGAAAAACACTAATTTTTCAACAGCATTAACTCTCTTGGGAATCATATTCCTGGGGATAGGTAATTTGCTAAATGGGCCATCCTACATTTACAGTGCACCTACACTCCTAAAATGTGAAATCTTTTCCCTTATGTAGAAAATGGACCCTGGATGTTCTGGTTCCTACAACTGGGTGGACATCTATCAATAAACTACGCATCTGGGGAGAATTATATTTATC
This sequence comes from Mirounga leonina, assembly GCF_011800145.1. Lineage (NCBI taxonomy): Eukaryota > Metazoa > Chordata > Mammalia > Carnivora > Phocidae > Mirounga > Mirounga leonina. The sequence goes on from NW_023270305.1 coordinate 55,128,226, forward strand.
AAATCCAATTCATTACCATCTTCTTAATATCTAACCAGAACATCATTATGTCTTTTTTCATAAATCTAAAGAATTCTTGGAAAGCAAAATAAGATATGGTACTCTTTTGTTATAAGTATAAAAATAATGAAATTATCTTCTAGCTATTACTTACTGAGTGCTTACTATGTTCCTCTTATTTAAGCCTTTTACATGTTTAAATCACTTGATTCTTCTCCCTCTGTGAGGGAGGTACCATTATCCTTATTTTCAAATGTGGAAACAGAAGCAGGTGAAAAAAATACGGCAAAGGAAATAGCTAATAAGAGGCAGAGCCAGAACTCAAAGCCAGGGAGGGAGTCTGATTCTGGAGCTCACACCCTTAACTATTTTGATACTGAACCTATATTGAAAGTTATACAAATAGTTGCCATCTTCTTCTATTAAACTTTTTGCCTGGGATTAGGAGAAGGTAAACCACCCTTTTTTTATTTTTTGTTTTTTTAAAAGATTTTATTTGAGAGAGAGAGAGAAGGACAGGGAGAGGGAGAAGCAGACTCCCTGCTGAGCAGAGAGCCTAACTTGCGGCTGGATCCCAGGACTCCGAGATCACGACCTGAGCTGAAGGCAGATGCTTAACACCGAATGAGCCACCCAGGTGCTCCACACCACCCTTTTCTTTTCTTTTTTTTAATATCTTCTGATTCTGAACAAGGACATTTAGCTCCAGAATAAACAAGCAGTCTATTATCATGAAAATTCCACCACACCTGGGCAAGAATTAACTGCCTGGAGATCCCATGTGTAAGAACAAATCCTGTTAAAAACCTAGCTGATCTGGGCCAGCCCAGAGTGGCCCTAGGCAAAATAAAAGAGGGTGCTTCTCTCTCCCCTCTATTCTCACTTTTCCCCCTTACCATTTCCCCCCCCCCCATTCTGGTGCTCACATACGGCCAAAATACACTGGTATTTGTGCTCAAGTGTTAGCAACTTATAAGAAACAGAACACTCCTGAGGTTTTTATTAAAATTGTTTGGAAAATGTATTATCTCAACTTTCGTGCAAAGATTCATCTAGGTCCCTGTATTGGTTTTGCAGGGTTGCCGCTCTAACAAGGTACCACAGATTGGGCAGCTTAAACAATCACAGAAATGCATCATCTCCCAGTCCTCGGGGCTACCTGTCTGCCCTCAGGTTGTTCGCAGGGTTGGTCCCTGCGGAAGGCTGGGAGGGATGATCTGTTCCATGCCTCTCTCCTAGCTTCGGGTGATCTCAGGTGCTCCAAGTTTATAGAAGGCGTTCTTCCTGTCTCTTGTCTTTCCTCTATTCATGTCTGGTCTGTCTCTATGTCCAAGTTTTCCCATTCATAATCTCAACTGTACTGGATTAGGGCCCTCCCAATTGACTTCATCTTAACTCAAAAAAACCCTATTTCCAAATAAGGTCACATTCACAGATTCTGGGGGTTGGGACTTCAACATCCTTTGAGGGGACACAATTTAACCCATAGCAGCCCCTATTTCTCAGTTTCTCTCCAGGAATATGCTGGCAGAGCTCTACCCATTAAAAAACAAAAACAAAAACAAAACACTGCTAATGGCTGTATAAAGTCTCAATGATCTCTTGACACTGGATAGATGTCTCACAATAGGAATTTAAGAAATGTACAAATGCCTTAGTCGCTATATGTGGCTCTACTACATCCAGCTCTACTTGGTTGGCTTTAACTGTTCCTACTGAACACTGACTGACTGACTAATCAATTCATTTTGCATTAACCTAGTCAATTACTCACTGTTCACTTGCCATTTATTTATTGAGTGCCTTATTATATGCCATGCTCTGTGCCAGCTGCTGGGCATACATCAGCGAATACAACACAATCCCTGTTTTCCTGTATTCAAGACTAGAGACTGGCTCTCCTGAGGGACATTCAACTCAGGGAAATCATGCTCACCTGGTTCTGCACCAGTAGTTTCCTAAGTCAGATTTGTAGCTTACAGCCAGTTCTATGCAGGAAGTCAGGGGCTATGAGAGCTAAAAGGGGTCAAAGAGATCATATGATCTAGGTGACTCAATTAAAGATAGGGAAGTTATAACAGAGAAGTTTCCCGCAATAAATAATTTTTAGAAAAGGAAAAAAGAGCTTAAGAACATGGACTTAGCTTAAGCACATGAGCCACTGGGTGGCTCAGTCGGTTAAGCATCTGCCTTCGGCTCAGGTCATGATCTCAGGGTCCTGGGATGGAGACCCACATCATGGGGCTCCTTGCTCAGCCAGGGAGTCTGCTTCTCCCTCTCCTGTTGCCCCTCGCCCCCCCACCCCCCGTGCTCGTGAGTGCTCTCTTTAAAAAAAATAAAATAAAATCTTTAAAATAAATATATAAACAAAAATCTTAAAAAAAAAAGAGCTTAAATACAATTAGAATAAAAATTGTCTGTATTCCCATTTTCTAATGAATGTTAGGATAATGGAGAAAGAAAGTAGATATAAAACTGTACCTGACATTGAGGAGTGATGTTGATTTTGTTAAGTAACAGCATGGTGATAATATGGTGAACTGTCCTTGTTTTGTGGAAATGCATACATTAAGTATTTAGAGATAAACTGTCATGATATCTAATTGTTTTAAAACCTTTCAGGCAAAAAATAGGTAAAATTTCAAAATGTTAATTTTGAAATCAAAGTAATGGGTATCGGGAGTTCTCTATTATTCAGTATGTTTCAAATTTTTCAAAATACAAGGTTGAAAAAAAACTGTATCCTCCTAGAGGCACAATTATCTACTTAACAGATTCTCACTCGTCTCAGAGTCCCAGCACTGGGAAGTAAGCTTCACAAAATACTAATTTTAAATATGGAGACCATGGCTTCTAAATCATAATTATTATGCTGTTTTCTTCAATATTTTCCACTCCTCACCACCTTCCAATAAGACTCTAGTAGCCTATATTCATATTACTGTCATTTGCATAGTATTTTGAATAAGAATTTTTTTCTTTTTATATGGATCTAATCTGATTTAAAATCAGACATCTTAATATACACATGTTAAGAATAAATTTTGATAATAGGAGCACCATTCACTATCAGATAACAGAGCTAAAATACATTTGATTACTTAAACAATTTTAAAGTAATTTAATAAATTGGAGTGCAGTAAAACATAGCAGTATTAACACATTATAGAATGTTAGAGGGGAATAAAATTTGGAGCTTACTTTATTTTTATTTGACAAATCATACTGAAAGTATCCCCAAATAGTAAGTTTATAAAACTGATCTATGAGTAGAGATACATAGAAGGTATTAAATCTTAAAAACATATTCATGTGACAAATTATATTGAGACAAAAAATTTAGTGGAAGTAATTTACAAACAATTCTATTAATATAAAGCTCATAAAATTTTAAAAGTTCAAATAACTAAAATCATAGGAATAAATTTCAAAGTCCCTTTGCTCAACTAAAAGTGTACATCAGAACCTCACAAGAAGAAAGACGTACATGTTATTGCATAAACACTACCATGTTAATCTACAGTATAATCCTATCCATGTGACACCAAAATACTTTAAAGAAGCTTTACCAGCTGTACCATCCAGTAATATTATGGTATCATCAAGCTAAGACATACAATGCTACTCCAAAGATAATGAAATACAGAGGTGTATCACCAGGACTTAATTCTATATATGTTCAACAAATGAAATGCTACCTCTAAAAAATGGTACCATATTATGTGCATATACCATGCAAAATTCTTATAAACACATTCGCACTCCATCTTACAAGTAACTGTAACTGATAAATGGATTATGTTAGAATTCCCTCTAGCACACAGTGAACAAGCAGCTTTAATGAGGCTTATGACCCTACCCTATGGATGAAAGTGAGCATTTTGCCACCAGATACAGGTCAGGTACTTCAATTCCTGCTCCCCGATCATTAAATTTTTTCTAAATTTAAACTTTTTAACTTCCTTCGCTATGCAACAATAGCTGGACACTTTGGAAACATTATAAGAAACATTACCTTATGCAATGAGTATTAAGCATTTGGAAACACATTTTTAGAGAATCACAGAATTTTAGAGCTACAAGGGAACTTTTGAAATAACTCGAAGTCTCACATTTTATTGACTGGAGAACTAAAGTCCTCACAGGTTAAAACATTTGCAGAAGGTTGCAATCCTGCTCAGGGTTAGGGCTGAGTCAGGAACCTCAGCTCCTGACTTTCACTCCAATACAACTCTCTGTAGTCAAGTAAGTGTTTTAAAAAATGATAGGTTTCCTAAGCCATCCTTATCCCTCCATTTGTTGACACACAGAACTGTTTTCTCTCTGTGAGGGCCTTTCTCTCTGACTTAGCAGGCCGCTTTGGGGCAGAAACACATGGAGCGTTGTGGGGTGAGGGACCTGAGCAATCAGGTCAATCTGGGCACTAAGTGAGATGGCACTAAGTGAGATCCAGACTGGCCTTAACCTCCTGAGTCAATAAAGTACTTCTTAAAGGGTAATTACAAAAGCAACACTAATCCAGGTACTGTGAGGAATACAAAAGAAGGAAGAGAAGTAAAACCTATCTACAAAAGTCTCAAGGGGGGCGAAAAAAAGTCTCAAGGAGTCCATTCTAGTTCAGAACATAAGATAACTGAGACTGAGGGCTTTTGCATTTAGAATACATATTAGAAGCTAAAGGAAATTGGAAAAGGAAATCAGTATAAACCAGAATCATCCAGAAAATCTTCATGTAAAAGCAGGAATATAAGCTGGTGTGTGAAAAAATAATGTGCTGCCATGAAAAGATGCTCAATATCACTGGTCATCAGGGAAATGAAAATCAAAACTACAATGAGGGGCACCTGGGTGGCTCAGTCGTTAAGCTCTGCCTTCGGCTCAGGTCATGATTCCAGGGTCCTGGAATCGAGCCCCGCATCGGGCTCCCTGCTCAGTGGGAAGCCTGCTTCTCCCTCTCCCACTCCCCCTGCTTGTGTTCCCTCTCTGGCTGTGTCTCTCTCTGTCAAATAAATAAATAAAATCTTAAAAAAAAAAAACAAAAAAACTACAATGAGATATCACCTCACACCTGTCACAATGGCTAAAATCTAAACACAAGAAATAACACGTGTTGGTGAGGATGTGGAGAAAGGGGAACCCTCTTGCACTGCTGGTGGGAATGCAAGCTGGTGCAGCCACTCTGGAAAACAGTAAGTAGAGTCCTCAAAAAGAGAAAAATAGAGCTACCCTATGATCCAGCAACTGCATTACTAGGTATTTATCCAAAGGATATAAAAACACTAACTCAAAGGTATACATGCACCCCAATGTTTATAGCAGCTATAAGATATGGTATAGAGGGGTGCCTGGGTGGCTCAGTCATTAAGTGTCTGCCTTCGGCTCAGGTCATGGTCGCAGGGTCCTGGGATCGAGCCCTGCATCGGGCTCCCTGCTGGGCAGGAAACCTGCTTCTCCCTCTCCCGCTGTGTCTCTCTGTCATATAAATAAATAAAATCTTAAAAAAAAAAAAAAAAAAGATGTGGTATAGATATACAATGGAATATTACTCAGCCATCAAAAAGAATGAAATCTTGCCATTTGCAATGACATGGATGGAGCTAGAGTATATGCTAAGCAAAATTAGTCAGAGAAATACAAATACCATGTGATTTCACTCACATGTGGAATTTAAGAAACAAAACAAATGAGCTAAGAGAAAAAAAAAGAGAGAGAGGCAAACCAAAAAACAGACTCTTAACTCTAGAGAACAAACTGATGGTTACCAGATGGGAGATGGGTGGGGGAATGGGTGAAATAGGGGATGGGGATTAAGGAGCGCACTCGTTAGGGCGCCTGTGCAGCTCAGTCGGTTAGGCGTCCGACTTGATTTCGGCTCAGGTCATGATCTCAGGGTCGTGCCCAACGAGCCAGTTTAAGATTCTCTCTCTTCCTCTCCCTCTTCCCCTCCCCCCCTCCCCCATCTCTCTCTCTCTCTCAAAAAAAAAAAAAGTACACTTATTGTGATGAGCACCAGGTGATGTATGGAAATATTGAATCACCATATTGTCCACCTGAAATGAATATTACACTGTATGTTAACTAACTGGAATTTAAATAAAAACTTTAAAAAATGATGTGCTTTTGATCAACAAAGTAGCCTTTTACAGGTGAGGAGAACATCTGCACCTCTGAAACAGAAAGATAAAAAGATGTGCACAAACCCTGATTTTAGTTAAACTGCTTCACCTTTCTTCACTAGTGACACTGGGAGATACAGCCACGTGTGTGGCACTCCGTGGCAAAACCACCACTCGATAGGACTTCTGGTAATGCCATTGTAAGTAATGAAATCAGAAAGGCACATTCGTTTTCCAAATACCATAACAGGACCCATAAGCCTAACTTTCCAGTAATCAATTGTGCAATACCGTATCATATTTCAAAGTCAGTGAGGTTTCTAAACAGAAGTTAGAAAACTTAAGTAGTCTAAGAGGATGTTACCTACTTATCAGGGAAGCATAAATTTAGAAACATTATTTTATTTAAAGAATATAGCATAATCCTTAGTACACAATAAATGTCCAAAATATAGTTGCAATTGATTTACATTGTCTTTTCTGAAGATGTACCTCCTCTATAAGTGGATGTTTCTTAATATAATTTTAATTTTTAATTTAAAGGATTTTTTTAACCAAACCAATATACTTGATTTCTTTCCTCCTCTTCTACTGAATACAATATTACCCCTGAAGCATTTTCTTTAGTCTTCTGTCTAAAACAGATTTTTTTTTTAAAGAAATCTTATTAAAATGGAGATATTGTAAAGAAGTACATAAGAAATCACGATTTTTTTTTAAATGAGACTTTTCCAAAGATTTTTTTCTTTCAACAAAAAATGATAAAGATAATGAAAGAAAGAAGGTAAATGGTGTACACTTTGAGAGTCTTCAAAATTCCAAATTTGGAGAGTACCAGATGAGTTATCAAGAAATGGCCTATTATAATAGGGAAAAAGAAGACTAAAATAATCTACAGTCTGTTTCACCTCTCAATGAGGTTACTTGTCTGATTATAGGTAAAAACACTGATCCCAGTCTGATTAGTATTTGGAGAATTAAAAAAAAAAAAACCACAATAAAATGAAATTGGCCCAGAGCATCAAGTGTGCCTCCAATGGGCTATCCAGAACTTTATCTTGACTATCATCCCTGTCAGGACCCTTTCATTCCACCTTAACTAAGATGGCTGTTGTTCCTACCCAATACCTCTTTGAGTCTATTTCCTATTTTTACCTCAATCCTTACAATTCTACTGCTTTGACAAAGGCTGTATAAATGTCAACCTTTCTTGCCTTTATCTCTTGCCGAATCGTTCAACAATTCTTCCCTCTCTACTCTTTGAATCTCTTTTTCCACTTGTTTTTTCTCTTCATTAAACAGCTTATTGCTCAAGTTCCTTTCTCCATAATTTTAATTCAAAAAACACATGAGGCTGAATTAATACTTAAAACTATAATCCAAGAAAACTTTCTGGAAATAAAAGGCTCAGTCTACATATCAAAAGGGCCCACCAGATATTCGGGAAAACCAATACAGGATGATCTACTCTAAACATATCCCAATAAAACCATTAGACATCATTAATAAAGAAAAAAAAAGGCAGCAAGGCAAAAAGGAAAATAACATACAGTGGTAAGAGAATTAAACTAGCAGCAGAATTCTAAAAAGCAACACGCAAAAGAAGGCAACAACAGATCAGAATTTTCAAGAGATTCAAGGACAAAAAGTGTGAATAAATATTTTACATCCATCCAAGCTATCCCTCAAGGATCAAGGCTATTGAAAAAGTTTTACACATGCAAGGGAATGTTGTACCCATAGGCACTTCTTGAGCAATCTACTAGATTAGTTTCATTCAATCTAAAGATGAGTGGGTAACTTTGGCAAAAGGACAGAAAGGTGAATATTTAATATATTTAATTATATCTAAGACCAAAACAAGGCTGGTGCTAAATGAAGAATATACGAATGATCTACGTCCTGACAAGGTAAAGTGGTATGACTAAAAACTAAGGTGACAACATTAAGGGAAAGAGTAAAGTAGAATAAGCAAGAGTGAATCAGTAGTAGGTAGAAGTAAACAACTACCATAAAAGACTATCAGGTAGCAGTAAAAGATTAAATACAGACAAAAGGAGCTAAAAGCATCTTTAGAAAGCATAGATTAGGGCAATCACTACAACAAAAATATAAACTTTCACAGATAGTCCCCTCCCCAAAAAAAGAAACCTTAAAGAATATAAGATCAAAGAAAACACAAATGTAGTGGAGCAAATATAAATAATGAATATTTACCAAGTAGCACAGCAATGATCTTTATGAAACAAAAACTACAGGAGAACTTGATTCTGGCCCTTGAGGCCACACAGGAACACACTAATAACAGAATGTTTTTGTTTTTGTTTTTTTTTAAGTAGGCACACCCAGTATGGAGCCTAATGCAGGGCTTAAACTCACAATCCCGAGATCAAGATCTGAGCTGAGATCGAGTCCCATGCTTGACTGACTGAGCCACCCAGGCGCCCCTAGCAGAAGATCTTTAAATATCACTCTTGATACAAATCAAGTGGACAAAAAGTAAGTAAAGATATAGATGACATAAATAATACAGTCAATAAGGTAGATCTTTTGGACAGATAATAAACTTTACACTATGAAAATACAGATTATCTTTTTCTCAAATAGGCATGGAATACAGACAAAAACTGATCTTCTCAGTCACCAATAAAAGCTTTAGTGCATTCTGAAGAGTAAAATTATCATAAACAATATCCTGACCATCTTGTCACAAGTCTAGAATTTAATAACAAACTTTTTTAAAAAGGTCCTTCTTCTTGAAAATTTAAAAATCTTCTATTGAACAACTTTTTGGTGAAGAATAAAAACCTTCTAAAAAAAGATATTAAAAAGATATTAAAACATAATATATTAAAATCTATGAATATGATATAAAGCTGTGACCAGAGGAAAAATCAGTCTTAAACACTTAGAGAAAAAAAAAAAAAAAATTAAGGAAAATAAATGAAACAGATCAGAAACTGAAGACCAAGAGAAAGAAAAAGGCAGAATTAAAAGAGCACAAGAAATAACATAGTAAAGGCAAAAATCACAAATTAATGAGGTAGATAAGGGACAATATATCTCATTAATAAATCAGAAACCAAGTTGAGTGGAAAAATAAACACATTTACTAAGGCAGAAAAAAAGGAAGCAAAAATAAAAAATAACTAGAAGGAAACGACCATTGAAGTAGAAGAAAATTTAAAAGTCATAAGAGGCTACAATGCATAATACCATACAAATAAATTTGAAAAACTACACAAAATGGTTAACTATTATAATTGACCTAAGTAGAGATAAAAATCTTCCCATCTCCATGGGAAAAAGTAGAGTTACAAGAAACTGCCTCACGGAAAAAAAGCAGAACCAGATGGTTTCATATTCAAAAATCAAATGGTATCAATTTAATAGAAATAGTTCTGGGCACCTGGGTGGTTCAGTCGGTTAAGCATCTACCTTCAGCTCAGGTCATGATCCCGCAGTCCCAGGATGGAGTCCTACATCGGGCTCCCTGCTCAGCGGGGACTCTGCTTCTCCCTCTGCCCTTCACCTCACTCATGCTCTCTCTCTCAAATAAATAAAATTAAAAAAAAAAAAGTTATGGAACATAGGAAATGAATTAAAACTTCCAAATTCTTTTTATGAAATAGAATGTTGATACCTAAATCTGATAAAAATAGTACAGAAATAGAAAATGACAGGCCAACCTCACTTATAAATACCTATATGAAATACTATGTAAAGAATTAGTGAATATACTTCAACACATATTAAGTAAATAATATAATATAACAAAGTGGGATTTACTCCTGGAAAGTAAGAGTAGTTCAATATTAAAAGCACAGCAATATATCATACCATATTAACTGATCTGAGAAAAACATATGATTATTTCCATACATCCTAAACAAATCTTTGATGAAATTCAATTCTCATTCCATAAAAAGAAAAAAATCCATTCAAGAACATAGGAGAGTCGCCTGAGGGGCTCAGTCGGTTAAGCATCTGCCTTTGGCTCAGGTCATGATCCTGGGGTCCTGGGATTGAGCCCCGCATTGGGCTCACTGCTCAGCGGGGAGTCTGTTTCTCCCTCTCTCTCTGCCCCTCCCCCACTCGTGCACACACTCTCTCTCTCTCTCTCATATAAATAAAATCTTAAAAAAAAAAGAACATAGGAATTGATGGTGATTTCCTTACTATGACTATAAGGACACACACATGTACACATTCACATACACACATGTAGACACACCTTTGTCCTAAAGCCAGCATCACATTTAATGGGGTAAACTTCAGGTATTTCCACTAAGATCAGGAAGAGGTGAGTATAATCACTACCTTCACTACTATTTTCTATGTACTGGATGTACTAGCAATACAATTAGACAAAACAAATCAAAGATATAAGAACTGGAAGAGAAAGACAACTGTATCTACTTGGGTATGAAATGTTTCCTAAGAAAACCTTAGAGAATCATTACTAAAGTGACCTCAAAGACAGTAATTAACAGGATATAAAATGAATGCACAGAAATCAACAGTGTTCATATACACAAACACTAATCACTTAGAAGATAAAATAGTAGAGTAAAATAGCAGTGACAATACCAACAAAAGTGGTATAATATTTAGGAATAAGTATAGCAAGAAATGTGAAAAAGTTAATGTGAGGAAAGAGTGAAAATACTCAAGAAGATAACAAATGTAAAACTGACGCAATACAAAAAGATTCCTTGTTGTTGATGAACATCTATATATCATAAAGATGCCAGGTCTTCCCAAGTCAATTTAAAAATTTAACAAAAGTCCAATAAAAATGCCAACAAGTATTTTTAAATGAAGCTAAACAAAAGAACATAGAAAACTGTGAATAGCTAGAATAATACTGAAACAAAAAAGCTACAAGGCACTAAGCATCACCAGATATTAAAATACATTACAGAACCTCAGCAAGTAATGCACTACTATAATTATGAAACATAATTAGACCAGAAGGATTCAGTAGGAAGTACAGAAATGAACTCAAGTACATATGGAAGTTTAGTATATGATAAAGGTGACGTCTAACATCACTGGACCAAATTTTTTTTTTAAATAGTGTTGGGAAAACTGGAAAATCATTTAGAAAATGATAAAATTGGGTCCATACCTCTTGTCATATAAAAGAATAAACTCTAAATTAGTAAGAGATTTAAAGGTAAAAAATGAAACTATACAATTAAATTCATATAAAATCTGTCTGTAGAACAAGGTTATTAACCATGACTCAATATCCATAGCAAATAAAAGACTGATAAATTTGACCACATTAAAAATAAAAGTTTCACCTTCTATGTGGCAATGAAATATCACAAGTATAATCACAGGACAAGAGGCAAATTGAAAGAAAATATTTGCAAAATATGTAATAGATGAAGGGCTTATATAACACATATTTAAAGAACTCTCCAAAACTGAGGGAATAAAAAAAATTTTAAAAAAAAAAGAGAAAAATGGGCAAAAGACATGAGCGGATAATTCACGCACACACACAAAAATTATTTAAAACTAGCCCTTTTTGATTTTGGCAAAAAATACAATGACTGGATTTACACTTCTACTGCCCCTGGGAAACTGGTTAAAATGAAAGATACAAATGTTTTTGGATACTAAATAGGCAGCACAAGATTGAGATCCTTGAGAAAATGGGGATAAAAAGATTAGTTGAATCCCGCAGATGCCTCAGCTTTCTGCTTGGTGATAATTCCAAACTCAGGAACAGGAGGGGAAATCCTAACAATCCTGCTGAGACAGTGACTGAGTTCAGAGAGCCTCCTAAAGAGCCCGAAAATCCAGAGAGGAGTTCAGAAGAGGGAGCTACAAGGCAGGGGGACCTCCAGAAAAATCTGCTCGAGGATCTCCTTATCTGTAGTATAAAAGGTGGAGCAAAGAACCAATGAGGAGTAGGGAGAAGAATAATTCCCAGGGCTCACAAAGAGCTGGGAGTTGAGTTCTGACCAACCAGAGTAAGTCCTCACATGGAATTCCGTAGAAATAACAGAACTTCACAGCACAGAAGTAGGAATAAACTATCCACAGAGAATAGGCTACTACAGACTCATCTTAGCAAAGCTTAAAAATAGCCTCAAAATGAACATACTGTCTCCAAGACATTTAGCTTAAACATACAGACAAAAATAGACCAAAAGAATGGAGATGATATATAATGCAAACACTAATCAAAAGAAAGGGGGTGTTAGCTATATTAATATCAGACAAAGTGGATTTCTGAACAAAAAATATTTTAGGGATTAAAAACTCTTGTTTTATAATGATAAAGGAGACAGTTCATAAAGAGGACATAAAAATCCTTAACATGTATACCAGTAATAGAATTTTGGAATTCTATATATAATTCTATTCAATATACATGAAACAAAAATTGATGGAAATAAAAAGACAAATCCATAATTATAATTGGAGGTTTCCATACTCTTTTCAGTGGGGATGTAGGAAATTTCAACACTGAACCAACTGGACCTAACAGACATTTATTAAACACTCCACCCCAAGACAGACAACAGAATACATATTCTTTTTAAGGGCTCATGAAATATTCAGTAAGTTAGCTCATATGTTGAGGCATTTAGTAATTCTCAATAATCTTAAAAGTACAGAAATCATACAAAGTAGTTCTCTGAGCACAAGAGAATTAAATTAAGATCAATAGCAGAGAGGAATTTAAAAACTTCCAAATATTTGGAAATTAAACAACATACTTCCAAACAACCCTGGGGTCAAAAAACAAATTACACAGGAAATTTAAAAAATATTTTGGAGGCACCTGGGTGGCTCAGTTGGTTAAGCATCTGCCTTCAGTTCAGGTCATGATCCCAGGGTCCTGGGATCGAGCCCCACATCAGGCTCCCTGCTCAATGGGGAGCTTGCTTCTCCCTCTCCCCACTGCCTGCAGCTCCCCCTGCTTGTGCTCTCTCTGTCAAATAAATAAATAAAAATCCTTAAAAAAGTATTTTGAAGTTAAATATAAAAACAAAAGAAATAAAAATGAGTATTACAAAGATCAGTCATTTCCCAGTTAAGAATTAGCTTGGCATTTAGTCAGAAACTCATTAATTCCCTCAAATTAATCTACAGTTCAACACAATCTCAATCAAAATCCTAGCAGGTTTTTGGGCAGAAATTGACAAACTGATTTTAAAATACTATACATGGAATTGCAAAGCATCCCGAATAGTTAAAATAATTTTGAAAAAAAGAACAAAGTTGGAAAACTCCTATTACCTAAGTTCATGACCATGAAAGTGTGATATTGACTGTATGATACTGTAATAGAGAATCCAGAAGTAGACTCATTCATAAACGATCAATAATTTTGACAAAGGAGCCAAAGGAATTCACTGGGGAAAAGATGTTCCGTTCGACACAGTGTTGGAGCAACGGCACATGTATATCTTCCCCTCCCCCCCCAAAAAAGAGCCTTGACCCTTACCTTGCACCAAATACAAACCTGAAATAGATCAGGTATCTAAATATGAGAGTTCTATAAAACCCCTTGAGGAAAACTTACGAGAAAATATTTTGTGATCCAGGCTTCGGATAGAAGTAGCAGAAATTATAAAAGAAAAAAATCATAAATTGGGTCTCATCATAATTAAAAACATCTGCCTTCTGAAAGACAATGGTAAGAGATAAGGTAAGCTACGGATGAAGAAAGTATCTGCAAAGATCTGACAGAGGTTCCTGTCCTTAAAACATAAAGCTCTCTTAAAATAAGGCAATCTGATTTAAAACTGGGCACATTTGATTCATCAAAGAAGACAAGAGTGGCAAATAAACATATGAAAGATGCTCAGTATCATTAGTCATTACATAACTGACGCAAATTAACACTACTAGATGTGACAACACATCTACTATAACGGGTAAAATTTTAAAAACTAATGAAACCAAGTGGTGGCAAGATGTGGAGAACTACCCATCACCGGTGGAAATGTGTAACAACAGTACAATCGCTCTGAAAACCAGTTTGGCTGTTTCTTTTAAGTCAAACATACACTTCCTTATGATTCTGGAAATCCCACTCTTAGTTACTCACCCAGAAGTTGTTAAAACACGTATCTGCATAAAAACCTTTACGTGAATGCTTTTAGCAACTTTACTAATAATTGCCCCCCACACTGGAAATAACATAAATCTCCAACAGGTAAACAGATAAACTGTAGTGGTTGTCAGTGGAATACTATCTATCTTTAAAGAGGAATGAACTACTAATGAACCACAGCATGGGTAAATCTCACAAACATTATGGGAAGTGAAAGAAGCCAGGCACGAGGGAATATAGCCTATAATTCCATTTATGTGACATTCCCCAAAATGCAAAAAACTATTGGGGCAGAGATCATTGTCAGGGGCCAGAGGCCAATGTGTGGCGAGAGAAGGGGACTGACTGCAGCGGGGAGGAGAGAAAGTTTGAGGATGACAGGAACACTCTCTATCTTGACTGTGGGGGCGGTTATAAGACATACATGTGTCAAAACACAACAAACTGTACGGCAAAAAGGGTGACTTTTACTGTTGGTAAATTATACTTCAATAAACCTAACCTTCAAAAAGTATGCAGACTTTTAAAGAATTTTAATATATATTGCCAAATTGCCCTTCCATTAACTTAATTTCTTCTCCTACTCCCATTTAATTTCCATTGCCCCTGGCATTCTACAAGGGCCGGCACCCTCATCAGCCTCAGTATCATCAAATTATTATTTTCGGCTTTTCCAATTTGGTAAGTTCTTTTAAAATGGTACTTCACTGCTTTTATCTGCATCTCTCTTTTTTCCAGTGACGGTGAACTTTGTTCATTCATTTCTGACAGCTATATTTCTTTTGTGTTCTGTTCATTCCTTTCAATCATTATTTTAAGAAAATATTTGGTGTTTTTTTCTTACTAATTTTTTGGTTTGCTATATATATCCCCAAATATCTTTCACAAACATACTTTCCAGTTTCTCATTTGTCTTTCTTTTTTCATTTATTTATTTATTTTTTAAGATTTTATTTATTTGACAGAGACAGACACAGTGAGAGAGGGAACACAAGCAGGGGGAGTGGGAGAGGGAGAAGCAGGCTTCCTGCCAAGCAGGGAGCCCAATGCGGGGCTCGATCCCAGGACCCTGGGATCATGACCTGAGCCGAAGGCAGACGCTTAACGACTGAGCCACCCAGGTGCCCCTTTTACAATTTTTTAATATAGACATTTTAAAATGTGAATTTCTCAATATTTTCTATTTTTTCTTTTGTACCATTACTTAGAAATTTCTTTCCTCATCTAGAGTTCAGTTAAATATTCAACCATGATTTTTAAAATTTTTTATAGACTCAATTTTTTCACTTTCTAAATCTGTCTGATAGAGTGGCTACTAGCCACATGGAGTTACTTAATTTTAAATTAATTGAAATTAAGCTTTTTCCCTGCATTTTCTTCTGGTTTTATGGTTTCAGGTCTTACATTTAAATCTTTAATGGGTTAAAGATTTAATTTTTGTATATGGTGTAGATTAAGAGTCCAACTTAATTCTTTTGCATGTCGCTTCCAGTTTTCCCACCACTATTTACTGAACAGACTATTCTTTTCTCATTGTATATTACTGGTGCCCTTGTCAAAGAGTAGTTGATAGTATGTATGGCTTTATTTCTGAACTCTCTATTCTGTTCCACTGGTCTGTGTCTGTTTTTATGCCAATACCACACTGTTTTGATTACTACAGTATTGTCATATGGTTTGAAATCCGGAAGTGTGATGCCTCCAACTTTGTTCTCAAGATTGCTTTGGCTATTCAGGGTCTTCTGTGGTGCCATACAGATTTGAGGATTGTTTTTTCTATTTCTATGAAAAATGCCATTGGAATTTTGATAGGGAGAGCTTTGGGTAGTATGGATATTTTAGCAATATTAATTCTTCCAATCCATGAACATGGGTTGTGGCAGTGATTGTTTTTCAACTGACACCAAAAGCACAGGCAACAAAACAAAAAATAAACAACTAGAATTACAAGTAACCAAAAAGATTCTGCCCAGCAATGGAAAACACCAACAAAATAAAAAGGTAAGCTACCAAACTGTAGAAAATATTTGCAAACCCTAGATCTGATAAGGGGTTAATATCCAAAATATATAAAAACTCATACAACTCACTAGCAAGAAAATAACCCAATTTAAAAAATACACAAAGGACCTGTGTACTTATTATTCCAAAGAAGATACACACATGCCCAACAGGTATAAGAAAAGGTGCTCAAAATTATTATCATCAGGGAAATGAAAATTGAAATCACAATGAGACATCATTCAATACCTGTTAGGATGGCTATTAGAAAAAAGACAAGAGCTAATCAGTGTTGGTGAATGTGTGAAGAAGAGGGAACCCTGTACACTCTTGGTGGGAATAGAAATTGGTATAGTCTTTATGGAAAACAGTGTGAAAGTTCCTCAAAATTGCACTATTGTATGATCCAGCAATCCAACTTCTGGGTATATATCGAGAGGAAAAGAAATCATTTTCTTAAAGAGATATGTGCACTCCCATGTTACCACAGCATTTTTCCCAATAGCCAAAATATGTAAATAACCTTAGTGGTCACTGGAGGATGAATGAATAAAGAAAATGTGGTAGATACAGGCAATGGAATTATTTGGCCATAAAAAGAAATATGCCATTTGTGACAACATGGATGAATGTGGAGGACATTAAACCAGACACAGAAAGACAAATACTGTATTATCTCACTGTGGCATGTAAAAATGTGAAACTTACAGAACCAGAGAGTAGAGAAGTGTTTGCCAGGGGCCTGGGAGGGGTGGGGGGAGAAAATGGGGAGATGCTGGCCAAAGGGTATAAACTTTTAGTTAGAGGATGAATAAGTTCTAGGGGTCGAACATACAGCATGGTGCCTAGAGTTAATAATGCTGTGTACCTCAAATTCACTAAGAATAGATCTTAATGTTCTCACCACAAAACAAAAATAACTATATGAAGTGATGAATGTGCTAATTAAATTGATGATGGTCATCACTTCACAACATATTATATGTTAAATCATCACTTCGTACATGTTGTACAGCCTAAATATATGCAATTTTTGTCGATCATACCTCAATAAAGCTGGTGGGGAAAAGCAAGCTAAAACTGAAAAAATTAATTAAAATTAAGTTAGATTTAAAATTCAGTTCCTCAGTCACACTAGTCACATTTTTAAAGATTCTTTTAGAGCAGTTTTAGATTCAATTTTGGTAAATTTAGAACAATTTAGGTAAAACTGAGTGGAAAAGTATAGTGAGTTCTCATATACCCACTGCCCCCACCCCCCGACAATCTCCCCCCACTATCAACATCCCATACCAGAGTACTGTTGCAATGGATGAACCTACACTCATTACACAGCGACACATCATTATAACCCAAAGTCTATATAGTTTACATTAGGGTTCACTTTTGGTGTTGAACATTCTATGGGTTTTAAAATGTAAAACAACATGTACCCACCACTGTAGTATCATACAGAACAATTTCACTTTCCTAAAAATCCTCTATGCTCTACGTATTCATCCCTCCCTCCCCTCTAAACACTGGCAATCAATGATCTTTTTCGCATCTCCATAGTTTTGCCTTTTTCAAAATGTTGTAGAGTTGGAATTATACAGATTTTTACTTAGTGATATGCATTTAAGGTTCCTCCATGTCTTTTCATGTCTTGACTACTCATTTCTTTTTAACATTGAGTAGTAATATTGCGTTGTTTGGATGTTCCACAGTTTATTTATCCATTCACCTATTAAAGGACATCTTCATTGATTCAAGTTTTAGCAATTATGAATAAAGCTGCTATAAACATGTGTGTAGGTTTTTGTGTGGATATAAATTCTCAATTACTTTGGGTAAATACCAAGCAGTGTCACTGCAGATCATATGTTATGAATATGTTCAGTTTTTATTTTATTTATTTATATATTTTTTAAAGATTTTATTTATTTGACAGAGAGAGAGACAGCGAGAGAGGGAACACGAGCAGGGGGAGTGGGAGAGGGGGAAGCAGGCCTCCCGCCGAGCAGGGAGCCCGATGCGGGGCTCGATCCCAGGACCCTGGGATCATGACCTGAGCCGAAGGCAGACGCTTAACGACTGAGCCACCCAGGCGTCCCTATGTTCAGTTTTTAAAGAAACTGTGAAACTGTCTTCCACAGTGGCCGTACCATTTTTCATTTCCAGCAGCAAGGAATGAGAGTTCCTGTGGCTCCACATCCTTTTCAGCATTTGGTGGTGCACTGCCCACATCTCAAGTGCTTGACAGCCACGTGTGGCTGACGGCCACCGTACTGCACAGTGACACACAGAATACTTCCATCATCAGAGAAAGTTCCATCGGAAATGCTGCTCTGTTTAAAAGTTACGTGTTTATACAGTGAAAGAGGAGCTAATGTGACTTTTAATTTTTTTTCTCTGCAAAAATCCATCCCTTCTCTCACTGGATTTGGATGGTTCTTTGTTTATAGTCTCTCAGAAGTTCAAATTTCAGCCACTTAACTATATGTCCATTAACAAATTATTTAAACCCCTCTGAGTCTCAGTTTTCCCATCCTAATTACTTCTTAGTTTAGTGCATTAAATGAGATAAACAAGGTAAAAATCACAACACGTTAATCCTCATTTGTAAACTCTTCTCGATTAGGAGTTTGATTTTTGAATGTCTCAGTATGATACTGCGAGGATTCTTCCTGGAAACAAAAGCTTAATACTGTACTTACCCGATCAGGATTTCTGTAACCTAACAGTAGATTCGCTGCTTTTATATCACCATGAACATATTCATTTTCATGTATATATTCCAGTACATCCAACTATGAAAAAAAATATGTAAGGTTATATTGATATTTATTTCAAACTCATGATCAACTTCAAACATTTTGAATATAGAATAACACACATTTTTTTCATAGTAACAATAGCAAAGTGACATATTCTATAATTATGTATTTATCTATTTATCATAGGTACCGGTCACTTAATCCTGAAAAAAGGTGAATAACATGATCCCCAAATATCAAGTGTTTTAATTAAACTTCTGAGAGAAGGAAACCAAGATTCAACAGTGCCTATGCCTATGCCCCTGACAGCCTGGTTGGCCAAATCACCCTGTGCAAAGAGGAAAAACACAATAAAATCAGAGATCCAAAATAAAATAATCATGAAGTTCCCTCAGCAGTTCCTCACCCAACCAATGATTATAAATCAAGCTTTGGAGACCCCAGAACAAAACACCATGTCCATGAGCACATGGAAGGGTATTTTCCCTCTGGACAGTAATAGAAAATACCTTAGCTTCATCTTTGAAGCCCTTGAGCCTTGCATGCTACCTACACCCAGTGCTCAATAAACATTTGCTGGCTGGCTAAACGGATGAATGGATGAACGGGAAAATTAACGAGTTCTATCTGCCACATCCCAACCTGGCATGAGCAGTTTCATTCTACTTAAAATGGAAAAAACAAAATGGAGCTTGGGCAAACCAAACACAAACAAGATAAGACAAATATGTGGTATAAACAAAATGTGTGCATGGGTGCTATTAAGATTTCATTGCTTCTTATTTGGCAAAGTATGTATTATTCATTGCCATAGTAATTACTGCCACCATCCCAAACTCATACTAAAAACTTTATAGCACCCCCATACCATCACGTGTTTAGTATGGAAAATAATATATTTTGCCACCGTTTGCATTGTTATAAATATAACCGACAAAAGAGAGGTTATTCTTATACCAATGCAAGCTTGTTCTGATATGTAAAACAAAGCTGTGAGGGGAAAAAAATCAGACTGTAGAACCAATGCCTAATTGAGTTTGTAGTGCCAAACACAGCACATTCTGTCACTTACAGAGCCCACTGTTATCAATTTCACCAAAATAGCCTCTACTCTAAATAACTGACATTTCTAGGGCAATAATCCTTCATTCTCTGATAATTCCACAAAGGGCAACGATTTGTATATTGTAACAAGTAAATAATCTGAAAATAAGGCATGTGAAATAAGTCATTCATTCTTACCACTCGGATACCTAGCTGCAGGACAGTTGACTTTTTAAAAGTACCATTCTGGTCTGAGATCTTCTGTAAATCTATTCCTAGTCTTTCCATTACCATAAATCTGTAACTATAAGAAGAAGACGTCAAAAAGAGATCTTAAGATAGCAATGCTTGAAACTGCCTATTTATGAATTTGAAACAAGGAAAAACACCCCCAACCCAACAATGAAGAATACTGCAATCTGAACCATTAAAGAATGAAATGTACATTAATAATCTGGCTGTTCTTTTACAGAAAGATACTAGTCAGTATTTATTCTGCAGTTAGTTTCTAATAGAAGGGAATGCTGTGCTCAAACACTCACGCTCAGTCATAGGTCATGAAAAGAGAATGCTCTTTCATTTTTATTTCATCACCCTCTCACTATATGACCTTGAACAAATTATTTGTCCATACAGAAAATTTTATTTATATTTGTTTCTTGACCTTATAAGTCATATTTTACTTTCTCTACACACTTATAAACCTGACTTTAAAAAATGTACTTCTTTTCAGAGCGCTTGGGTGGCTCAGTCGGTTGAATGTCTAACTCATGGTTTTGGCTCAGGTCGTGATCTCAGGGTCATGAGATCGAGCCCCGCGTCAGGCTCTGCACTCAGCGTGCAGTCTGCTTGAGACTCTCTCCCTCCCCCTTTACCCCTCCCACCCATTCTCCCACTCTCTCTCTCTCATAAATAAATAAATCTTTTTAAAAAATGTACTTCTTTTCTGTTTGTCACCTCTGCCCCTTTTCTTCCCTTCACTTACATGCCCACATCAGCCCCAGTCTACATTTGTGTATACACGCATGAACACAGAAATAAAGGAATTTTTGTCTTTGTTTTACAAAAATGTGATCTTATTACATGCACTTTTCTGCATCATACTTTTCTCATCAGTATCTCACTGAAACCCTCCCACTATACCTCCCAACTGGTATAGCTCTAACGGATTTCTTTAATGGGCTGCATAATATTACATGGTATGGATATACCATGATCCACTCAGCCACTCAGTCCTCTATTAGCAGCCCTTTACTTTGTTTCAAGATTACTGATCATTCATTTTGTTTTTATTGATAGCATTTAAACACCATTTGAACAAAGCACTGACCACTGAGCCTATTTCCTCACCTAGGGAAAAAGACATCACCTATCTTAAAAGGCTATTGGAAGGGCAAGATGGGGTACCTAACAAACTGATTTTTTTCTCTTTTAAAAATCACTAGTCAATTATTTATATGTGGTGATTAAAAAAAAATGTTTCTGTAAAATTTTGTTGTGCCTTTTCTCAAGAGACAAAGCTTAATTACATCTCCTCTCTTGTGTATGGAGTAGACTTAGTGACTTGCCCCTAGCAAAGAGACTATAGTGGAAATATGTGACATCACTGTAAGATTCGAAATAAGGCAGAGAAAGACAAATACCATCTGATTTCACTCATGTGGAGTTTAAGAAACAAAACAGATGAACATAGGGGAAGGGCGGGGGGAAGAGGGAAGCAAACCATAAGAGATTCTTAATGATAGAAAACAAACTTAGGGTTGATGGAGGGGAGGTGGGCAGGTGATGGGCTAAATGGGTGATGGGGATTAAGGAGGGCACTTGTGATGAGCACTGGGTGTTATATGTAAGTCATGAATCACTGAACTCTACTCCTGAAACTAATATTGCACTGTATGTTAACTTTATTTTTTTCAAATTTTTATATAAATTCTAAAGATTCAATTATAAAAAGGCTGTGGCTTTATTCTTGAATGCATGCTCCTATGTGTGCATGTGCTTTTTCTCCTTCTCTCTCTCTCTTTCAATTATTTGCGCTAGGGGAAGCCAGCTACCATGTCTTTGTAACACTGAGGCAGCCTGCTGAGAGACCTATTATTGAGAGGCCTGGGGAAGTGAGGCCTGTAAATAATCACATGAGTGTATTGAGAAGCAGATCTTCTGAGGCCTGCCAACAGCCACACGAGCGACCTTGAAACCAGATCCTTCCCCAGTCAGGTCATGAGATGACTGCAACCCAACAGACAGCTGACTACATCCTCAGAGTCCTAAGCTGGAACCATCTGGGGAAGCCATAGTTTCCATGGGTAACTTCCATGTTGGTTACCCATGGAAACTAAGATGATAGTAGTCTGTTGTTATACGCTACTATGATTTGGGCAATCTGTTATATAGCAAAGGTATTAGAGCACATAAGACACAGTCATAGAATACTCAATTATAATTCCATTTTACCTTCTTCCCTTGAATTCAGTAATACCGGATCCATAAAACAGAGGAATTCCTAAATAATCAAGTCGTTTGAGTTCTACCCAGTTCTTGACTACAAAGACAAATTTAACAGGAAAAAAGATATATATATTTTTAGAAATGTTATTTCTTACTTTTACATAGATTCTAGAAGTTATTTAGCTAGCCTAAACAGAAATCAGACCTTTCTAGTAAATGTTTTAAAGAATCAAATATATCTATCTAGTAGCTTCAAATTCTATTTACCACTATAATTAACATAAAAACATACAGAAATTTTAAATTAAAGCAATTATAACGAAAACAAAAGTAGTCATGGTCATAAAATGCATTAGCATCATATACACAAGTGTTTCTATTCATGAAAAAAATTCATTCCCTTATATGTTAAATTTTAAAATATAACATATGTTCAAAAAATTAAAATAAAATGAAATAGAACATATGTTAAGTACCAAAGAATCAGTAGAGAGATGGCTTTTTCTTTTCCGTTACGTAAAAATTTGAAGCCATGGTAGTTGAAAAAATAGAAATTGGGCAGAAAAATCATCTTACTATGAAATTGTTATACAGAAACTGCTTTGATTAAATTTAGTTTTAAAAAAATCAAATCCACTGAAACCGTCAGGTAGCTTACCTTTTCTACCATATATGCTTAATGTGTACGACAGCTCTACAATAAACAATCAAGTTTAATGGATTCTATTTGTCACCCTGACATAGTTTAAGCAGTTGTAAAGACCATTGTCGTACCATTTAGGAGGTTTTATTAAGGAAAACAAAGTTAATTATTGAGGCTAGTCTCATCATTCTTTTTCTTAAACATAATGCAGAGGACCTTGACTATTATTGTTTTTATTCATATTAACCTCTTGAAAGCTCTACTTAGTCCATCTATATGGTGCAGTGTTTACAAAATGCTTCTGTTCTTCAGCTCTGCTCACATTCATTTCACATTCAATTCCTCTAACTGGGGGTTCTTACATGTGATTTCCAGCTCCAGTTAATTTCCCAACATTCAAGTTTCTAACACTTTTAACTTATGGTCTAAATCATTTTAATGTTTAATCACTTCCACATACCTTACACTAATCCATTCTATGGCCATTCCTTTTGTTTATATATCTACTGCCCATTTTAATATCTTTTCCTTACAACCTTTGACACCAAATGGTTTCCTATGAAAGAAATTATTTCATTCTACTATCTTTTATACTTAGAGAACTCTTGGTAGCTTAGACCAACAACTTGACATTGTACGTAAAGTAGCAGAAACAATTTTGATTCGAAATATATAACCCACTATGTATATAATATCAACATTTACAGAGCATCTATCTTACTTTTATATAATAGTTAATTATATCAATTACAATAATATTTTAATTGATAATTTTCCAGAAGGCCAGAAAAAAGAAAAATATTAATATTCACTTTAGCATATATATATATATATATATATGCATATGGAAGTAGCCTGCTTTGCTAAATTTACTTACTAAAGTCTATTTTTGCAGCTCTTTGATAAAATTTAAGTTCTGAAAATAATGGGCCATTTTCTTGATATTCCTATAAAAGAATAATTAATTTTATTAGGAAACAATAATCTTAAAGATAGATTTGATATTTCAACTGTGAAAATATGAGTATACATTCATAGTATATAAACAGTGCTTGAATAATTTATTATAAAACACAGGCATCAAATTTCCACAAACAATCTCAGAAAAGCACTAAATAAACTTGGAGAATCTCATGTTTAAATTTTTATACTGTAACGCTATCTCTACACAATCTTACACATGAAAGTAGTCTTCTTATGGAAAAAAACTTACTAAAAGCACTGAGAAATGTATATACACAGACATTCAATGTCTACCAACATGGACATGAGGGTAGATACACTGCAGACTACCATGGGGTTCATTCACACATGACACCTTTACTAAGTAACGACTGTATTTCATTCATTGTATGAGGCATAGGGGATACAAACAAAAATAAAACCTCATCCTTGCCTTAAAGAACCTTACCACTTAGAGTAAAGAGGAAGAAAGAGAAGAAAGGAATGGAGAGACAGCTAGATAGGATATAAAGATGACAAATGTCAACACAGAAGAACAAAGTTCTCCAGTCTTTATATTTTAGTAATGTGAAAATATACTATAACACTACATTTATTGATAAGTAAAATTAAAAGCTAAGTTAAAAACTGTTTTTACAAAGCTACCAGGAATAAAGTAGAAAACAAAAAAAGTGAAATATATATGAAATACAAATTTAAGAGTAATACTTACCACTTTTACTACATGTCTTGCATCTTTACCCGGTTTATTTGCGGGGAAAGCTGCAGAACCAAACATAGGGTGGAAGAGAGAAATAGTCATTCCCAATTACTGAATTTCTACTATGACACTGTGCTAAGCATTTTACTTATCTTCACTTATTACATCCTCCAGAGAACCTCTTCTGGTAGGTATCATCTTCATGTTACACAAGATACTACTAAGGTTCGACAAATTGAATAATTTGCTCACTAAGAAGTGCAGACTGGGGACTGAAACTCAGTCCATCTGACACCATAGCCCACACTTTGCCATAAACCATATTCAAATATTCAAACATGGAAAGCAACAGATATTAATCACACAGATCCAAATGTAGGGGGAAATATTTTCTGGATATGTAGCATTAACTAGTATATGATAAATAGTAAAATCTACTGATTCAATTTTACTAAATTAAAATCTATGACAGTTCAGAAATGGAAACTGATTCATCTTTTTTTTTTTTAAGATTTTATTTTTATTTGACACAGAGACAGAGATAGTGAGAGAGAGAGCATAAGCAGGGGGAGTGGCAGGCAGGCAGGGGGAGAGGGAGAAGCAGGCTTCTCGTGGAGCAGGGAACCTGATGTGGGGCTTGATCCCGGAACCCTGGGATCATGACCTGAGCCGAAGGCAGACGCTTAACGACTGAGCCACCCAGGCACCCCTGGAAACTGATTCATCTTAACTGGAAAGTTCAAAACAATTTCTGTGTGGCAAAACTCTAAAATAAATCAAGAGAGAATGAGAATAAAGTCTTTTAAAAATCATTTTCTGAACCTGGCAATCAATGATTCCTACATTAAATAATATGTATCTCCTAAAAAGCTCACTTCAAGTTATCTAACTTCCTTTTATTATTTATCATTTGCATTTTTAAAAATTTCTTCTTTATTCATTTATTATTTAAATAGGCTTCACAGCCAACATGGGGCTCAACTCACAACCTCGAGATCAAGAGTCACCTGCTTTATCAACTGTGCCAGCCAGGTGCCGCTGCATTTTAGATATAGTAATCAAACTTCTGATAATTTCACTGTTCAAATTTTTAGATCAAATCAATCCTTTCATCTATACTATCTAAATTATTAAAAAGTTATGGTTTTCGGGCGCCTGGGTGGCTCAGTTGGTTAGGCGACTGCCTTCGGTCCAGGTCATGATCCTGGAGTCCCTGGATCGAGTCCCGCATCGGGCTCACTGCTCGGCAGGGAGTCTGCTTCTCCCTCTCCCACTCCCCCTGCTTGTGTTCCCTCTCTCGCTGTGTCTTTCTCTGTCAAATAAATAAATAAAATCTTAAAAAAAAAAAAAAAGTTATGGTTTTCAAATCTTGATAATGTGTGTATTTATTTGTACTATGAATGTCTAGAATCTTGTCATTCATCTCTTAACTCTTCATCCATTCATTCCTTCAACTAACCAATAGTTATTTATCATGAGGCCAGAACTTGCAAGGCACTGTTTCAAGTGTTAGTAGGATGTTTAATGGAAAATGAAAGGAAGGAAGGTAGAACTACTGTTGAATATGATTAAATATTAGCACCTAACAGATGGAGAACAAGATCAATTCTTCAAGTATATTTTCAGTATGTTTCTCAGACGCCATCCTCTTATGACTACTACTAAGATTTCTCCATTGATAACTAAGATAACTCCATCAGCTTTCCTCTTTTGCACATGATAGATATTTAAAAAATCATAAATTTACCAAAATATATTAATTCCACTTTACAGTCGAGCCAACTCACGCACAACTTTCTTAACCGTTTTCCAAAAATTTTTATGTCAGCCTGTTATCAACCATTTGAAAAAATTATTACTTCAGTGTTTCTTGATATGATATAAACTGTGAACTCAGAGCTCTTTCCAAAGAAACTAAATGTATTTATATCAAGTAATTTTGACCTTTTAACCTTGATGCATGTAAAGTCATTCCACAGTCACCCATACAGTAGTCCCAAGGGAACTGCAGGAGGGATGGATGATCCATATCTAAGGCAAGAAAAAACTAAAGAGAGTGAATATAGAAGAAGGATTCCAGTCCTGTTAGAGAAGAAGGGGTAAGAAAAGCCTTTCTTCCCACCTCTGGCAGACTATTTTTACTAGGGTGGTGCCGAAGCCTGGGGAGAAACTGCCCTGTCCTAACCCGGTCCACTTAGTGCAGTACTGACTCTGGGCAGGGGTCTTTGCTTCCTGAGGTAGAAGTTGGTAGAAACTTCCTGCTTCTCGTCTAAAAGCAAGTGGCCCCAGCAGCAAATACATCATCAAGCCCAACAGATGCAAGCAGAAAAGCACAAAAGAAAAATTGGTGGTTTCAACTACATAAATAACTTATTTGGGTGCTAATGGGAAAAGAGATATTTAACCAGTGCAATGGGCTACTCCTTGCTGACTTCAATGAGTATAGCCCTACTACTTTATAGCCTTTCACATTATTTCACATGAACATAACTATGTGTTGACAGATACTCAAAACATCCCACACTTGGGTGCCTGGGTGGCTCAGTTGGTTAAGCGACTGCTTTCGGCTCAGGTCATGATCCTGGAGTCCCGGGATCGAGTCCCGCATCGGGCTCCCTGCTCGGCAGGGAGCCTGCTTCTCCCTCTGACCCTCCCCCCTCTCATGTGCTCTCTCTCTCTCATTCTCTCTGTCTCAAATAAATAAATAAAATCTTTAAAAAAAAAAAAAATCTCACACTTGTCATCTGATAGCTATATAATATTCTCCATAAACTTCTAAGTTAGATTATATTTGAGGGCCTAAATCCAAAATCAATTGACTAGAAAGCTCTTGGAGATGGATGATGAACAAATAAATTGTCCTCATTATCACGGAGGTCTCTTTATAGTAATTAATCAGTTAATTAATGAAATATTTATTTTCTACTGTAAGCCAAGCCACATTCTATCTAGTGAAATTAAAAGATAATGGAAAACAGACATGGTATCTGCTTTTATAGTCTAATGGAGAAATCGGACATTCATTAAATACTCATACACAGGTGCAAAACTGTAATTATAATAAATGTAAAAGGGAGAGGTAGACAGTAATAAGCAAATATATAATTTAATCTATATAAAAGGGAATTATTGAGCAAGAATAGTTGGAGAAGTGATGATGGGCCAGATGTAAATCTAGTTAATAATTTCTGCCTAATGAAAGGTTTTAAAAACTTGAGGTGTAGTTGGAGGATAGGAAACACATAATTAGATTTGCATTCTGAACAGATCACTACACCACAGTGTGGAGAACACTGAAGGGGAACCAGAGTAGATACTGACCGATCACTAAGGATTTAATTTTGATAGACAGAGGAAAGAGGACTATAGCTTGGACTACACTATCAGTGGTAGATAAAGAAAAATGAACAGATTCCAGAGATTTCAGAAAGTGAAACTGTTAGAACTTGATAAAGGAGGGAAAGGGATCTTGTTTGGTAGGTTACTGCTGATTAATCTATTCAGGGTTGAAAAGAATGATCAGAAACAGTGATAGTCTTGAAGTTATAGCAGTCTCACATCTTCATTTAAATTTCTAACCAGAGCTCTGATGAGCTGCTAAAAAATGCATATTGCACATATAAGATATCTGCCCTACTAGCACTTTTTTCTCTTCATTGGGAACTCTGTCTGGTTTTTCCTTTGAGGAACCGAACTGCCTTCTTCCCATGTGGATCTAGTAGGGCTGCTTAACACAGTATACCTGCCCTTACATCTCAGAGTTGAGCAGATGACCAAACCTGGCCAATTGGAATATACGAGCCCATTGGCCACAGTAGCCAGTTCAGAAAGAGCAACATGCCCCAACTAGGCAAAAAGTTATTTCCTAGGATTTGAAAGTAAAATGCTATGTAACAAAAGGCCATAAACTGTAAGGATACCAAATCCTAGAAATTACTTTCCTCAGCTAAATGGAAAATGAAGTCTGAAAATCAAATCCAACACTGAAAAAAGTAAGGGTAAAGTACGAAGAGAGAAAGGGACCTGTTGACCTTGCTTAAGCTCTAGACTACGCACACCTGAAGTCAGAAAAGCCCTATACTTCTGAGTTATAAGAGTTAATAAATCCTCCCTTTGTTTAAATACTTTTGAGTTTCTGACACTGGCAGCCAAAGACTTACACAGAAGGCAACTAGAAAAGCTAAAATATGATGGAATCTGATAAAGAATGTTAATAAAGTAGTGCAGTAGATAAACCAAAAACCTTCTTCTATAAAATAAACAAGATGATGAATATAATAAATCAAACTTTCTTATAAATGAAGAGTTGATCTGGTTAGATAGATAGATAAATAAATAAATAGGAAGCCCAAAACAAAGAGAAATTGAAAAACCAGAGGGAAATGTACATGAGCATTAATGTTCTAGGCTGTGCTGCAGGCCCGAAAGAGGCTGCCTACTCTGGGTAGCCAAGGATATTAGTGTTAAAGCCCTCCTGGGAAAAAGACAAGTCCTTGGGCCTGCAACAGGCAGAGATTTGAAGTTAAGTTGGCCACATAAAGTCAAATTTTCCAAGGGCTACATCTTCAGTAGTGTGAAACATTAAAAAAAAAAGAGAGAGAAATGGGGAGATGAGGGAGGGGAAGAAAAGGAAAGAGGGGAAGGAGGGTGAGGAAGGAGAGGGAAAGAATGAAAGTAAGAGAGAGAGATTTCACCACTGTCAAACACAGAAAGAGAAACAAAAACAAGACAGAAGAAAGAGAAATTAAGGAGTCGATCCCATTTACAATTGCACCCAAAACCATAAGATACCTAGGAATAAATCTAACCAAAGAGGCAAAGAATCTGTACTCAGAAAACTATAAAATACTCCTGAAAGAAATTGAGGAAGACACAAAGAAATGGAAAAACATCCCATGCTCATGGATTGGAAGAACAAATATTGTGAAAATGTCAATGCTATCTAGAGCAATCTTACACATTCAATGCAATCCCCATCAAAATACCATCCACTTTTTTCAAAGAAATGGAGCAAATAATCCTAAAATTTGTATGGAACCAGAAAAGACCCCGAATAGCCAGAGGAATGTTGAAAAAGAAAAGCAAAGCTGGTGGTATCACAACTCCGGACTTCAAGCTCTATTACAAAGCTGTCATCATCAAGACAGTATGGTACTGGCACAAAAACAGACACATAGATCAGTGGAACAGAATAGAGAGCCCAGAAATCGACCCTCAACTCTATGGTCAACTCATCTTCGACAAAGCAGGAAAGAATGTCCAATGGAAAAAAGACAGTCTCTTCAACAAATGGTGTTGGGAGAATTGGACAGCCACATGCAGAAGAATGAAACTGGACCATTTCCTTACACCACACACAAAAACAGACTCAAAAGGGTTGAAAGACCTCAATGTGAGACAGGGGTCCATCAAAATCCTAAAGGAGAACACAGGCAGCAACCTCTTCGACCTCAGCCACAGCAACTTCTTCCTAGAAACATCGCCAAAGGCAAGGGAAGCAAGGGCAAAAATGAACTATTGGGACTTCATCAAGATAAAAAGCTTTTGCAAAGCAAAGGAAACAGTCAACAAAACCAAAAGCCAACCGACAGAATGAGAGAAAATATTTGCAAATGACATATCAGATAAAGGGCTAGTATCCAAAATCAATAAAAACTTCTTAAACTCAATACCCAAAGAACAAATGATCCAATCAAGAAATGGGCAGAAGACATGAACAGACATTTTTCCAAAGAAGACATCCAAATGGCCAACAGACACATGAAAAAGTGCTCAACATCACTCGGCATCAGGGAAATCCAAATCAAAACCTCAATGATATATCACCTCACACCAGTCAGAATGGCTAAAATTAACAAGTCAAGGGATGCGGAGAAAGGGGAACCCTCCTACACTGTTGGCGGGAATGCAAGCTGGTGTAGCCACTCTGGAAAACAGTATGGAGGTTCCACAAAAAGTTGAAAATAGAGCTACCCTACAACCCAGCAATTGCACTACTGGGTATGTACCCCAAAGATACAAATGTAGAGATCCAAAGGCATACGTGCACCCCAATGTTTATAGCAGCAATGCCCACAACAGCCAAACTATGAAAAGAGCCAAGATGTCCATTGACAGATGAATGGATAAAGAAGAGGTGGTACATATATACAATGGAATATTATGCAGCCATCAAAAGGAATGAAATCTTGCCATTTGCAATGACATGGATGGAACTGGAGGGTGTTAGGCTGAGCGAAATAAGTCAATCAGAGAAAGACATGTATCATATGACCTCACTGATATGAGGAATTCTTAATCTCAGGAAACAAACTGAGGGTTGCTGGAGTGGTGCGGGGTGGGAAGGATGGGGTGGCTGGGTGATAGACAATGGGGAGGGTATGTGCTATGGTGAGCGCTGTGAATTGTGTAAGACTGTTGAATCACAGATCTGTACCTCTGAAACAAATAATACATTATATGTTAAAAAAAAAGATAGCAGGAGGGGAAGAATGAAGGGGGGGAAATCGGAGGGGGAGACGAACCATGAGAGACAATGGACTCTGAAAAACAAACTGAGGGTTCTAGAGGGGAGGGGGGTGGTAGGATGGGTTAGCCTGGTGATGGGTATTAAAGAGGGCACATTCTGCATGGAGCACTGGGTGTTATACGCAAACAATGAATCATGGAACACTACATCAAAAACTAATGATGTAATGTATGGTGATTAACATAAACAAACAAACAAACAAAAACAAAAATCCCCACCTTCTGTGGCTTAGACTCTGAGTGTAAGGAAAAGTAGTCTTTCCTGATAATTAGTTACTCCAAAGCCATCTTCAGGAATTTGAGGCTCAAATTTACACAACAGTATGGTACAAGGACTTGAAGCCAAATGATAACCCAGAATACCTTGCAGAAGCAAAAGAAACAAATTTTCAAGAGACACACTGGACCCACATGATTACGAGATAAAGCATGGCTAAAGAGGAGTCAATGGTCCAACACTACAAAACAGGAAGGAAAGCAAACAAAAGGCATAAACCCCAGGAAATTCAGACCTTCCATATAGCTCAAATACCTGCTTGAAATGATAACAGACACAAAGTATCAGTAGCATAAGAAACAATGCAAAACATTCTATGAAAAAATGAACAGGGCGCCTGGGTGGCTCAGTCGTTAAGCGTCTGCCTTCGGCTCAGGTCATGATCCCAGGGTCCTGGGCTCGAGTCCCACATCGGGCTCCCTGCTCGGCGGGAAGCCTGCTTCTCGCTCTCCCACTCCCCCTGCTTGTGTTCCTGCTCTCGCTATCTCTCTCTCTCTGTCAAATAAATAAATAAATCTTAAAAAAAAAATGAACAAATTGGTTGTAATTCAAAAAACACCAGAGATCTAAGAGACAGGGACCAAAAACAAGAAACACATTAGAACTCCAAGAGGAGGGATGCCTAAGTGGCTTAGCTGGGCAAGCGTCTCCTTTTGGCTCAGGTCATGATCCCAGGGTCCTCGGATCGAGCCCCACATTGAGTTCCTTGCTCAGTGGGGAGCCTGCTTCTCCCTCTCCCTCTGCCTGCCGCTCCCCCTGCTTGTACTCTCTCTCTGACAAATAAATAAAATATTTTAAAAAGAAAAAAAATAGAACTCCAAGAGGAAATATGGGAATAAGTTTGAATTTGGAATAGTCCAATGCTGGAAATTACACACACATCTATCTTTAGTAGAATGTGTAACAAATTGTATTATAGTCATAGTATGAAATACATTGTAGGAAAAAAATGAATGGAATACAGATGTAGTAGTAATATAGATATATCTTAGATATAATGTTGAGTAAAAAAACACATAAAACAAAATGTATATTTATGATTCTATTTATATAAATTAAAAACCCACAAATTATATATGCTTACGGATGCACACACACACACACACAAAATAACAAAACAGTAAAATAAAAACCATAAAGAGTCTAGACAGTGTTGTTACTACTACAAGGTAGGGAAGAGATGTCAGAGCTTCTAGAACACGGTTTGTTGATATTTTATATGCTTGACCCAGATGGGGATTGTGAGTATCTTGGTATTAGATATATTTTCTTGATAAACTATATGTTGTATGCACTTTTCTATATATTAATATATGTAATACATATATAATCATTAATATTTAAAACCTAATGAATAGCCAAATGGTAGATTAGATAGAGCTACAAAGAGAACAGTGAAACAGATTAGATCTGAGGAAATAATCTTGAATTTACCACACAGAAATATAGAGATATAAAATATGAAGAAGAGATTATGAACCACTAAGGTAATATGTGACAGAAACACAATTTTCTAAAAAGCTCCAGAACTAGAGGACACAGAGAATAGAGGACAGGTACTTTTGAATAAATAATATCTGGTAACTTTCAAATACTGATAAAAGTCATGAATCCTCTGATTTAAGAATCACAAGTCCCCAGCAAGATAAATAATAAATCTGTACTCCAGCCCACCATAGTCAAACTTCAGAACATTAAAGACAAAGTTCTAACAACTCAATAGAAAAGATTAGATTACATACAAAAGATAGATGAAGTGACAGTAGACTTTTCAATAGCAACAAGGCAGTAAGAAGACACTGAATAATATCATATTCATATGCTGAGAGAAAATAATTATCAATCTAGAATAAGGTTCACTAAAAACACGGACAAAAATAATGTACAAAATAGGAACATGATGACTAGAGGTATAGTGTTGTAATGCCATGTATTATCCAGGAGAAAAGCAGAGACACTGATTAGCTTCTCAGTTTATTAAATCAAGAGAGTGTATTGAGTTTACAGGTAACCACTAAAATAATAAACTTCAGAACTTCAAGATCAATAAAGAAAAAAAGAATAAAGAAAACCTAAAAATCTAATAGAAGATCAGGAAAGAATAGGTTCTTTAAAAAAAAGGTAGGGTAAATATAAAATATGATAAGTGAAATATATTATCAATTTTTTACCAGTTTTTCATATTTTATTACCTCTGAAATTTGAACAGCCCTAATAACTGAAGACATCATACAGTTGCTGCTGACCACATAGCAGTTTGACAGCTTCACTGCCCATCCAGTCACAAAGCTAGTCCCAGGTGTCTATTTGTCTTCACTTTGGTTGAGTCATGTACATTGCCTGGTAGTATTGTTATATTTAATTGTCATTTACAATGATTTGTGCATGCAGAAAAATTAATTAACCAGCCCAAAACAGAAAAGTGGGACATAAACTTGATGGTAAACTTGAAAAAAATGCTCCTTAAGATAGGACTGCAACTCTGAGTGCTCTACGAGTTCCATATGTAAGGCTATTTTAAAGGTATTGTGTCATAGTTTAATGTGCACTATTAGGTATTAGATATAAAGCAGATCTTACATAAACACAAAAGAATGATTCAAAAGGAAGAAAATTATGAACTTTTAAGCATCTAATGGTGGCTCAACATATGTATATAAAATAGTGATGTATCTTAAAATCACAGACACCTTATATATGAAAAAAAAAATGCCAGTGATCATAATAAATTTGAGTAAATTCACCAGATAAGAAACCATAAGATCATTAGAAAAATAAATAAATGTATACTATTTATGAGACACAACTAAAACTTAGTGATGCAGAGAAAATAAAAAGATAAACTAGCCAAAACAGGCTGAAAAAAAGGTTGGAATATCTGTTTTCAAAATTTTAGAAATCTCAGGAAAGAAGAATTACTAGATATAAAGTTAGTCCAACCTAATCATTAAGAAAATGATTCAATGGAAAAAAAAAAAGATTCAATGGAAAGACTAAATTTATGAACTTGAAAGCATCTGATAATGTACTTTAATGCAGAAATAAAAAACCATCACAATTATAGGAAAAAAATGAAAAAGCACAAAAATCATGGAAGATTTTAAAACAAATCCATGATGTATAGGCAAGCAGATAAAAATAAGTTGAAATAATACAATTAACAGTTTTTATCTAAAGGCCACATAAAATAACAATTAAAGAACATACATTCTTTTCAAACATAAAACAATTTTTTAACTGTCCATAATTTCACTCAGAAAGCAGGCTTTCTCAAATTATCAACGAATAAGGATTATTAAGCTACATTATGTGACCATAATGCCTAGACCCCAGGCCAAAGAAGAAATCATAAAGGAATTTAGAAAATATATAGGACTGAATAATACTAAGAATATCATATTGAAACTACTTAGCATATAGTTACATATTTATTACTTGTTTTTCTTTGATAATGTAAACTTCACAAAGACAGAAAGACCTGGTTTTATTTAGATGTGTCCCAAGAACTTCAAATAGGGTCTAGCAGGTATTCATTAAATATTTGATGAATAATTTAATGAATGAAAGTAGTACTTAGAAATTAAATTTTGAGGAGGAATTAAGATGGTGGCGTAGTTTGGGGTGGGGCTGATCTTGCCTTGTCCCTCAAACACAGCTAGATTGGCATCAAAACATTTTGAACAACTAGGAAATAGATCTGAGGATTAAGAGAACAGTCTGCACAATTAGAGGGAAAGAACATGGAGGCTGCAAGGTTCAGAGATGTGAACTGGGGGAGAGAAAAGCCATGTTGCCAGGTAGGGGGTGGGAGCCCTTTTCGTGGAGAAAGGACAGGAAAAGAAGGCGAGAGAGAACAGCACAACAGGTTTGCACAAGAAAAACTTCCCTAGGACCACTGACTGGGTAATCGAGAGGAACTGACTATGGCAAGATTTTTGCAAACAGTGGAGCTCAAATTCTGAGGTTTTAGGAGTCTATGCCACTTGCCAGAGTCAAGCCAGGCAGACGGTAGTGCTCCAGGGAGAGGGAGGACAGAGGCCCGGGAGTGGATGGCAGACAGTGCAGTGTGGGGATGCCCTGGGTAGCACTGGGAAAAAATGTTCCCCCTCCTAGGGTATATTTGGAAGAGGGTATATTGTCTCTCCAAGGACAAGGGACCCAGTGGGCACCACTGAGTGGCCATTTAATAGCAGGGGACAGGAAGAGTGCACAGAGGGCCAATAACCTGGTTGTAGCTTTCCCCAGTACTTCACCATAGACTCTAGGCACATGGATGCCCGTGCGACTGCTTTTCTATGACAGAGTGGCTCCAGGAACAGCACTTCGAGGCTCTTCTCATGGAGGAGGGGGACAGGTCCACACCTTGCTGGATCCTTTAAGATTTGGAGTTTTGGGGCACCTGGGTGGCTCAGCCGGTTAAGCGTCTGCCTTCGGCTCAGGTCATGATCCCAGGGTCCTGGGATCGAGCCCCGCATCGGGCTCCCTGCTCCGCAGGAAGCCTGCTTCTTCCTCTCCCACTCCCCCTGCTCGTGTTCCCTCTCTTGCTGTGTCTCTCTCTGTCAAATAAATAAATAAAATCTTTAAAAAAAAAAAAAGATTTGGAGTTTTGAATCCCAGCTGTGCACCAGAGATAAAAACACAGGAGAACTCTGGTGTGGGGCATGCTGAAGGCCCAGGCACAGATAGGTTGAGGGCAGGCATCTGAAGGAGGCCTGGGCAACAGGAGGGGAGATTGTTTGCTTTTCTGTGAGGGTTTCCTGAGCAGTGGGGGCTGCGAGTTCCCCTTCCTGGGACTAAAGGGCAGGGCACTGCCATCTTCCACCCACCCCTTGCCCACCAGCACAGGCCGACATCAGTGAGCAACACAGCACCCCCAGTGGAGGGTGCAGCCACTTACACCAAACCCTGCCCTTCTGCACCTTGCAGGGACATTTTTAATAGGGCAGGTCTGACTGTGAGCCAGCAAACCAGGCCTCTCCCACAGAGGACTAACACAGGCCCCCAGCATGTACCAAGTATACTGATCACAGAGTGCTACAAAGCATCAGCTTCAGTTCTGGTGAAAATAAGACCAGGCTTTCCCTTTTCTTTCTTTTTTTTTTTTTTCCCTTTCTTTTTTCTTTGGACTCAAGCTTATAGTTTTTTGTTTGTTTCTTACTTTTTAATGGGTCGGGCTTCTTTTTTCTTTTTCTTTGGAAGCAGACTTATAATTTTTTGTTTGTCTGTTTCCTTTTTTGTTCCTTTTACTTTTTTTTTTTTTTTTTGGACCAGGATTTTTTTTTTTTTTTTTAAGAGGGGTGGGGGATGGAGAGAGGGAGAGGGAGAGAGAGACCCTTAAGCAGGCTCCATGCTCAGTGTGGAGCCCAACATGGGGCTTGATCTCACAACCCTGAGATCATGACCTGAGGTGAAATCAAGATGCTTAACCAACGGAGCCACCCAGGCACTTTTTTTTTTTTTTCCCCAAATCAGGTTTATCTTAACAAACAAGTCAAAGCACGCCTAGTTAAAGGCCCAAACATCCCCACTGCAAGGAGGGACTCTGCAGATAACTGACCTGTGGGAAAGAGCAGCCAAAACAAACACTTCCTGAAGTACCAGGGCCTGGACAGTGTATGACCCCTTTTTTAATATAGTATTATTCTGAGGAGCGGGAAACATGACAAGCTTTCATAACACACAAAAGACAGAAACCTAGACATAATGACAAGATGGAGGAATTCTCCCCAAAAGAAAGACAAACAAGAACTCATAAACACAGCCATGCTCAAAACAGACATAAGCAATATATCTAGGTGAACAAGATTTTAGAACAACAGTCATAAGAATACCAGCTGGGCTTGAAAAAAACAGAGAAGACACCAGAGAAATTCTTGCTGCAGAGATAAAAGATGTAAAAACTAGTCAGGCTGAAATAAAAATGCTATAACTGAGATGTAAAACCGACTGGATGTAATTCCAACAAGGATGGAAGAAGCAGAGGAATAAATAGTGATACGGAAGATAAAATTATGGAAAATTATGAAGTTGAAAAGAAGAGGGAAAGAAAATCATTAGATCATGACTACAGGCTTAGGGAACTCAGCAATTCCATAAAGCACAATAATATCCATATCATAGGAGCCCCCAAAGAAGAAGAGGAGAAAAAGGGGGTAGAAGACTTATTTGAATGAACTGTAGCTGAGAACTTCCCTAACCTGGGGAAGGAAACAGTCATTCAAGTCCAAGAGGCACAGAGAACTCCCCCTCAAAATCAACAAAAATAGGTCAACATCAAGACATATCATAGTGAAACTTGAACAATATAAAGATAAAGAAAGAATTCTGAAAGTAGCTAGAGAAAAAAGGTCCTTCACCTACAAGGGTAGACAAATAAGGTTAGCAGCAGACCTGTCCACAGAAACTTGGCAAGACATAAGAAAGTAGCATGATATATTCAACATGTTAATAGAAAAATATGCAGCCAAGAATACTTTATCCAGCAAAGCTGTCATTCAGAATAGAAGGAGAGAGAAAGAGTTTCCAAGACAATCAAAAATTAAAGGAGTTCATGAACACTACACCCGCTCTGCAAGAAATATTAAAGGGGACCCTTTGAGGGGAAAGAGAGACCAAAAGCAACAAATACAATCTACAGGAACACTGACTTTACAGGTAACACAATGGCATTGCATTCATATCTATTAATAATCATTCTGAATGTAAATGGACTAAATGTTCTAATCAAAAGATACAGGGTATTAGAATGCATAAAAAAGACAAGACCCATCAATATGCTGCTTACAAAAGACTCATTTTAGACCCAAAGACACCTCCAGATTGAAAGTGAGTGAGTGGAGAACCAATAATAGAAGGGGACTTTAACATCCCACTCACAGCAATGGACAGACCATCTAAGCAGAAGATCAACAAGAAACAAGGGCTTTGAATGACACACTGGACCAGATGAACTTTACAGATATATTCAGAGTATTTCATTCTAAAGCAGCAGAATACACATTCTTCTCTCATGTAAATGGAACATTCTCTAGAATAGATCACATCCTAGGTCACAAATCAGCCCTCAACCAGTACAAAAAGACTGTGATCATACCATGCATATTTTCAGACCACAATGCTATGAAACTCAAAGTTAATCACAAGAAAAAATTTGGAAAGACCTCAAGTACATGGTTCTTACCCTTTCTTTTATTAATGTGGTATATTGCATTGATTGATTTGCAGATATTGAACATCTTACTAAAGAATGAATGGGTTAACCAGGAAATTGAAGAAGAAATAAAAAAATACACGTAAGCAAATGAAAATGAAAACAAGACACCCTGAATCCTTTGGGATGCAGCAAAGGTGGTCATAAGAGGGAAGGATATAGCAACACAGGCCTTCTTCAAGAATCAAGAAAAGTCACAAATACACACAACCTAACCTTACACCTATAGGACCTGGGAAAAGAACAGCAAATAAAGCCTAAAACCAGCAGAAGGGAAATAGTAAATATTAGAGCAGAAATAAATGATATAGAAAAAAAAAAAAAAAAACAGAACAGATCAATGAAACTAGGAGCTGGTTCTTTGAAAGAATTAACAAAATTGATAAACCCCTAAGCCAGGCTTATCAAATAAAAAAGATAAAGGACCTAAATAAATAAAATCATGATTGAAAGAGATCACAACCAATGCCACAGAAACACGAGAATATTATGAACAATTACATGCCAACAAATTGGGCAATCTGGAAGAAACGGATAAATTCCTAGAAACATATAAACTATGAAACTGAAACAGGAAAAAATAGAGAATTTGAATAGACCCATAACCAGCAAAGAAATTAAATCAGTAATCAAAAATCTCCTAAGAGTCCACAATTGATAGCTTCCCAGGGGAATTCTACCAGATATTTAAAGAAGAATTAATACTGTTCTCCTAGAAATGGAAGGAAAACTCCCAAATTCATTCTATGAGGACAGTATTACTTTGATTCTAAAACCAGACAGCAACCCCACTAAAAAGGAGAATTACAGACCAAGAAACTTGATGAACATGGATGCAAAATTTCTCAAAAGATACTAGCTAATTGAATCTAACAGTCATTAAAAAGATTATTCACCATGATCAAGTGGGATTTATTCCTGGGCTGCAGGAGTGGTTCAATATCTGCAAATCAATCAATGCAATATACCACATTAATAAAAGAAAGGGTAAGAACCATATGATCCTCTCAATAGATGTGGAAAAAGCATTTGACAAAATACAGCATCCTTTCTTGATAAAAATCCTCAAAGTAGGGCTAGAAGGAACACACCTCATTATCATTAAGGTCATATATGAAAGACCCCCAGCTAATATCATCCTCAATGGAGAAATCTGAGAGATTTTCCCCTAATGTCAGGAACACAACAAGGATGCCTACTCTCACCACTGTTGTTCAACATAGTACTGAAAGTCCTAACCTCAGCAATCAGACAACAAAAAGAAATAAAAGACATCCAAATGAGCAAGGAAGAGGTCAAACCTTCACTATACACAGATGACATAATACTCAATGTAGAAAACTTGGAAGA
The DNA here is from genome assembly GCF_011800145.1 of Mirounga leonina. NCBI lineage: Eukaryota > Metazoa > Chordata > Mammalia > Carnivora > Phocidae > Mirounga > Mirounga leonina. Next base: position 55,168,345 of record NW_023270305.1, read on the forward strand.
CTCCACAAAAAATTGCCGCTGATCCATGAACTCAGCAAAGTCACAGGATACAAAATCAATGTGCAGAAATCTGTTGCCTTTCTATACTTCAATAATGAAGCAGCAGAAAGAGAAATCAAGGAATTGATCCTATTTACTACTGCACCAAAAACAATAAGATACCTAGGAATAAGCCTAACAAAAGAGGTAAAAGATCTGTACTCTGAAAACTACAGAACATTTATGAAAGGAATTGAAGAAGACACAAATAAATAGAAAAACATCCAATGCTCATGGATTAGAAGGACAAATATTGTTAAAATGTCTATACTACCCAAAGTAATCTACACTTTCAATGCAATCCCTATCAAAATACCACCAGCATTTTTCACAGAGCTAGAATAAACAATTCTAAAATTTGTATGGAACCAGAAAAGACCCTGAATAGCCAAAGCAATGTTGAAAAAGAAAATCAAAGCTGGAGGCATCACAATTCTGGACTTCAACCTGTATTACAAAGCTGTAATCATCAAGGTAGTATGGTACTGGCACAAAAACAGACACACAGAATGGAACATTATAGAGAACCCAGAAATGGACCCACAGCTATATGGTCAACTAATCCTTGGCAAAGCAGAAAAGAATATCCAATGGGAAAAAGAGAGTCTTTTCAACAAATCGTTCTGAGAAAACTAGACCACTTTCTTACAAAACTAAATAAACAATAAATTAGAAAGGGATGAAAGACCTAAATGTGAGACATCAAAATCCTGGAGGAGAGCACAGGGAATAAGCTCTTTGACCTCAGCTGTAGCAACTTCTTACTAGACACGTCACCTGAGGAAAGGGAAATAAAAGTAAAAATAACCTATTGGGACTTCACCAAGATAAAAAAAACTTCTTCACAGTGAAGGAGACTATCAACAAAAGTAAAGGTCAACTTACAGATTAGGAGAAGATATTTACAAACGACATATCGAATAAAGGGCTAGTATCCAAAATCTATAAAGAACTTATCAAACTCAACACCCCCAAAAATAATCCAGTTAAGAAATGGGCAGAAGACATGAGCAGACATTTCTCCAAAGAAGACATAAAAATGGTAACAGACACATGAGAAAATGCTCAGTATCACTCATCATCAGGGAAATACAAATCAAAACTACAATGAGATATCACCTCACACCTGTCAGAAAGGCTAAAATCAACAACACAGGAAACAACAGGTGTTGGTGAGGATGTGGAGAAAGGGGAACCCTCTTGCATTGCTGGTGGAATGCAAGCTGGTGCAGCCACTCTGGAAAACAGTATGGAGGTTCCTCAGAAAGTTAAAAATAGAGCTACCCTATGGTCCAGCAATTGTACTACTAGGTATTTACGCCAAGGATACAAAAATACTGATTCAAAGGGGCAACATGCCCCCAAGTGTTTACAGCAGCACTATCAATAATAGCCAAATTATGGAAAGAGCCTAGATGCCCATCGATTAATGAATGGATAAAGTAAATGTTATATATGTGTGTACACACACACACACACACACACACACGGAATATTACTCAGTCATCAAAAAGAATGAAATCTTACCATATGCAACAACATGGATGGAACTAGTGTGTTTTATGCTAAGCAAAATAAGTCAGAGAAAGACAAGTATCATATGATTTCACTCATACATGGAATTTAAGAAACAAAGCAGACGAACACAGGAGAAGGGTAGGAAAAATAAAATAAGATAAAAACAGAGAGGGAGGCAAACCATAAGAGACTCTTTTTTTTTTTTTAAGATTTTATTTATTTGACAGACACAGCGAGACAGCGAACACAAGCAGGTGGAGTGGGAGAGGGAGAAGCAGGCTTCCTGCAGAGCAGGGAGCCCGATGCGGGGCTCAATCCCAGGACCCTGGGATCATGACCTAAGCCGAAGGCAGACACTTAACGACTGAGCCATTCAAAGAGTTAAGAGACTCTTAACTATAGAGAACTGAGGGTTGTTGGAGGGGAGGTGGGGGGAAATGGGCTAAATGGGTGATGGGCATTAAGGAGGGCACTTGTGATAAGCACTGGGTGTTATATGTAAGTGATGAATTACTAAATTCTACTCCTGAAACTAATACTACAATATATGTTAACTACCTTGAATTTAAATAAAATCTTGGAAGAAAAATTTTTTTTTAAAGAAATTAAATTTTTATTTTAAGAAAATGGAGGAGTACCCAAGATGGTGACATAGGAGGCTCCTGAGTTCCCCTCTACCCAAGAATGCAAATGTACAGCCACACATGGAACAATTCCTTCTGAAAAAGATTCAGAAACTCGCTGAGCTACTCCTACACATCAGGATAATGAGAAAAATATGTATCATAAGGGACACTCACTGTGATCCTCCTCTTTGGAACACTGACAGGTCTTGGCACACTCTCAAGTACTGGGGGCTACTAAAAACAAAAATGGCAGCTAGGACAATCAGCCTGAACACTGAAGTAGGAGATTCATTTCCTACACAAGACCACTCTGTTATATCTGGAAGAAGTGGCAGTTCTAATGCACAGAAACCAACAAAGAGAATCAAGGAAAATGAAGAAACAGTTGAATATTTTCCAAACAAACAAACAAAAAAAACCAAGTCTCTAGAAACAGATCTTTATGAAAAGGAGATAAGTGGTTTACCTGACAGTTCAAAGTAATGGTCATAAAAATGATTAATGAGCTCAAGAGAGAGCAATGTATGAATAAAGTAAGATTTCAACAAACAGAAAAATTTCAAAACACAAAACAAATTATAGAGCTGTAGAACATAATAACTAAACAAAAAATTCAATAGAGATTGCTTCTCAGACACTTTTGGCTAAAAATCAAGTGCAAAAAATTCAATAGAGAGGTTGGTTCAACAGCAGACTAGATCAAATCGAAGAAAGGATCAGTGAACTCAAAGACAGGGCAACTGAACTCATAAAATTGGAGAAGCAACAAGAAAAAAAAGAATGAAAAAGAGTGAAGATAGCTTAAGGGACTTATGGGATACCATCAAGCCGACAATTATATGCACTATAAGGGTCCCTGAAGGAGAAAAGAGAAAGGAGCAGAAAGCTTATTCAAAGAAGTAATGACTGAAAACTTCCTTAACCTCCAGAAAGAAACAGACATCCATATCGAAGTAGCACAGTACCAAACAATATGAATCTAAGAATACCCACACTGAGACACATTATTCTTAAACTGTCAAAAGTTACAGACAAGGACAGAATCTTAAAAGCAGCAAAACAGGGGCACCTGGGTGGCTCAGTCGTTAAACATCTGCCTTCGGCTCAGGTCATGATCCCAGGGTCCTGGGTTCAAGCCCCGCATTGGGCTCCCTGCTCTACAAGAAGCCTGCTTCTCCCTCTCCCACTCCCCCTGCTTGTGTATGTTCCCTCTCTCACTGTGTCTCTGTCAAATAAAAAAATAAAAAAAAATCTTAAAAAAAAAAAAGCAGCAAAACAACTTTCTATGTATGAGAGAACTCTCATTAATCTAATAGTATCCTGTCTTGCAGGACAGAAAAGAGTGGGATGATATATTCAAAGTGCTGGTTGGGGGGTGGGGGGACCAAAAACCTGCCAACCAACAATCCTCTAGTTGCAAATTTATCCTTCACAATTAATGGTGAGATAAAGTGTTTCTCAAACAAAAGCTAAAGGAGTTTATAACAACTAGACTCACCTCACAAGAAATGTTAAAGGGAGTGCTTAAGTTGAAACAAAAGGACATTAATTTTCAAAGTGAACATATATGAGAGTATAAAACTAGTTGGTAAAATATACAGCTAAATTCAGAATAAGCTAAGATTGTAATAATAGATGGTAAATCACAACTGTAGCATAAAGGTTAAAAGACAAAAGTATAAAAAAACTATAATAATTTGTTAATGAATAAAAACGACAAAAGCATGTAAATTTTGACAATAAAAACATACAATCTGGGGAAAGGGAGTGTAAAAATGTAGATCTTATCAATATGTTCAAAGTTATTACCAGCTTAAAACAGAGTGTTATAAGTAGGTGTTTTACATAAGCTTCATGGTAATTAATAAACAAAAACTTATAGTAGATACACAAAAAATAAAGCAATCAAAGCATATACCACTATGAAAAAAGTCAATTCACAGAGGAGAGCAAGAGAAGAAAATGAACTATAAAACAGCCAGAAAACAACAAACAACTACCAAAATGGCCGTACTAAGTGCATACCTATCAATAATTACTTTAAATGTAAATGGACTGAATTCTCCAATCAAAACACACAGAATATTGAATATTAAAAAAAAAAGATCCAACTATATAATGCCTAAAAGAGATTCATGTCAGCTTTAAAGACATACAGAGACTGGAAGTGAAGGGATGAAAAAGAAAGATGTTTTATGTCAATGGAAACAAAAGCAAGCAGGGGAAACTACTATAGCAAACAAAATACACTTTAAACCAAAAACTGTAACAAGACAATGTAATGATAAAAGGATCAATTAATCAAGAGACTATAACAATTATAAATATTTATGTACCCGAAATAGGTGCACCTAAATATAGAAAGCAAATATTAACATATCTGAAAGAGGAAACAGCAATACGAGGATATTAGGGGGTTTCGATATCCTAATTGCAACAATGAATAAATCATCAGACAAAAAGTCAATTAAAAAACACTGGACTTCAATCGTATGTTAAACAAGATGGACCTAACAGACACATACAGAACAGACCTTCCAAGAGCAGGATACACATTCTTCTCAAGCACATATGGAACACTCTTCAAGATAAACCAGGTTAAGTGACAAAAAAAGACTAGATTTCTTAAAACAAATTTAAGAAGTTGAAATCATATTCAGTATCCTTTCTGACCACAATGGTATGAGAGCAGATATCAATTACAAGAGGAAAACTGGAAAATTCACAAAAATATGGAAACTGACCAACATGCTCCTGAATGACCAATGGCTTAAAGAATTAAAAAAGGAAAAAATACCATACAACTCCACACACACACACACACACACACACACAATCTGATTAAAATGAGGACCTAGACAGACATTTTTCCAAGAAGACACAGATGTCCAACAGACACATGAAAAGATGCTCAACATCACTAATCAGGGAAATACAAATCAAAATCACAATGAGATGTCACCTTATTAACTGTCAGAATGGCTAAAGTCAAAACAAGAAATAACAAATGTTATTTTCACACACTGTTGGTGGGAATATAAATTGGTACAGCCACTGTGGAAAACAGTATGGAGGTTCTTTAAAGAATTAAAAATGGAAGTAATTCCACTACTAGGAAATGAAAACACTAATTCAAAAAAGTATATGCAACTCTATGTTTATTGCAGCATTATTTGCAATAGCCAAGATATGGAAGCAATCTAAGTGTCCATCAATGGTTGAATGGGTAAGGAAGATATGGTATACACACACACACACACAAATATTACATAGCCATAAAAAAAGGATGATTGTGCTATTTGCAAAACATGGATGGACCTAGAGGGTATGATGCTAAGTGAAATAACAGAATGAAAAATACCATATAATTTCACTCACATGTGGAATATAAAAAAAAAAAAAGAATAAACAAAAGGCAGAATCAGATCTATAAATACAGAGAACAAAGTAATGGTTGCTAGAGGGAATGCGGGTGGGAGTATGGGCAAAATGGGTGAAGGGGAGTGGCAGATACAGACTTTCAGTTACAGAATGACTAAGTCATGGGAATAAAAGGCAAGCATCCAGAATGCAGTCAATAGTACTGTAAAAGCACCGTATCTTGACAGAGGTAGCTAGGCTTGCGGTAAGCACATCATAATCTATAATGAAGCTGAATCACTATGCTGTACACCTGAAACTACTGTAACATTGTGTGTCAACTATACGCAAATAAAAAAATTTAAAAAATAAAAAATAAAGTACCCTTTCCAGGTAAAAAAACTTGAAACAAATGAAAATGAAAACACAACGGATCAATACTTATGGAATGTAGCAAAAGCAGTTCTAAGAGGAAAGTTTATAACAATCAACTTGTACACTAAGAAAAAAGAAATATCTAAAATAAACAACCTAACTTTATACATCAAGGAACTAGAAAAAGAACAAACAAAGCTCAAATTTAGTAGAAAGAAGGCCATAACAAAGATTAAAGTGGAAATAAATGAGAGACTGGGAAGACAATAGAAAAGATCAAGCCAGACAAGGACACTCCAAGAAAAAAAACATTGCAGGCCAATATCCCTGATGAACATATATATAAAAATACTCAACAAAATATTAGCAAAATGAATTCAACAGTATATTAAATGTTCATACACCATGACCAAGTAGGATTTATTTTTGAAATGCAAGGATGGTTCAACATATACAAATCAATCAATGCAATCCACACATTGACAAAATGAAGGATAAAAGTCATAAGATCATGGCAATAGATACCAAAAAAGCATGTGACAAAATCCAACATCCTTTCATGACAAAAACCTCTCAAAAATTTGGGTACAGAAAGAACATACCTCAATATAATAAAAGCCAACTATGAGAAGCCAATATCTGACATCATAACAAACTGTGAAAGCTTAAAGCTTTTCTTTTAAGAAGAAACAAGACAAAGACACCCATTCTCAACCACTTTTACTCAATATAATACTGGAAATCCTAGCCAGAGCAACTCGCAAGAAAAAAGAAACATGGGCGCCTGGGTGGCTCAGTTGGTTAAGCGACTGCCTTCAGCTCAGGTCATGATCCTGGAGTCCCGGGATCGAGTCCCGCATCGGGCTCCCTGCTCAGCGGGGGGTCTGCTTCTCCCTCTGACCCTCTTCCCTCTTGTGCTGTCTCTCATTCTCTCTCTCAAATAAATAAATAAAATCTTAAAAAAAAAAAAAAAAAGAAACAAAAGGTATCATCCAAATAGAAAAAAAGTAAAATTGTGTCAATGACATGCTATTATATAGAGAAACCCTGAAGGACTCTACAAAACAACTACTAGAACTAATAAACACAGTGAAGTTGCAGGATACAAAATCAATACACAAAAATCTATACACTAACAATGAGCTACTGGAAAGAGAAATTTAGAAAACAATCCCATCTACAATAGCATCAAAAAGAATATATTATTTAGGAATAAATCTGACCAAGGACATGAAAAATCTGTACACTGAAAAGCATAAAACATTGATAAAAGAAATGGAAGAAGACACAATAAATAGAAAGATAGTCTGTTAATATTAATTCAATTAATATTGTTAAAATATCCACACTACCCAAAGGAATCTACAGATTGCTGTGCAATCCCTATCAAAATTCCAATGGCTGTTTCACAGAAAATCCTAAAACTTATATGGAACCGCAAAAGACCCTAAATAGCCAAAGCATTTTGAGTAAGAAGAACAAAGCTGGAGGCATCGCATTTCTGATTTCAAATGACATTACAAAGCTATATTAATCAAAACAGCATGGTATTGGTACAAAAACAGACACATAAATCAATGGTATCTAATAGATAGCCCAGAAATAAACCCATGCATTCATGGTCAGTTAATTTTTGACAAAGGAGCTAAGTATATACAATGAGGAAAGAATAAGCTCTTCGATAAATGGTGTTAGGAACACTGGGTAGCCACATGAAAAGTAATTAAGCTGAATCCCAATCTTATACTATACACAAAAATCAACTCAAAATGGATTTAAAGACTTGGGTGTAAGACCTGAAACCATAAAATACCTAGAAGGAAATGTAGGGGTATGTTCCTTGATATTCATCTTGGTAATGATATTTTGGATTTTACATCAAAAGCAAGTCAATAAAAGCAAAAATAAACAAGTGGGACTACATCTAACTTAAAAACTTCTGCACAACAGAGGAAACCATCAACAAAATGGAAAAGCAATGCATGAAACAGCAGAAAACATTTGCAAACCACATATCCAATGAGGGATTAGTATCAAAATATACAAGAATTCATACAACTCATTACCAAAAACCAGATAACCTAATTTTAAAATAGGCAAAGGAGCTGAATACTTTTTTCCAAGAAACCATCCAAATGGCCAATAGGTACAAGGAAAGGTGCTCATTATCACTAATCAGAGATATGCAAATTGAAATCACAAAGAGATTTTCACCTCATGCCTGCTAGAATGGCCATCATAAAAAAGACAAATAGAAAATGCTACTGAAGCTATAGAGAAAAGGAAACCCTTTTAGACTGTTGGTAGGGATGTAAACTGGTACAGCCACTACGGAACCAGTATGGAGGTTCCTTGAGAAATTAAAAACAAAACTACCATATGATCCAACAATTCCATTTCTGGGTATGCATCCAAAGAAAATGAAATAATTATCCTGAAGAGATATCTGCACTCCCATGTTCACTGCAGCATTATTCACATGGCCAACACATGGAAACAATCTAAGTGTCTGTCAGTGGATGAATGGATAAAGAATATATATACAATGGAATATTATTCAGCCTTATATAATTATTCACCCTTATAAAATGGAAATCCTGACATGGGTGACAGCATGAATGAACCTGGAGGGCATTATGCTAAGTGAAATAAACCAGACAGAGCAAGACAAATACTACACAGTATCATTTATATGTGGAATTTTTAAAAAAATAAAGTCAAACTCATAAAAACAGAAAGCAGAATGGTGGATGCCAGGGGCTGAGAAGTGGGGGAAATAGGGATAGGCTGGCAAAGAGTTATAAACTTTCAGCTATAAGATGAATGAGGTCTGAGGATCTAATGTATAATATAGTGACTATAGTTGATAATACTGTAATGTATAATTGAAATTTGTTAAGAAAGCTGAACATAAGTGTTCTCACCAAAATGTGTGAGGTGATATATGTGTTAACTCAACTGTGGGAATCTTCACACAATGCGTATGAATATCAAAACATTATATTGTACACTTTAAATATACTATAATTTTTTTGGTCAACTATGTCTCAATATAGCTGAAAAAAGCTTCAAAAATACTTAGGTATAATCCAACAAAATATGTACAATATCTATATGAGGAAAACTGCAAAAGTCTGATGAAAGAAATCAAAGATCTAAAATATGTGGATAAATATTCCCTGTTCATGGATAAAAGACTCATATTCTTAAAATAACAGCTCTTCCCAACTGCACCTATAGATGCAATGCAATCCTACTGAAAATACCACCAAGTTATTTTGTGGATATTAACATACTGATTTTAAAGTTTATATGGAAAAGCAAAAGATTCAAAAAAGTCAACACAATACTAAAGAAGGAGAACAAAGTCAGAGGACTAACAGGACTCAACTTCAGGACTTTCTATAAAGCTACAATAATTAAGACAGTGTGTCCGTTTCATAAGAATAGACAAAGAGATCAACAGATCAGAATAAAGAGTCCAGAAATAGGCTCACACAAATACAGCCAACTGATTTTACAAAGGAACACAGGCAATTCAAGAGTAATGGTAATCTTAGCAAACAGCACTGGAACTGGACATCCTCATGCAAAAAACTGAATGTAAACACTGGCCTTACATAAATATTAACTCAAAATGGTTCACAGACCTAAATATAAAACACAAAATTATAAAACTTCTAGAATATAACATGGGTGAAAATCGAGGTGAACTACAGTGATACGTTTTTAAATACAATACCAAAAGCATAATCCAGGAAAGAAAAAAACTGATTAGTTGGATTTCATTAAAACTGAAAATTTCTGCCCTGCAATACACTATTAATAGAATGAAAAAAACCACCCACAGTCTGAGAGAAAATATTTGCAAAACACACACCTGATAAACAGTACTCATATCCTAAATATACAAAGAACTCTTAAAATTCAACAATAAAATCAACAACCCACTTAAAAATAGGCAAAAGATCTGAATAAATAGCTCCACAAAGATGATAAACAGATGGCAAGTAAGTGTATGAAAAGATGATAAACATCTTATGTCATCAGGGAATTGCAAATTAAAACAACAATAAGATAAAATTACACATTTATTAGAATGGCTGAAATCCAAAACACTGACCATATCAAATGCTGACAAGGATATGGAGCAATAGAAACTCTCATTCAAACGAAAAGAAGAAGACCTCTCATTCATTGCTGGTGGAAATGCAAAATGGTATAGCCACTCTGGAAGACAGTTTAACAGTTTCTTACAAAGCTAAACACAGTCTTATTACATGATCCAAGAATCACATTCCTAGGTATTCACCCAAAGGAGCTGCAAACTATGTCTACACAAAAACCTACACACGAATGCTTATATCAGCTTTATTCGTAATTGCCCCAAACAGGAAAACAACCCAGATGCCCTTTAACAGGTGAATGGATAAGCAATCTGTGATATAGCCACATAATGAAATATTCAGCAATACAAAGAAACATGCTACTAAGCCATGAAAAGATACAGAGGTAACTTAGATGCATACTGCTTAGTGAAGAAGCCAGTCTGAAATGGCTACATAATGTATGATTCCAGCTATATACCATTCTGGGAAGGGGAAAACTATAAACAGTGAGAAAACCAGTGGTTTCCAGGAGTTTAGGGGCAGGGGGAAGAGGGATAAATAGATGGAACACAGGGGAAATTCAGGGCAGTGAAACTATTCTTTATGATACTATAATGGTAGTAGATACATGATACTATGCATTTGTCAAAACCCATAAAACTGTACAAGTGAATATTAATGTAAATTACGGACTTCAGTTAACAAATGTACCACACCAATTCAAGCCAACAATGCCAAAATTATACACAGATATTGGAACTATCTGACAAAGACCTTAAAGCAGCTATTACAAAAATGCTCCAGCAAGTAAAGGCAAACACATTTGGCATAAATGGAAACATACCAGTGCAGTAAAAACATAGAAGATACAAAGAAAAATCAAATAGCACTTTTGGAATTGAAAAACACAATGACCAAAAATTAAAAGAAAAAAAGAAATTCATGAATGGGCTAAATAGGATTATGGAGACGACATGTGAAAGAAACACTGAATTTGATGATGGCCTAAAAAAATTTGTCCAACCTGAAAAGCAGCAAGATAGAATACAGAAAAATTACAAAGAGCATCAAGAACCTGTAGGCAACAACAAAACATTTTAACACTCATGGTGTTGGAGTTCCAGACGTAAAGAAGAGTGTGGTGCTGAAAAAATATTTGATGAAATAATGGCTGACACGTCCCAAGTTTTATATATACAAAAACCGACAGTGCAGTGAATCCCCAACAGGATAAACTTAAAGAAATCAATGCCCAGATACATCTAATCAAATGGCTGAAAGCTAAAAACAAAGAAAAATCTTGAAAGGAGCCAGAGTAAAACAATACATTAACTAGAGAGGAACATGACTCAAATGACTGGATTTTTCATCAGAAACCATGAAGACCAGAGGAAACATGTTTGAAGTATTGGGGGAAAAAACAAAAAGCTGTCAATCCAGTATCCACCAAAAACTTCTTCAGGCATTAAGGCAAAATTAAGAAAAACTGAAAGAATCCATAGCCAGCAGACCTGCTATATAAGAATTGCTAGAGAAAGATATTCAGAAAAAAAGAAAATTGTACAAGGAAATGCACACTATTGAGAATAAAAGAAGATAAAAAATGGTAAGTATCTGGGGAAATGTTGATTCTCTTCAGTTAAAATATATTTCATAGTTGAAGTAAAAATTATAATATGGTCTGGAGGATTTTCAATGAATACAGTGGTAATATATAAGACAAGTACAACGTATCAGAATGTTAGGATGCCACCAAAGAAGGGCTTGGAAACTGTAGCATGAAATACTTATGCTACAAGAGAAGACAAATAAGTTTCTACCTAACGAAACTAGGAAAAGAGCTAACTACACCCAAATCAAACGGAAGGTAATAATAAAGAAAAAAACAGAAATCAATGTAATTGAAAAAGAAAAACAATGGAGTCAATAATGAACCCAAGGGCTGTTTCTTTGAAATGCTCAGTAAAATTGATATACCCATATCATGACTGACAAAAAAAAATAGAGAAAAGATAAAAATAATCTATATCAGGAATGAAAGAGGGAACATCACTATAGAACCTGTTGACATTAAAAGTATAATTATGAACTCTACACATATAAATTTGACAATTTAGATTCAGTGGAGCAATTCTCTAAAAACCACAAACTACCAAAAGTTACCTAAAACAACCAAATTAGTCCTAAAACTACTAATCAAATTAAAATCAAGTTAAAAAAAAAAAACTTCTGGAAAAAAGTACCCGTAAGCCCAATGACTTCACTGCATAGTTCTACAAAACATTTAAAAAAGAATACCAATTCCACATATTCACTTCCAGAAAGCAGAAAAGGAGGGAATTCACAATTCATTTTATGAACCCAGCATTACCCCGAAATCAAATCCAGACAAAATCAGTAGGAAAAAGAAAAACTACAGACCAATGGCCCTCGTAACGCTGATGCAAAAAAAAAAAAAAAAAGGAAACTACTGTTATCCACCATATGAAGTCTGAATAAGAAAAACCACACAATCATAATTGATGCAGAAACATTTGACAAAATGTAATACCCATTCATGATAAAAAAAAAAAAAAACAACTTTCAGTATGCTAGGGGAGAGCTTCCTCAACTTTATAAAAACTATCTACAAAAAAACCTATAGTTAACATCATACTAAACGATGAGAGGCCGAAAGCTTCCTCCCCAAAATTGGGAACAAGTCAAGGATATCCATTACCACCACTCCTATTCAATAAAGTACTAGCAGTCTTGGCCAGTGCAGTGAGTCAAGAAAAATAAAGACATATATATTGGAAGGAAGAAATAAAGTGGTCCCTATTTGCAGAAGACACAATTATCCATATAGAAAATCCCAATCTGGAAAAAAATATCCTAGGATAACTAAGTTTACCAAAGTCATGGGAGATAAAGTCAACATGCAAAAATCAATTGTATTTCTATATATTAATAATGTACAACTGGAAACCAAAATTATAAAAACAATGCCACTTTCAACAGCACCAAAAATTTAGAAAGAAAAACAAAATTTTCATATATACCTAACAGTACATGTACAGGACCAGTTATGCTAAAAACTATAAAATGCTGATGAAAGAAATAAAAGACCTAAAGAAATGGAGAAACATACTGTATTGGAATACTCCACATAGTAAAAATGTCAATTCCCTCCAAATTTATATTTAGATTTAAGTCAATGCCAACCAAAATCTCAGCAAAGTTCTGTGTTTTTGTCTTTTTTAAATAAATACAGGTAAATTGATTTAAAAATGTATACAGAGAGGCAGGAACTAGAAGAGATAAAATAATTTTGAAAAAGAACAAAGTTGAAGGAATCACATTACCCCAATGTCCTTCAGTGGCAGAATAAACAAACTGTGGTACCTCCTTACAGTACAAATACTACTTGGCAATAAAAATAAATGAACTACAGAAACACACAACTTAGATGAATTTCAAAGGCACTATGCTAAGTGAAAAAAATCCAATCTCAAAAGGTTACATATTGTATGATCCCACTGGTAGGAATTCTATACATTCTTAAAAAGACAAAATTTTAGTGACAGAGAAAAGATCATTGGTTGCCACTGGTTAGAGCTAAGGAAGAAGTGTAACTAAAGGAAGATTTTAGGGATGATGAACCTATTTTGTACCCTAACTGTTGTGGTACGGTAAAATCCATAGAGATGTACACAGATGAAAAATTTTTAAATTTTTCTCTGTATCAATTTTAGAATAATATTAACAAAAAGATACAATATATAATCATAATATGAAGTAGAATATAGTGCTTAATGACAAAGAGGCAAAAATGATTTTGAAAACAAATACACAGTGTACAACGCTGGCAAAAAATACAAAAAGGTAACAACAGTAGGCTTCAAGTGGAAGGTGGGACTTCAATAAACAATTTGCATATATAGAAACTCGAAAGAATGCTGTTGAGAATCCCAAAACGGAACAAGCAAGTTGATCCTAGTATTTATTTCCAGCAGTGAATCTCAAGACTATGACATATAAAAATTACATTTTAAAAACTATTTACTATATCACCACACCCTTAATTTTGAAAATGAGTTCTTGCATCGTTGGTAAAAAAAAAAAAAAAAAAGCTTAGTCTCTATAAGGTTATTAAATCTCCTCCAAATATAAATTATTTATTAATTGCATATTCAACTTTGTAGCTTATTAAATATTATAGCACAGTTATCTTCAAACTCTTTTAGGGACAGAATGTTCCTCAAAAGCTTGATAACACAGACCAAAGCAGAAATGCTCAGGCTGAAACATGGGTGGAGGGACCAGAGACTCAACCCATCTCACCTGCAGACCAGGCTCCATTACAGACAACTGTGAAGACCTATGGGTAACTGATTTGCTACCTTCTGAGTTTGTAACAACATCAGTCATAACTACATTTGTAATAATTTCTTACTAAATGCTAGATTTTTGCTCTCTTTTGCTTTAAGCATAAACAGTAGCATTCTGGTCATATTAAATTCTATCATTATATTTTCACTTGGCTTTATTTATTTCTGCCATTTTATGATGTCCTCATTTAGCTCTTTTTAGTGATTTTACTATCGAGTAGAACAATAACAACAACAACAAAAACTCTGCTTATTTTACTCTTTATTTACATGTGCATGAAAAACTTTGATCTTTTCAGGTATATTTTATTGTTTAAAGTACTTCTCTTTTGGGGCGGGGGCGCCTGGGTGGCTCAGTCGGTTAAGCTTCTGACTCTTGATTTCAGCTCAGGTCACGGTCTCGGGGTCGTGAAATACAGCCACATGTCAGGCTCTACGCTCAGCATGGAGTCTGTTGGAGATTCTCTCTCTCCCTCTCCTTCCTCCTCTACCCCTCCCCATGCCCGCTTGCTCATGCACTCTCTCTCAAATAAATATATAAAAATTTTTTAAAAATAAAGTACTTCTCTTTGACAACTGATAAGGGATTTTTGGCAATGATACTCTGTAAAGGATTTTAGACTGTTTTTATCTAATACAGTAACTGGCAACTGTAATGCTCTGTAAATTTATATTATTGTTACTCTTCCTTGTGGTTCTTTGCCAGTTGCTTACTGGTAGTGGTACATACTTCATATTTACTTCATTTTATGGTAGACTATTTTTCAATCCATTTACCTATTTCTCAAACACCCAACACTGATACACTCTAATTCAGATATTTTCATTATTACTAACTAGATACATTTTGAGCTTGCTTGAAGGACTGATATGTAATTTAACTTTTTTTGTTTAACTTTTAACTTCATAATTACTAATCACGGTTCATTAAGCTACTTTAGAAATATGGACTGCATTATAAAATTCTATGTTCATAACGATTTTCACTAAATTTGGTTGTACTTTGTATCATCAAATCTTCTAATATTTTAATTCATTTACCTCTTATAAGTCTCTTCCAATTATATACTTTGAAGTGTACTTTATTTTCATGCTAACCTGTTACAAAATAATTTCAGATTTCCTAAGACCTCAAATGCTCCCTCCTATCTCTTAAGACACATTTAATTTGGTCAGGTAATATACTGGAATGATAGCCATATTTCTCTTAGCTATCATGAAGTCTTTGTATTTTCAGCCTATGAATTAAGGGTTAACACGGTTCTTGTCCTTCTTTCCTAAAATCATATTGTAAAATTTGTATTTCGTTTAAACACCTACTATGTAAGGACTTTAGTCCCACCTGCACTTTTTGAAACACTTTCTAATATTCATGCTGAAATTAGGTTTCAAATAAGGGATATCTTTCTCTCTTTAATTATGGTCTCTATTTTTCAGGTCTTTACCTTTTCATGTGATATTCTTATCATCCAAAGATATATTACATAGACAGATAATAGTGCTATTATTTTTCTTCTTGATGATCTCTTTAGGTCATTTTTCTCTGACGCAGATTTGCTTTGCTTGTTCATTAATAGTACAACTAATTTTCCGTAAAGCCTCTATCCATGTTCCAGTATCTCTCACAGCCTTTTAGGATCTCACAGAATTTCAGGGTCAGAAAGAACTTAAATGTCCTTCTCCCAATAAAAACCTCTATTTTTACCAATATTCCATAATGCTTCAATTTATGTTACACTAAATTTCTGAACAGTTATACTTGTTCAAAAGCTTTCTGCTGGAGTAGAAATTCTGATATTATAGTCTACACAATTTTTTTCTTCCCCTTTTCATCACATGGCAATGTAAGCTCATTAGATATACAACTTTCTTTTGCTTTCTTCTCATTTTTTCTTGAAATGTATCATGTGGGGATTTTTTTAATGGGTCTTACTACTTTTCCTTTACCATCTTCCTAACACATTGTAAGATGGAAGGTTTACAGAACTAATACTCATTCTCAACTGTTAATACATTTGACACTGGAGATCTATATTAGAATTGGAACACGTGATCTTTTAATAGAAACAAGATCAGGTATAACGAATAGCTTTTCTTCACATTTTCAAGAAACGGAAATTAATAACCCCATTAGCACCATAAGTGCTCAAAAACAAATATTCTAATGTAATATGATATTTTGTTCATTCTTACCCTTGCTATGTATATACTCCAAAGAAAAAGGGATTCTAGCATAAAAACTAGCACTGCAATACTTTTTAAATATCTCTTTTCCACTAAAAACACCTAAAGATATGACTCTGCATGAAATGTTACAATTTTTCAATAAAATCATTTATAGATTTGTAATAAATCACTATTATACAATAGTATCTTGAAGGAATTAAATAATTTTCTAAAAACTATACTTCTATTACAAATTAAGTATTTTGGTATCTGGACAAATTTTATATGAAAACATATTCTTTATCAAGATTCCACATATCTAAATGTTTTGTTTTACTCTTAAAAGACCTAGTTTTCTCAATAGCATATCTTTGCTATCCAATGAAAAGAAGCCATGGTCACGAATAATCCAGTATTTGTTAAAGTATCTATTTTTACATGGTGCTTATTTAAAATTGTATCATAGGGATTTAAAGAGGCTTCTTTTGATCTTCCTGCTGCTTATTAGACTCAAAACAAATGCATAAAATTACTCATTTTTCAAAAAGCAAAAAATCCACCAAATCTTTATTAATTTGTATGCACTATTGGTTGACTATTCCCACTTTTGTTCACAAAAATATTGTTTGACCTAAGTATAGTACATTTTTAATGTATTTTTCCAGTTCTTAGCATTAGATTTACTATAAACATCAGATGTTCTTCCACAGATTTTGTGAACTTAATATTAAAAACATATCACTGATGCTCTACACCTCGAGTTGTCAATCTGAATGAAAATGACACCATTATCAGCATCATCACTAACAGATTTCTTAAATTAGCTGCCAATACTATCAATTAGATATTTCACGGTTATTTTAGAAATGAGCATGTCAAAAGCATGTCATTTGCAACTAATTTCTCTGGCTAGCAATAAATTCAAAGTGTTCTTTGACAAAGGACATCAATTAGTAGTGCAAAGAGACCTGAGTTCAAATGTAGATGGAGACAATTATTAAAACTGTGGCATGCAAGTAAATTACTTAACCTCCCCCTAAGCCTCCATATCTTCCTTATTAGTTTACTGGAAGAATTAAATGAAATAATGCATGTAAAGCATTTAACACAGAGCGTGGCACGCACTACGTGAGAGATTTCAGTAGTAGTTGATGTTGATAATGATTTCCTAAAAAAGATTTAAAGAACTATCCGTGGCAGTTATTGGATGCCACAGACACATTATGACTCATCTGCTATTCTTTACTGCAGATTTGCTCTTTCATTCTTCTCTACTTTTCTATGTTCTCCGTTCATGGGCTCCTGAGTGAGGCTTTGGTAACATTACCTCGAAGAACGTCATTAGGTGGCACTCAGAACACCTACAATGGAAGCAATGCTCTCCACGAGCCTCTTTCATACATGTTGTAGCTTCCAATTGCTCTTGCTTAAAATAAATTTGGGGAAAGCTGCTTTTGCTCCACATTGAGCATAGATGAGAAAAATGGCCAGTGTCTCTGGGGAATAATTAACAAAAGACAGTTTGTTTCATCTCCATGATAAAATACAGCATCCCTATTAGAAGGCGAATTCATCATTCCCAAAAGTTAAATAGAATGACACTTTAAAAGTAATTCCAGCTGATTAAATTTAGGGTTCTGAAAAAAAAATTTAATTCATGAATATACTCTGAATCTTTCATTTGATTTTAAAATGTATAAATGTTCATTTAACTTTGAGCCCTTGCCTCTCAGTGTTCTATTCTGAGCTAGTCAAACAAGTGGTAGCAGGCATGCTGGGCTCAATAATACTGCCTCTCCTATTTAAATACTCTTTTTCACTTGGATTGCAAATTAAAGACAGTCTCCTGAACACTGACACATTTTCGATGATTGATTTTGCAAAACGTGTTGATTTTTCTTCCACTGTTTTGCCTCCGTGTGTGTCAACTTTGGCCTTCTTTTCTTGCTCCTTTGCAGAACTGCTGTCTCTTTGAAGCCATTGTCTGCCTCATATGAAAAACGTACATGAAACCTCATGACTAATTACACAGACAGAAAATTCCTGATCTCAAATACAAAATACCTCTGCCCAGGAACCATAACACAAAAGCTTCCGACTATGTACACAACTCTTCATCAAACCTTTCGTTCACTTGAATTAAAAGAAATTCCAGTAATTTTTTTTTCTGTTGAAGTTGTGTTTACATTCTTTGAAAAGCAGATTTCTTATGCATGTTACATGCCTACAAATCAATCCATTTAACAACAAACAACATCCATCCATTTCCTCCACAAAAGTTTATACTTGCTGTTAGGTCTGCTATTAGGTGCTTCTGGATGAATTCAATGAAGTGCTACTCAGTACTGTTTTGTTCTAGATACAAAACTGTCAATACAAAGTCCATTTTTTAACTCCCGACACTACGCATTAGCAAAGTATTCTTTTCCCAATAAATCCTATAATCTACAGATTAAGTACATGGTTTCTTATATTTTAAAAATATACTTGAAAAGAAAATGAACAGATACTTCTCTCCCCCCAAAATATACAAAATAATGTCTCTAAATCTAAAACTACAGGGCCTTACACACATACTACATCTTACAGTATATGCAGCACAAAATCTCATCTCCGATAACCTAGTTGGTGGGCCAATTTTTTTTTCCCACTAACGGACTAGTTCTAGAGTTAATTCAACCCATCATTTTTGAAAAACTATTGAATGCAAGGCCTCGCTTTGGCACTCGGAGAGAAGGCCTGCAAGGAGTTTATAATCTAGTGTTGGGGGGTAGTGGTGAATACAAGAGTATGCGAACAGTAATCCTGTGAAACCACGATAGGCACTGTGAAAAAACACGCCAGGGAGACAAAGAGAGGAAAGTTGGGGGTACTCCCCTGCTTGCCTCTTCCGCGTGTTAATTTCCATAAGGGCCACCGGCCACCATTTGTTTTCACAACCCATCTGAGCACCAGACTCCCCTAGCTCCCAGTCTGCCAAATCTAGGTACTCCACTCTGTTTAGCCGTGGCTTGCCTTTTTGTTAGACCAGCTCTCCTCTGCCTCTAGTTGTTGTTCTTCTCGTGCAGCTACCAAGTGCAGTAAATGCAGCACGTGCCATCACACTCTGATTCTGGGAAACCCTGCAAGAACTACCAGTGCACCGATTGGCTAGTCCAACCTTGGATATAAAATTTTAGTCGCTTGCAAATGATGTTTCCGAATGGGGAGACGAGGGGAGGAAGGGGAAAGGTAGCCACACTACCCCAGAAATGGCCACGATACCTAAGCAGAGTAAGTTGGAATAAGGTCTGCACATGAGCCAAAGCTTAGAATTTCATTGCCTTTGTTGGCTCGTGTCACTTCTTTAATTAATGTCACTTTCTCTGTTTTAATATCAGAGCAAGTGACAAGAGTGCTTCTGGATGAATTGTGTTTTCTGAGGACTATATGGCATACTCTCCCGCAGTCTGACAGAGGGACGTGCCAGCTTTACTTGGCAGTGACAATGCACCAGCTTTAGTTTTAGTAGTTTAATTTGTGGCAGTTATATGTTTTGAATACGTTGAAGTATTCACAACGGTCTCATGGAATCTGTTCCATAGATAAAGTTTACACAGTGGAAAAGAAAAGGCAATGGCTATAAGGCGATTAGGAAAAGCTTCTCTTGGCCACAGCTGGCCTGATAGGCATTCCTGTAAATTTAAGGGCATTTAGGGGATGGGATTAAAGAGATCACAAGGAATGATGGCCCCCCCCAATTTCTTTTTGCCCAGTTCTGTAGTTGGTGTGAGACGATCATAAGGAATATGATATTTAGAACTCAATTTTATGCAAAATCCATTATTCAAGAAGTGAAGTTTATATACATGATAGACATGCAATGAAATAAATGTTAGAATAGAAAACTTTGTTACTTATGCATTAAGTTGATTCTAACATTTTGGTAAACTAAGTTTTTATTGATATAAAATTCAGAAGAATTTCTGCATTGAGGATAAAGGACCAAACTTTTTCCTTTGGTGTGCTAAAGATCTTTTGGTTTCAGGCTCAAGTATTCTGAAGGTTTTTTGTTTGGACTTTTTCCTTCAGCTCCTTTATACACTTTCGTGAAGCTTCATCAACTCATGGCGAGAGCTGCCACCAAGGAGTTCTTCCAAACTTTGCCTGCCCTTTCTAAATTTAGGGTTCTATATTGCAGCAGGTTGAAGATCTGGCTTTGATTGCACCTGGCTCTGCTGGAGAACAGAAATATTCATCTCCACTGAAGGCATGCTGCTTAAGTGCTGGAGGCACTTGCAGGAGAGACACTCTCATTGGAAACTTCATTACAATACCTTCTCTTCCCTACATGAAGTAGTAATTCTCATTCACCAAAGACAGAACTGTGCCTGACACAGCCACGGGAGCTCCTGTTTGACTTTCAAAATTAATCAACCTCTAAGCTGGAGTAGAAATGGCATGTCCTTTAACCTTAAGCACAAAAAGCTCTCAACAGACTGCAGTTTTTATATCCCTGGATGAGAGTTTGGGCCCCTAATACTTAAACTTGATGCACATACTGGGTTTCTGGCATGCTTTTGCCCATACCCATCTGCTAGCCTGGCACTGTGCCCATTCAGAAGGTGTGATGCCAGTTTCAATAGGGCATAGGTGCCAATCAAAGATGGGTTTGGAGGGGCAGCATGCAGAACGCAGCAAAAGTCAGCTCTTCTGCCAGAAGATCCTCCTGTTATCATATAATGCCAATGAAGGGCCACATGCTTCATTGCTTGGGATCACATTGCATCTGTAGATGTTTCTGGCCTTCAATGGATGTCTTTCTACGGAAGCATTTTCGTCAAGGATTACTTGATTGGAGACATTAAAGAAAAATATAACTGAAGTCCATCCTTTTAAAAGAAACAGTGGAAACCTTCAACAATTGTCTTGAAATAATGGCTGGGTTTTCTGTCTTTTCTCCTAAAACACTCTTTCATGTAGAATATTGTACAGTGAGTTCAGTCCATGTATTGGAGTTAAAAGGGACAAACATTCCGAAGAAGCACTAATTGCAAAACCAAGTACCTAAGCAGTATGCAATCCATAAACACTTCTATATCGTTAAGTGTGAATGGTGGACAAATTTTCATCACCTAAATAACTATTTTCTAGTGAATTCTCGCATTTAGAGCTTCAGAGTTTAATTTTCCTCTCCTTTGTTTTATAAACATGGATATTCCTGTGTCTTAAAAGAAAGACCATACCTACTATTTATTCCTCTTCCGTATCGAAAGGAAAAAAAACAACAACAACAACACTTCAGAAGCAAAGTCTATCCGTATTTCATAAGGAAGCCAGAAGCTCTCAAAAACTGAGAGTTCTTTTATTGTGTGGCAATAGAGGTGAGCTCATTTCATGAAGAAGAAATTTCCCTATAGCAGTTAGGTTTCAAATTTTAAAACCTTGACCACTATAAACAGTTACAGGATAGTAACAGGTGCAGTAGAAGAAACATAATACAGAAATCAATGAAGAATGCAGCAGTTTGTAAATCTTCCCTGAAGGCAAAAGAGTTTGACAGTAAAACTGCTAAAAATGAAGAACCATAATATATGTTAAAAAGAAGATCAGACACTTAAAATGAAAAAGACAAGCAAAAGCTAAGCCTTAGAAGAACTCTCCCTTTTCATACAAAGAATCCAAACTTCTGTAAATATTTAGATTTCTTGACTGATAGGCACATGAACACTCCTTTTTCTCTAAAAATTCAAAATTAATAGCCTATGGACAGCAAATACAAAATTAAAACACATCTCCTACAGACTTCTATTTCTTGTGTAAAGGTCTAACAGGTGCATTAAATTCACAAGATCCCAGTGATTCCTTCCTCTTGTGAGTATCTCTCTCCACACCCTCGTCTGATAACTACTTTATCATATATACTATAGTTTCTAATACAAGTTTTCCCTTTTTCGTGTTTATTTCCTTCTTCTTTTCACCCCCACAGTATTGTTTGCAGAATTTTCTAGTTACAATCCTAGTGGCACCATAATGTTGCATTGTGTCAGATAAGACTAACTGCTTTTCCCAAAGCCTTCTCTGTAAGACATTGCCAAAATAACACAATATAGCGAAGTATAATAAAGCACTAAGTGTTCCAATAACTCTGGTGCATTATCACTGGGCTCTTCTGAACATTATCCTACGTACCTTCACAATGAATCCATTACTGTGAACAAAAAAGTAAAATAAGTAAAAACTACACATGCATAAGTAATTTTTTCTATTTCTTCAAAAATAGAAGTCTGTTTCCTTATCAATAAGGGAGTTAAACTTTGATAATTTCTAAAAATCCTACTTAGGCTACCCTGGTTCCTCACTCCCCTCAAAAAAAAGTTTTCTTCTATACTTCTAAAACAAAATAGAGCTAATCTGAAGACATGACCCAAAAAATGTATGACCATCACCTAGATAAAGTCTACACATTTATGCATGGATAAGTGATTCGATCTTAGAGCTTCACCAGAGGTTAATTTTAGTTATAATAATGTGTTACTCTTTATAAAAAATAATGCTATTGATTTATGGCAATAAAGCATATATAGATTCTATCAGATGATGTTGTAATAACTGTCTCAGCTTTTCTTGCCACTAAGGTACCTCTGTAAAATTACAGGCTGGAATTAAGGGTTGACATCTGTAGTTATGGAAGGGAATAAAGAAGACTGGCTTGTGCAGGTTGAATATCCCAACCTCAGTCTCAATCTCTCAAGCAAATAACTGTTGAACATCTACTCTGTGCTTGATATTCCAAAGATGCTAACTGGTCATTGCTATGCCCGACTTCAAAAAACTAAAACTGCTGCAGATAAATAATCTCTGTTTTTACTCATATAAGCCTTCAAAGGAATTCAGCTTAAGTTTATTACGTATAACTTTGTTTTCCTGGATTTTTTTTTTTTTTTACTAATTTCTGAAACCCAGTATCTTCCATATCTGAAGTACATGAGATTCAACTTAAATGAGAACTTTTTACTATGTCATCATAGCTATTATTATAAATTCTAGGGGTAAAAATATTTAGGTCAGTAAGTAAAATGTCATAGTCTTCCAATGGCATTCTCTATGTTCTTAGTTTACGATATCGGTAGCCAAATCTATCACAATCCATGGCAGGATAAATGGAAAATCCCTCCAATGGATGTCTTTGTCACCATCCTAATCACCTGTGGCACCAGACACTAAACCTGGGATTCAGCTAATCAATGAGGATAGGTGTTTCCAAATAAATAAATAAATACATTACATTACATTTAAGTGCTTAGTAAGCTCCAAGTTCTTTAAAAACATTGCTTTATTTAATCCTCACAATTATTGCTGTCTCAGTGATACAGAATAGAAACAGTCTTGTGACTAGGTGGAAGTCATTCAGTTTTTAAATGTCTTAGGTCAGAATTCAATCCAGATTTGCCTAACACCAAAACCCATGCCCTCATTTATGCAATTCTGCGTCTGTGTTGCACCTAGCGGTAAAGATGAATTCAGACTCGGTTCTCTCTCCTTCCCTGGAAGTTTAGAAACTTTTTCACTTAGTTGATATTAAAATGACAGCAATTTTCCCATTCCCTGAACCAGCTTCCTCCCACCCCCTTTCTTTTCATATATAAAGAAATAACCTTGGCTTTGTTCTTGTATTCAGACCTTTCTTTTCCCCTCTTATAACTATTTCTATTAATGCTATACAGGCACATTATTTGTCCAAGTCAAGACCAAATACCAAAATTCTCCATCCCTTCCCCTTGACTCTCAGCTGATGATTCCTCAAAGGCCTTGGCTACTGATCTCAAAGCTAGAGGACAGCTGGACATGCACAATGAGTTAGACATGGCAGCTGGCTTTTTCCCAGCCTCAGGCAACAAATGCTGAGGAAGTGTCTGACGAAACAGTGTATCTGGAAAGAAGAACACCTGGGGGCGCCTGGGTGGCTCAGTTGGTTAAGCGACTGCCTTCGGCTCAGGTCATGGTCCTGGAGTCCCAGGATCGAGTCCCACATCGGGCTCCCTGCTCAGTGGGGAGTCTGCTTCTCCCTCTGATGCTCCCCCCTCTCATGCTCTCTCTCTCTCTCTCATTCTCTCTCTCAAATAAATAAATAAAATCTTTAAGAAAAAAAAAAAAGAACACCTGGAAAGAAGGTAGCGGGACACAAAGGTGTTGTTAAGGAAAACCTGAATTTCTTCACTTATACACAGGAAGTGATGAGAAACATGGTAAAGTGAAAAATATGATACAATTTCATATGAATTTGCTTAGATGACTTTGAAAATAATTAGTAAAAACTAAGTTGAATGAAGTGATTGCTGATGGCATCTCATTAAAGAGCTGATCCTATGATTTACAAGTGCCACTCTGGATGGAACACTGACAACATCTGGAACACTCAGCTTTATTATATATTCTGAAGTATGGAGCCTCTACCTCAAAATAGCTAAACATTTCTTCAAAATCTTTCCCCAGTGGCATGCACTTGCTAGTATTCCCAGGATCCAGGTTCTAACATTCAGATAGTAGGGGTACAGTATAACATATGGAACCTTAAAAATTGCTGTAAAACAGGGGTGCCTGGGTGGCACAGTCAGTTAAGCCTAGGACTCTTGGCTTTGGCTCAGGTGGTCATCCCAGGGTCGTGAGATCTAGCCCGGCGTCAGGCTCCATGCTCAGCATGGAGTCTGCTTGAGATTCTCTCTCCCTCTCCCTCTTCCCCTCCTGCTCATGCTCTCTCTCCCCTCTCTAAATAAATAAATCTTTAAAAAAATTGTTGTAAAACAAATATTATTTTGATAGTGAGAAAAAATAAGTAAAAAATATGTGACATATACTTAGACTGAAAGAAGCAAAGACTTTTTGGTATTTAAATAGGGACAAATAGAGCACATGCCTGAGCAAATTTCTTTTTCACAACAGGAACCACACAAGTAGTGAATGTATGTATATGTATATAGACCTATGTTTAATTTTTAAAATACATTTAAATACATATTAACATTTTATATATTTATATTTTAAAAAAGAAAAGGAATAAGTTCATTACAACCCATGCTTTTCTGTATTTCTTTGAAATTGCTCAAATAATTGAAATATTAGAAATCTAAAGTATAACTGATAAGCCATGAGATCCAAGGCTATAGCTCAGCGACAACAGAAATTTATTCAACTCCCTATCGCTGACTTTGAGTCAGCACAATATACGAGAGATCTTAGCTCTTTGCTGTACAAGAGAATTCACTAATTCAAAGTCTCAGTAAACACGTATTTTATGGGGAATTCTACTCTCTGCGGACTCTAAGTATACTCCTATGGTCTTTATCTGTACCGTCTAGTATGGTAGCCACTAGCTAGATGTAGCCATGGAGCTCTTGAAATGGGACTGCATATATCCTGGATTTTAAAGACTGTAGGTAGAAATAATTTCTTTTTAAAAAAATATTGATAACATGTTGGAAAAATATTTTAGATGTATTGGATTAAATAATATATAT
Organism: Mirounga leonina; assembly: GCF_011800145.1. Taxonomy (NCBI): domain Eukaryota; kingdom Metazoa; phylum Chordata; class Mammalia; order Carnivora; family Phocidae; genus Mirounga; species Mirounga leonina. The sequence continues at coordinate 55,194,405 of NW_023270305.1, forward strand.
CAGTGAAATAAATTTCACCTGTTTCTTTTTACTTTTTTTAATGTGGCTCTTAGAAAACTTTAAAGTTACATAAGTGACCTTCTCCTGAACGGTGCTGCTTACGGCACTCACAACCTAGCACTCAGAATCACGGCATTTTTTAAGCAAGTTCAAACTCTTTCGATAAGGACACCGTTCTCTAACCCATACATTTTTGTGGGTGTTGGTCTTATCTTCCCAACTTGATTAGACACTGAGATGATTAATAAGGAGTTACCTTTTTACCGAATTTCATTCATTTGTTCAAAATGACAATTCTATCAGGATAGGAGCTTTATTCATTGTGATTCATGAAACATGTTTGTGAAGGGTGGTGAAATACGCCACTCTAAACTATGCCTCTTCGGCCTAAGGATTATCTTGGGCTGAGGGTACCCGAAAAGGAGCAAGTGCAGGGAGAGGCTTTCTCTGAACTCCTTTTATTTGCATAAAGACAGATCCTCCAAAAAAGACTCAATTGTTATAAATTCCCTCCAGGGAAGTTTCATCAACCAGAAAAAAACTACTCTTACCACAAGAGATTAGAAGTTGATACCACTTCCAGACAAACTTTGTCACAAACTATCATATCCCCCATCTATTCTCCTAAGGGCCCATTCATCTTCCCTAAAGATCATTTACTGTCCTTTAAATGACCTCCATCCCCTCTCCTTTTCCCCTAGTAAGACAGTGTATAAGCTCTCAAATCTCACTGCTCTTTGGGGGTATTCACTTTTTTTTTCTCTGTGATCTCCCCATGCACATAACATTAAAAATTAGTAAATTGGTGTAGCTCTTCTCCTGTTGTCAGTATTTCAGAAACCCAGCTCTCGAACCTAGGAGAGTAGAGGCAAAGTCTTTCCTTCCCTACTGTCTGAGATATTTAATGAGGAATCCAAGATTCCCCCAGTGGAGGTCTTTTACCAGCTTTTTAAACTCCTATAAGAACAGATGTAATGAGTCAATCCATTTAGGAGAATTTATCCTTGAGGGTAATTTTTTTTAATCACTAATATTTATCTTATTTTATTCATTAAATCCAGTCATGTAATGGATAGTTCTGATCAATCAACTACATATTTAAGGTAGCCCTGAACGATCCTTTTAAATTCTGTGTAATTTAAAAATTTTTAAATGTAGTGTAAAAATATATTCAACTAGAGTTCCTTATCTGTACCAAAGAAAACAGAAAAAATAATTTTGAGCATCTATTTTCTCATTTATCAAGGATGGCAAATAACTAGTACCATCTAGATGCACAGGAGAGAAGTTAATTCATTCCACACAACAGATGCCTTGAGGTATTAAGACTCAATTCTCCAGTGAAGCCTAGTTAAGAAATGACCAGAACCCTGTATTACTTTAATATTAATGATTAAGATTCACAGAGTGTTTGGATTTAGACAGTTGTGGTTTCTGAGCTATAAAAAGCAATGTTTCCAGGAAAACACACTCTCCGAAAAGAACATCAACATTTATCTGGTGGACTTTATAACCAGGCTCTAGGTCTTCTAGGAGTCATTCAGAAAAACATGGACAGCAAGGAGTGGGGTCAGTCGTGTCTTAAACCAGACATTCTGGTAAACATTAATGATGCTCATTTACTTAATAAAGTACATTTATGGATTCTATTGTAATTCAAAGTTTCAATTTTCAAAATACTAAGTGATCACAGTTTCCATCACATATACAAGAATATTTGGTAACTTATACTTTACCTAAATATATCAGTCCAAATCCTCCAGAGCCAATCATTTTGCCCAGCATCCATTGTTTTCCTTCTGTATCATCCAGAACCTTGCCTTCTGGAAGTGGAACAGGAAGTTTGTATTTCTCACTTCTTCTTGGTGGCATCACTTCTGTTGGCAGAAAGGTTGAGATAAGTCATTAAAAATAAAAACAGCAAAAAGTCCAGTTAAAATACATTTCTCAAAATGTCTTCTACGGGGCACTTTCCCAGGTTCCTACAAATGAGGATTATGAGGTCAGTTGGACTTGGGAAAGCCCACACACTATATTAAAATTGGAATTTTCACATACAACATTGAAATCTAAGAAGGACTGATACTAAAAAAACAAACCTTTTGAACTTCACTTAACATGTCCAAAATTCATCTAGGGGAGTCTATAATACCTACTAACAGTGCAGAATATCCCCTAAGAAATGAGTTTACAATTCCCGATGACAAAGAGAAAATAAACATATACATGCAAATACTCCTTTCATTGAGAATGTTAAGTATCAAAGATGAGGTCTTTGGTCACTAGGAGAGAATACAGCTTTGGATTAGGAAAACATGGACAATGGCGACAAATATCACCAAGCACAGCAAGTCACATCACTGACACAGAGCAGGTACTCAGGAAATATTTGTTAAGTAAGCCCGGAATTTTCATGGATATATAACTTCTCAGAGCACAAGGCCACAGAGCAGTTTCAGGGGTAGCACACTACTCTTTGTTTCTTTAGACCCTGTGTCTTCTCCACCCTCATCAAAGTGAAAAGTGCCCTGCCTTAGAGATTAACCAATTACATGTGGACACAGGTTTGTGAATGCCACAATGAAAGATTTTTAGTTGGAAGAGAAAACTGCATAGGGAAACACACACACACACACACACACAACCAGCATATCTTCCTGAAACTAATTTACATGTGAAGGTAATTGCAATCCTCTAAGTATTTCCAAAGAAAAAAAATTTTAAAACTGGTGAGTGCTTTGAAATGAAAGTTAAAGTTTTCGTTGTATAATCTTCCCATTTTCTGAATGAGAAAGTTTGTTCCTTCTAATAAGGCTTCCCTCCTTCACTTACCTTTTTTAAAAGATTTTATTTATTTATTTGAGAAAGACAGAGATAGTGACAGAAAGCATGAGTGGGGAGGAGTGGGAGAAGCAGGCTCCCCGCCGAGCAGGGAGCCCAACGCGGGGCTCGATCCCAGGACCCTGGGATCACGACCCGAGCCGAAGGCAGACGCTTAACCGACTGAGCCACCCAGGTGCCCCCTCCTTCACTTACTTTTATCCAATGCCCTGCTCTCTTTTACTTAGCATCAGCGTCTCAGAGCAAAGGAACACAGCTGAAACCTTTAATGATATTCACCTGTCCTAACACAACCACAAGGGAAACAGGGAATTTACACGGTGAACTATGCTTCAGGTAGTTTTGTGGGGACTCCCCTTGACCAATACTTTATATATATATATATATATACTGGTGTCCAATACATATTTGCGGACTTAAAACCTAGTCTGCAAAGAACAACTTTTCCGCAGGGCATAAATCCTGAGTAAGTCTGAAGAGAATAAACACAGTTTCGGAGGGAAGTCCGCGCCATCAGAACTTGAAAGCTGAAACTGCACCTCCTGGGCGGGGTTCCGAGGAGCAAGCGGCGGCCTCTTCTCAAGGCCCGCCCCCGACACGGGTGCCCTCCGCTTTGGGGTTCCTTCCAGGGCCGCTATGAAAAGCGCTCACACGAGTTGCCGGCGTCCAGATGCCTGAACACGTGCCAGGACCGGCTTGGGCGGGCCGTGGCAGGGGCCGGGGGCACCGTGCGGCCCGCCACCCGCCTGCCCCCGGCTCTCGGAGGCCCCGGGCCGAACCGCCGCGAAGCCCGCCGGCGTCTGCACACTACCTTCCCGCCTCCAGCTCTCCCTGCCCCGGCGGAAAGCTGAACCCGCCCCGCCCGCGCCTAAGCCCTCCGGCCGGCGCTCTGGGCTAACGCGAGTCGAAGGGGCGCCGGTTCTCGCTCCGAGTTAGGAAAAAGCGCGCGACCAGCCGCGGAAGCAGGGACCCGCCCGGGCCGGGAGGCTCCGGCGCTCACCCCGACGGCAGCTCCTCCAGCGGCGCGGCGGGGCAGGCGGAGAGCGGGGCGCGGAAGTGCCGCTCCACCCGACGCCCAGGACCGGGAAGGAGGGAGGCCCGGCCCGGCCCCGGGTTTCCCCCGCCGCCAGGCCGCGCGAGGCACCTCCCGCCTGCTCTTGGGGCCGGGCGGGGCCGCGGGCCTCCAATCCCGCGGGGAGGCGGGCCCGGCCCGAGCCGGCCCTCGGAAGGGCCCGCGCTGACGTCCCCGCACCCGCGCCGCCTGCGCGGGGCGAGCCCGGCGTCGCCTGGCTCCGGGCGGAGACGCAGGCCTGGGGGCTCGCGAAGCCTCGAACGGGCCGCGGCGGGTGTTTTCGCGCCGGTGCCCCGCCCGCGCTCCAGAGGCGTCCAGGGGAAGAGCGAGCGCCGCGTCTGCATAGGGAAAGGGGGCTGTATGATGGCCGCGCACCCTGGCCCGCCCGAGCCTGGAGGATGAGCCATCAGATCCCTTTGGTGCATTTGTGTAGGAGGAATTTCAGGTCTCCCGTATTCTCTCCGTACCCAAAGTTTCCAAATCAGTGGGCGAGTCTTTACTGAGCACTTACCCATAACTAGTCACACTAGCCAGGCCCTCCAGAGGGCCTTTTTGTCTGTGAACTGGAAATACTCGGAGTTATTTAGGTTATAAGGTATGTTAAAGAAAAATTTATAACGACACTCGTTAAAATGGAAAAGAAAACGTTATTCCAAACTATTGCAATAGGAGAAAGAGCTGCCTTCAGTGCCAAAGACAGCAAAGTGGGAATTTATAGCCAAGGGGTGGGGGTCAGCGGTTGGAAAATTATTAAGAGGAAATGTCAGAGATACGAGGAGTAGTCTGGCTAAACTGAGTTAACCGTGCTGAAGACAGGCCAGGGTGATCAGAACTCACCTAGGGGATGGTGAAGGATGAGGAACTCCGTTAGATATGGAGGGTTGTGGGTAGTCGGGGGATTTGGGCTAAACTGACTTAACAGGATTCCCACTGAAATTAGACAATGTAGAGAGACCATGGAAGTCAATAGCCATCCCTAGTTGAAAAAGAGTTCTGGGAAGCCAGAGTAGAGTTTGGTCAAAGAGAGGATCTTTAGCAGGTTATTAGTTATAAGATTATGATGATACGTGAGAGAAATTTATTAAGTGGTTTTCTAACACATAATAAAGACTCATAGTGAGCTCCTAATATTTTGGGGTAGACAAAACAAATGTTCCAAAAGCAATTATTAAATATATCAACATCCTATGTTGGAAGTCAGTAATTACTTGGGAGGCAAACTGAAAGGGAAATCAAAGTCCTTTAATGACTTTGATGGAATAAGTTTTTAGGACTTCCTACATTTGTCACCAAATTAAAGATGGCATGAGAAAACATTTCTGAAACTTGGTGCTGTGGATATAAAAGCCTTTTTAGGGGCGCCTGGATGGCTCAGTCCGTTAAGTGTCTGCCTTCTGCTCAGGTCATGATCCCGGACTCCGGGGATTGAGCCCCCCATGGGGATCCCTGCTCAGCCAGGAGCCTGCTTCTCCCCGGGCCCTTCCCCCCGCTCATGTGTTCTCTCTCTCTCTCGCTTGCTCACTCATTCTCTCTCTCAAATAAATAAATAAATAAAATCTTTAAATAAATAAAAGCCTTTTTAAAGAAGTTCAGTAGTCTATATGTAGAATAATCGCATCATCTAAGGTAGTGATACACTAATCCAACAATGTCCATTCTTATTTTTGTAAGATATGTATATGTAACAGATGCTATTGGTTGCCTAGACAAACATCCATATGGACATTCTTTCTCCCATTCCAAATTTGTTCAGGTTTCTACCCACTTCCCCAAGTAAATTTCTTTGGGAAGATGCAGCTCCAGCAACAACCACAACAGATTACTCCTGAGGGGTCACACGTGGCTCTTGTGTTCATACCTATTATATGGAGTACATGTGTGTCTTTGTTCAGGCCATTATAACAAAATACCATAGGCTGTGTAGCTCATAAACGACAGAAATTTATTTCTCACAGTTCTTAAAACTGGAAAGGTCACACCATCACAGTGGGGATTAGGTTTCAACATAGGAATGTTTGGGGCACACAAACATTTAGTCTATGGTAGTTAGCAAAATCTGTTAGCTCAACCTTCAAAATATATCTAGAATTCATCAGTCCTCACCATCCCTACTGACTGCCACCATCCTGGTCCAATAACCATCATGGCTTTTCCTAGGCAATTGTAGTACCCTCCTAAATGTTGTCCTATTTTCTACCCTTCAACACCTTCAGTCTATTCACAGCAAACAGCTAAATGATCTTTTTAGGAGCTTAAATTAGATCATTCCTCTGTTGAAAACATTTTAGTGTCATTCAATAAAAGCCAACCCTTACTATGACTTAAAACAGTGTTTTTCAACCTTGGCAATATTGACATTTAGGCCAGATGATTCTTTATCGAGAGGGGGAGGCGGGTCCAGAGGTGGTCTATCTCCTGTAGATAGGATATTTAGCGTTGTAGGATATTTAGCAGCATCCCTGGCCTCCCCAGTAGTCTCTCCCCACTGAGTTATTATGGCCAAAATCAACATTACCAAATTTTATAAATGTTGTCAGAGATGTCCCTGGCTGAGAATGATTTATCTGCAATGATCTACATCTTCTGTACCTCCCCCATTTCCTACTACTCCCTCCAACCACTGTGGCCTCCTTGCTCTTCTCAGGACTTTTGCGCTTTTCCTTTTGCCTGGACCATTCTTCAGTCTGTATCTATATGGACTACTCTATCACTTTCTTCAGGTCTTTATTCAAAAGTAAACTCAGGGAGACCTTTTTTTAACCATCCTATCTCATATTCCAACCTACCCACAATACTTCATAGCGCCCTTTCTTTTTTTCCTCCTAGCACTTAGTAATGTACAACAACATATTATACAGGTAACTTATTTATTTGGAAAATAGACAAATAGTCTTCCTCAGCAAATTATATGTTCCATGGGAACAGGCAACATTTTTGACTGTTTGAGTCACTACTGTATCCCCAGTCCCTATGATGCAAATAGAGAAAACACAACATTTTCTTATTAAATGAATAAATGAATCATGATGGAATCATTCCCTTCCCAGTGATTGGTTTGGCCAGTATGTGTGTATGTATGAAGTATAGATAGAGGCAAAGAAAAGTTTTCTGGACACTTCTATAAAGAGATGTTCTCCTCTGGGGCGCCTGGGTGGCTCAGTTGGTTAAGCAACTGCCTTCGGCTCAGGTCGTGATCCTGGAGTCCCAGGTTCAAGTCCCACATCGGGCTCCCTGCTCATCAGGGAGTCTGCTTCTCCCTCTGACCCCTTTCATGTGCTCTCTCTCTCTCTCTCTCTCTCTCATTCTCTCAAATAAATAAATAAAATCTTAAAAAATATAAAAATAAATAAAAGAGATGTTCTCCTCTGGATATCATTCTGGATGTGATGCCTAAAATTTCTGCAGTCATCTTGTGACAATGAGGGTACAAATTATATATCTAATACACCAGAAATGGCAGAATGCTCAACAAATGAGGTTAGAATACTTATTCACATATCCAAAAAAAAGAAAGGAAGAATAAAAGAAAAAAAAATCAACCCTAACTCACACCTCATTTAAAACCTGACTTGAAATTCATCATAGACCTAAATCTAAATGCAAGAGCTAAAATTATAAAACTTTTGGAAGAAAACCTGGGAGAAACCCTTTATGATCTTAGATTTTATAAATCTTTGTGATCTTTGACTTTATGTAATTAGAATGTACCCAAAAAAGCTGAAAGCCTAAAAGAAGAAGTTGCTAAATTAACTACATCAAAATTAAAAATGTTTGCTCTCAAAAAGCCCTGTTAATATATCAAGTTTTGATAGGTATATGGAATAACAGGATCCCTCTTTCTTTGCTGGTGGGGATCCAAAGTGCTACAGCCACTTCAGAAAACAATTTGTCAGTTTCTTATGATATTAAATGTATAATTAGCATATGACCCAGCCTTCATGTTCCTGGGCACTTACCCAAGAGAAATGTAAACCTATATCTACATCAAGTCTTGTACTTAGATGTTTATAGCAGCTTCTTAGGTAATAGCCAAAAACTGAAAAGAGCTCACATTCCCATCAAGTAGTAAATGGATAAACAGATTGTGGTATATAATATATCTCCTACACAGTGGAATATCACTCAGCAATAAAAAGAAACAAACTACTGATACAAACAACAACCTGAATGGATCCCAAAAGCGTGGTGTTATAGAAAGGAAAGAAGACACAAAAGAGTACATATCGTATAATTCCATCAGAATTCCCAGGGACTGGTTTGAAGGGGTGGATGGATGACAAAGGGGCTAGTGGAACTTTTGGGAATGGCAGAAATGCTGAATCTCTTGATTGTAGGAGTGACTCCATGAGTATACATTTGTAAAAACTCATCTAATTGTACACTTAAGATTTATAAATTTTATTATATGTAAATTATGCTGCAGTGAAACTGACTTAAAAGAAAAGAATGGCCGAGGAGAAAGACAGGAAGAATCTGAGTTGTTGAGACCTTCGCTGAATCACTCATTCAACTGACATTGAAGCTACCATACTTTTCAGATTCCTCCGTGAAGTGTTAAGTCTCCTTATTGCTTAAGCTTCTTAGCATTGACTTTTATGTTTCTTGCAGCCAAAATCTTCCTAGCAGATGAAATAAAGTTTCAAGTGACAATGAATTTAAAATGTTAATAAGTGTGTCATAAATAAAAATGGGAACAGAAGTGCAGGTAAACCTGTATTGAGACTATGTGGGGTTTTCTTAAGTGTTGGGTTTTAATGCAGAATTTTATGATTCAGAGCATATTGCTGTGTGTATGTTTCAAGATGAAAACTGACAGAATATAGAAATACAAATTTTGGAACTAGTGAAAGAGCGTCTTCTGAATGAACATGATAAGAAACAAGAAAGAAAAGAGAATCTAGACATGAAGCACTGAAGTATGAGTCATCTGAAGAAGAAAAAATAGGGAAAACAAGGTTTTCAAACAAGGCTATTTTGATAGATCTTACAGACTATGACTGATTCACCACAAACACACGCACACACACACACAAGGACTTTCTTGGCGGTGTGCCAACATTGTAGGTATGGCTTGGGTTCTGCTTTTCAAAGAACCAGGTGCTGTGAAGTGCTTGTACTGGTTCAAAGAAAAAAGAAAAACCTAGCCATTCAGTCAGCATACTTTACAAGGCCAGGATCATTTCAAATCAATTAAAGTGTTAAAGATGTTGCATAGACAAAACATTTAGAAAAATCCAATCTTTGTAGTTTAATGTGAGAAAAGGAGATCACTTCACTGGAAACACTTTGCCTGCCAAAGAAGAGCTAGTTTTTGTTTTATAAAAATCAGGAGGCCATTTGCACTCATAAACGCACAATCCCTGGAGAGCTAAGCAGTTACTGACATAGAAATTTTGAAAATAATAGTATTCAGATAAATGGAATCTCAAAGCTATCAGATATACAATCAGACCAAATATCTATGTCCTTTGCATTCTTTCCATATAAGACCATTGCAAGGCCTGAACTTATTGTCCCCAAATCACAGTTCTTGTTTGTCCATGTAAGTGAAAGACAAGGACACAAAAAATTAATTTAAAATGTCATCTGTCAGTATGTCAACAGGCTTCATAAAATCTTTTCCAGAGATATTAATTAGTAGAGCCCTGCTGCCAAACAATTGGATGTAAATATGTATCAGATTATCTCTCAAACAATTGAATGGGGTAAAACCTAATATGGCTAGCCAACATGATGTTAGTCCTACCCTGTCCATTCCCCTAATGCAAGCATCATAAAAGGTTAATTAACCACAAGACTATATTCACACTTTACATCCTCTTTCTTTCTAACTAACATGCCTGCAGTAATCAAAAACATGAGCTAGAGAAGGAGGAAGGGGAACTGGCTGAATGATTTTAAGCAGAAGCTGTGCTTTCAATAATAGGGTTGATGATGTATTCAAAGGAGAAGTGAGGACAGTTTTCCCACGTGCGATGTAAGCCATGCTTTTAGGCTTGCCTTTCACATACCAGCAGCACCACCCTCTTCAGTTTGTATTCTTAGGTCTTTGAGCTCAGGTTGAGATAAAATTATGGAGGATCTTAAATGCTTGATATAGAGTTTGGGTTTGAAGTTCTAGAGTTGTACAGTCCAATCCAGTAGCTTGGACCACTTACATTTCAATTAATTGAAATTAAATGCAATTAAAAATTCAATACCTTAGTTTCACGAGCCATGTTTCAAGTGCCCAGTGACCACATGTAGCTAGTGGCTACCCTATTGGGCAGAACCAGTTATAGAATATTTCCATCATCATGGAAAGTTCTGCTGGACAGTGCTACTACAGAAAATGGAGAATCCCTGGCAACTCAAGCAGGAGGCTAACCCTAACCGCTCATGTGGGTTAGCCACCCAGAGTATAGAGAGGTGTGTATGTGAAAGGTCTATTCCTCAGCCCATACCATGTTTTTTTGATTTTAGTAATTTTATAATAGGTTTAGTTTATTTCTTATATTGTCTTAGATATTGTCACATATTTCACATATACTTCCACATATATATGTATATAAAGTTTGTATTAATTTTATTGGTATGAACATAGAAAAGGAAGTGGAGGATAAACACCATCTTGATACTGATAACACTGGGTTATCTCAGGATGTGGAATAGGAAAGAAAGGAGTAGATTGATATTTTATCTCAGACTTATGACATATTTCACCTAATACAACCAAGAAAAATCCATGCCTGTTATCTCTATAAAATGAAATTAATGATATACCCACTGCCTTATCACATTGGCTTTTTAAAAAATTTCTAAGGGAAGATAATTAGGTACCCGGTAAAATATAAGCACTTTAAAGGGATATATATTCTCCTTTTCAATATGAAGGGTCCAAAATAATAAAATTAAATCAAAGATATTCCCTTTTCTTGGTGTAAAATGAAATATAATGTTACATATATTCTTTTAGGTGAGAAAAAATATTAATTGGAACCACTTCAGGAAGCAATTGGATAAAATTAATGATATATTGTGTTGGTCTCGGCTCTGGAAAGACCATGGTTGATTTAGCTGTTTCTGGTGTATAGGAGAAAAATTCGAGGATATTTATAAGCCACTCTTACGAAGTTATTCTAATGGATAACAGCCCTAAGCAGTGCTGGAAGTTCTTCTTTCCAAGATTATTCTCCAATGATTCCATTCAAAAGAACAAGTCTGTTTTGAGGAGAGTGTTTTTTATGCAGTAATCTCATTTTGTACCTGAACATTATCCATACCTAGTGTTTCATATTTTCACGCACATGTGGTTGGGTTTCATCCAATGCTACTTGAATTCGTTTATAAAATGGAGGAATTCTAGCACCCTTTTATATCTCATGGAGTTTTCTCTCTTCTCTTCTGCCAAGCTATGGAGAAAAAGGCTACAAAAATCCCATTCCCTAGAAGTGAAGTTAGTAACGCTGAATTGATTTGACAGGGGAGATGAACATTCAAATGCCAATATATTGGAGTGAATCAACAGTGTGAAGTATTCATGATGGTGCTCATGCATTTCACAAGGGTACTCAATCAACTATGAAATCCAAATGTTACTAGCATCATGAAATCTTCCTCTGCAGCTATCTGGACAATCTATTACAGGATATTTCATGCTATATGGATACTCTTGAGTTTTTAATATACATAATAATTTCCTGGAATGCAGTTCCTACTCATAACAAAAATAAACTGATAAATAGACAACAGACAAGAGAGAGCGTATGGAGACTGTAGTTTGGTGAAGAAATCATTGGAAGCTTCTGGACAAGATAATGACAAGAGCAGAATTTTATCTCCCTGCTCTCAAATTCTGATTGCAATGCCTGATATAACATTTTTAAAAGGGAAAGAGGAAAAACAATTCTATGTTAGCACCAGAAAGTAAAAATGCATACTGGCCATATGAAGAAACTTGGAGGCATTTCTGCTAAAAGTTATACGGGTGGAATTATATTGAAGGATAGCATGGAGTATCAATGTCAAACATCCTCTTTTAAAAGAGCAATGTACCTATGGTTCAATAAAGGAAACACTGACCAATTAATATCACCCCACCATCCTTTGAAATTTGAAGGTATTAGGGTTAAAAGTGAAATCCATTCATTGCATCATCAGAACCACAACCACTTATGTGGACCAAAACATTTGGACCATATCATTGGTACTGAAAGGCCTCAATGGAGCAGAGAGCTGGCAACATTGCAACTTGCTCCCCACACCAAGAGAGAACCACCAAACATTTATAATAGTGCTTGGTGGATAACTGCTCAGTAAATATTCTGAATGAATAAATGAAGTTTAAAAAAAAACAACAACAGTAAACCTGCAACCTGGTGTCAGTCTTCCTTTAGCACTGACTTGGAGAAAGAAACACAAAGATGAGAGGTGGTGTTCATGCTCTGGGACAAAGACAAATTAATGGAATAAAATGAGGGTGAAATGAAATGGCCAGAAGTCCCCGTGGAGAAGCCAGAAACAGCAAAGCAGATTTATTCACTTACTCAAATATTACTTGAGCTTGGCTCTGGAGACAGGTTGTATCAAAAGGCAGAGTCCTTGCCTTCTTCAAAGTCATAGTCTTTTGGAGGGGACAGGTATTAAATAATCATTGAGAAAATTTATAGGATTCTGTTAAAAGCCGTAACAGGAGGAGCTCATTCCAACTGGCAAGCAAGGTCATGGGAAACCTCTGAGGGAATGACACTTAATATGAGACCTGAAGGATGATGGGTGGTTAGGAGGCAGAAAGGGGAAAGAAGAACACTTCATGGAGGAAAGCATATACACAAAGTCCTGGGTTAGGAAGGAAGTTGGTGTGTTTAAGGCCCCAAAAGGACAATGGTAAGAGATGACAGCAGTGGATGATCCTGGAGACATAGGCAGAGGACAAATAATGCTACAGTTTGTGAGTCTAAACATTTTTGTCTTTTTCCTAAGTGAAATAAGGAGCTGCTGAAGAATTTAAACAAGGAAATGACATGGTACTATTTACATTTTAAGATCACAGTACCTACTGAGTAATTATTCTCTAAATGATTCATAGTGATAGGTGGCAAGTGGTCAGTAAATTTATAAGAACTTACTTGGAATTGTCAGAAATTATTTGGGAAACAACTACATTATCTACACTCACATTGGATCAGAGCTTGAATTACTTTATTTCTCTGTTAGAGGAAAGAGTTATTCCAGAAACCCTGAGATTTGGGAAGACATCAGAATTACACTATTATATTGTAACTTTTTTCATTTATCACTAGATCTAGACAGGAAAGATACTAGCAGGAAATCAATCAAAACAAAAACTATCTCCATTTCTATTTGTCTTAAAAAACAAGATTAGGTAAGCATAGATAGCCCTCTGTAGGTGATCAAACTGAGAAAAATTACCATACTTAAGGAAAGATCCTATAATTTAGACTCCATTCCTTCTTTGAAAAATCAAAACTACCTTCTTTTAAAAATAAGTTATTACAACAAACAGAAAACCATTCTAAAATTTTTTTATTCATAAGTACTATAAAACCAAAGAAGAGATTTTTCCTATGAAATTAAAGATAATATGTATTAATTTCCTATTACTGTTTAACAAATTACCACAAAATTATGACTTCAGTAATAAAATATATTCTCTTACCAGGCTGGAGGTTAGAAATTCTAAAATCAAGGTGTCAGTAGGTCTCTGTTCCTCCTAGAGGCTCTAGGGGAGAATCCATTTCCTTGACTTTTCTAGCTTCTACAGGCTGCCTGCAATTCCTTGTCTTGTGGCCCATGCTCCATCTTCAAAGCCAGCAGTGTAGTAGCATCTTTCAATATTTCTCTCTGACTCTGATCTTCCTGCTTCCTCTTAGAAGGATACTTTTGATTAAATTGAGCTCACCCAGATAATCCAGGATGATCTTCCATCTCAAGATCCTTAGCATAATCATATCTGCAAAGTACCTTTTGCCATATAAAGTAACATATTCTCAGTTTGGTTTCCAGGGATTAGAGCCTGGAAATCTTTGGGGATGGAGGTCATTATTCTGACTACTACAAATATTCTAGAAAAAAAAATCTCTATACCAAAGAAAAAGAGAGAGAGATAAGAAACATAATTTTAAATTATAAACCAAAGATGAAATTAACCCAATATGTTATATCTGAAAAAGCAAAATTAGTTATGTAGAAGATAAACTTATAAAATTCTTCTAAAATTCAAAGGAAAGGACAGATTATAAACTTCAATGATGAGGGAAAACATTAAAAAAGTATCAGTGCAAAAATCTACTTACTTGCAAAATTAGATCGGCCTTAAAGATTTTCTCTATGACACTAAGTGAAAGAAGGAAAGGAGTGTCAACCACAGAGTTGTAAATAAAATGACTGTGACTTTAGAATGCTAAAACAGTCAAGTTATCCTTATGCATGAAGGCAAAAATAGCAATATTTTCAAATATGCAAAAGTCAGAACATAACACCAGGAAAACTTTCTGAGTAAAGTAACCAAAAACCTGGGGAAAAAAACATTAAAATGAAGCAAAATAAGAGCAGAGTTTCTATCTATTCATAACCACACCACCTCCTGTGGAAGGGAATTTCATTTGCTGAACACCTTGAAGGGAAAATTGCTCTGTAGAATTGAGAAATAATGTGGAGTTCCTGGAGTTTTCCGGGAGGAAAGAGGAGGAAGCAAGACAGCAGGTGGAAGAGAGATGGTGTGAGACTGGATGCCAGATGGGGTAAGTGGTCATTGTGGAAACATTGGTTGTCAGATGGACAAAGGATTAATCCAGACTGATGTCTACTGTTCCACTCAAAGTTGTTTTGGTTGCTATGATCTTAACTCCTCTTCTACCTTCCTTCCATTTTTTTTTTCCATTTGTATGAAAGAGTGTGTAAATTGAAGAGTCCATGTTCCATATCTGAGCATGTGTGACTCAGATCAGAGATGGTCCATGAAGAAGCAGTAGTCCAAGGTAGCCATGAGAATATAAACACAAGGTGTTTTTATGGAGAAAATACATAGAAAATTTAGGAAAGGGCTTAGATCTTGAAAAATTGGGAAGCACCTGGCTATCATTTGGATTGCACATTAATTATGGAAATCACAGCTGGAAAATACTGTTGGTGAGCATTAATGATCTGACGTCTAAGTAACTATTTTAAATATAATTTCTAAATGTGTTTAAAGTTTTCTTTATTTGACCTCTCAACTTCAATCATCTTCTTTTCTCCACTCCTACCAAAGTCAATCACTGAAGCCAACCAGCTGAAGTCAGTCACTCTGAGGGAAGGGAGAAAATTGACAATTATATTCTTGGTCTCATTAACAAAAAATGCATCACTTCCTATCTCAGTTCTCTTCCTTGGACTTTATGACACCATACTGTCCTGGTGCTCTTTTAGCCCACTGGCTATTCCTTCTAAATCTGCTGTGCTTAGTTAGTCTCTGCTCAGTCTCTACTCAGGACACAGACATTTATCTTTTTTAATTCCATCTAGTCCCAAGGCTTTAAATGCAATGTGTGTATTATGAACTCCAAAATTTATACCTCCAGTTGCTTCAGTTACCATTTGGAGTGACAAACACTCCAAACTTAGTGGCATAAAACCATAGCTACGTTATTATGCTCATACATTCTGTATGTCAGGAGCTTGGAAAGGGCACAGAGAGGATGGCTTATTCTTGCTGGGATGATTTGCAAACTGGGGGTGACTCCCAGCTTGAGTACTAGAATCATCTGAAGGTTTGATCATTCACATGTTTGGACTAAAAGACCAGACCGATGACCCTAGAACTCAAATAATATTTAGAAAAGTCACACAACAATGATAAGCACTGTGTGGGATGTTTCTTTCAGAACCTCAGAAAGCATTGTTAAGGGCCAGATAGGGATGGGCCTTCTCCATCCAGATACTCAAGGAAAGGTCAGATGACTGTAAAAGAATACAGTCAACAGTTAAAGATAACTGTAGACCAGGAGCTCAACAGAGCCCAGTACCAAAGTGGCCATTCTAATACAAAATCAACAAACAAACAAAAATTCTTAAGAACCTCAGTATGACAACGGAGGTAACTTATGTCTGCCTTAGCCTAGCAATCCAAATAATTTAATCTGGTCACGAGAAAAGATTGTAAAAGACAAGAAAATAGGGGAGGCTCTCGCAAGCTCTGCCAGCCATACTACTCGCTTTTGATCAAGTCTACATTTGGTCAATGTAAAAACACCTTCCTCTTAAATGTTAGTAAAAGTTCCTTTATAAAAGTCAGTTTCTACTTGAATTGATACAAAGCAAAATGATCCCACCTAAGCAACGTTAGAGAGGAAGATCAGAGACCTCTAAAAGCTTGAGTCCAATGTTGACTGTGAGGAAAAGGGCCTAAGGCAGAGAAGAATGGTGGAAGTGGACAAGATAGGTGAGAGATATTGAAGGTGAAAGAAAATTGGAGATGCAAATTATGGTGATCACTTCATGCCTGGAGGTTTGCCTTTTATTTTTCTCCTGTATTTGGTTTATAATAGGGAATAGAAAATAGCTAATCAGTTTCCATAGAGGTCTTCAGGATTTTAAAGGAATTTTTTATATATATAATTCTAACCTTTGATATAGAGTTGTAATAAATAGGAACTACAGACAAGACCAGGAAATGATGCTATTACTTGTCACTCTTAAGTGTCACCTCTCTCTGGGAGCCCTGAAGTACAAAGCTCTAAATCAGGATCAATAGAAGTTTCAAGATAAAAAACAATTTCTCCTGCTCTGAATTCTAAAAATAGCTGGTGAGTCCAGGTACAGTATTGAGATATTTCCCATCTAGATTAAAGATCTAGATTATGGAATTGTTTGAACTCTATTTAATAACAGATAGTAACTGGGCAGTTCTTCATCTGAAGGCCCCTGCCATGGTATTTCCCTCTTCCACCAAATAGACAAAATACTGTAGTGTTGGTCACATTTTGCTAAAATTTAGCCATACTCAATTCCTCTTCTTGAGACTTCTATTTAAAAATATTGACCATATTCATGGAAATACAAGCAAATTTCTGTTCAGAGCACAAACTTTTTTTTACAAAAAAGTATCCCATGTTGGATACTTACACTTCTATAAATCTCATAGATGGAGCCAGTATTCTTTTTCTACCTGAAACACTTGCAAGAAAGTTCTGTTAATATTTCTGTCTGTACTGGGGTCAATATTTATATCCATTGACTCAGATGTACAAAAAGTAATTATTTATATAGTTGGCCAACTATATAATTGACTGTTTTCTTTAACTCTGAAGCCCCCGTTGTGTTGTTTAAAACACTACTTTGGATTTATATTCAGTCATTTTAGAGGTTTTCTATCAGTCATAGCTGTTGCTCTCCCTCCAAGAAGTTTTCTCACCACTACTCATTTCTGATGCCTTTTCCTGAATGTAATTTGAATACTGTGGGATCCCATTTATGTTCATGGGATTGAATAGAGAGGCATTTGATCTTTATATCATACCTTGGATTTGATTTAAAGGTTTTTCTCTCATTCTGCTGAGTCACTGGGCATCCCAGACTGGTGCCTTAGGTTTTTAGTATGAAGGAATTAAACAATTCCTTCTTAAACAATTAGGAAGGCAAAAAGTCAGGAAGGAAAAGGCACCCTTAATTTGCATAAAATGGTACAATTATTTAACTCAGTATTACTTTGCTTAAATAAAAGTTTACATCTATACCAGTATAGATTACCTAAACCCACTAAAATTTGCAGATTCATGTTTCTTCAGCAGTCAACAAAGATTTCCCATTTTCTGGTCAGCCTACAAGAAAAGTTATTAAATAGTCTTTTATTCCACTGAACTCAATACAGTCTAAAAATAAGGAGAACATTACTCACTCTTCTAAAATGCTGCATATGCCAGTACTGCCAAGCTGCACTCATGACCTCCAGGTTATTTATAGAACCTGCCTATTTTTATGGTTTTATATTCATAGGAAGAGTATTGTGGATCCCTAGCCTTCAGGAGTCACATCAACATTCCTTAGCTAAATATATAGTATGATTTCATGCTATAGAAATTAATTACATAAATTAGGTACTAAACGATCCCACTCTCCCTTCCCTTTCTCTCACACACAGACACACACACACACACACCACTGGTCTCACTGACAACACCTGCTCTTAGGTAATAGACATTCCAATAATCTCAGCAATTCAGATTTTCCATTACTCCTTCAGAAGGGAAAATGTACCAGGCAATTTTCCACTTTGCACATCTCCATGATGTAATGGAACAAGTAAGACAGAATACACTGGAAGAGGGAAGTCTTACGATAGTTGAAGTATTAAAATCCCCCAGTAGAGTCACATTTTATTTCATTTACACATAGTTTTATGGAGCACTATTTAATGCATGAGGAGTAGTCATCTATACTGAAATCACAGGGACCATTATAAACTGATGAATACTTTGTACAACTTATAAATTAGATGGAAAGGGACGAGGATATGGGAGCAAAAGTTAGATAAAGGAGGCACAAGTTGCATAGGCTAATGCAGGAGCCAGTGATCAGCAAAGGGCAGGCGACAGGTTTTTGAGTGTCTCTGAGCAGAAGCTTACCCTATCCAGCTGGCATCCTTTCTTTGGTAAATTGAACCAACCTTGAAAACACCAGGATAAATGAATCCAAAAATAGAAGGATATCTTTAATCCAGCTAGAGGATTCATTCTATCCCTGAAAAAAATGTTCATGCCACTGTTCTTGGCTGTCCATCAGATCTAAGTTAGGCAATAAGAGAAACCATGATTTAGGCATGAGCAGAATTCACAGAATAGCCCTGAGCAATGAACACAAAGATAGATATAAGATATTTACATTAGAAATGGTTGAAATATAGCGAATATTTTAATTTTAAAAATTAGCCTATGATTTTCTCCCTTTGTCTGGTTCTTCAATTTGGGCTACCTCTAAAATTGGCTTTCAAATTCTTGTTAATTCAAATGAAAGGAAACTTCAATGCTAGCAATAGTAATGGCTTACCACATATTGAGCTATCAATTCATTAATTACTTTAAAGGTACTAACTCATTTAATAGTTAAAGAAATGATATGTGTATATTATTGTCCTTATTTTACAGTGGATGAACTGAGGCTCGGAGCAGTTTAGTTACTTGCCTAAGCTCACACAGCCTGAAAGCAGCAGTAACAAAATTTGAACCCAGAAATCTAGCTTCAGATCCTGTGCTCTTAACCATTCTGCTATACTGTATACCATGTTCAGTGTGACATGGGATTAAGGGCAAGGATGGCTCAACTGAAGAGTGGCCATATGACATATCTTTTGCCCAGAAGGAAGCCCTACCTATGCAAGGACCATCACCCACATTTGCGTTTGGTTTCTAGTAAAAGTTTTTTCCTTTATATTTGAATCTCTCTAGGTAATCCTTAGCTCCAAAAACTATTGATCCTTTACAATATGTTCCTTTTCAATACCGATCCTTTTTAATTGCTCTCATATTAACCAACTAAATTTAGCACCCTCACCATCCATCATTACTTGAATACTGTGTGAAGGATGAATACTGTGTGAGACTTTACGAGCTTAGTATTTTAAGAGTCAGGTCATCAACACCTTGAAATAAAATGTCTTTAGGGTATTTGGTCCTTATACCAGAGGTAATAGATTTGCTTCAGTGGGATCTGTGGATAGGCTGGCTAGGAATAAGTTTGGATAGGCCCAATTTTAGAAGGACAAACAATTCAAAAATAAAATATTGAAAATAAAATATTGATTCTCTTTCCCACCAAAAATAAACTTAAAAGTGTTAAAGCCACTGGGAGTGCCTTCCCAATTGACTCATTGTTGAACATTATAAATCCACTAAAATTAGACTCCCAATACCAATTGAGATTGTACTCTATCAAGTGCTTTAGCTTAATTCTACAAAATGACAACACACACACAAACTTCTATTAATTCCTGACTTATCCTACTTTCTAAGCCTGTTATTTCAACCTCTAAATTGGAAAAGATCTGTCCTAAACCCTTAAGCTATTCATAAGTGTGGATGGTGCTTGACAAACCTGAGACCCATTGACACAGACTGCAATTTCAGCCTAAGTTGATGTTTATTTCAGAAACTGTTCTTCAGTCTCACCATCTCTAGACTTTTCCCGAAAGATGAAACTATTTCTTACCAGCTAGTTATCTGTTCAACATTAGCATTCAATTGTGAGATTACTGACCTCTTTCCTTTTTCTAGTAAACCTCCATATTTCAACAATTTGATTGTTTATATCAACCTGAGCATGACCACTCTCCTGCAAAGCTTCTATACTGATTTTGTAATGGTGTTCAGGTGTTGTCCCCAGCTGACCCACCTTGGCGGCTCAGACTGTGCTAATCCTTTATTATGGATTTTGGAGTTCTAGAAACAAAATTTTTTTACTTCTAATGTTTGTCTTTGGCTGATATGTAAGAAGCCAGAATAATGAAAGGAAGTGGTGCGCTTTGGGTATTTTTTTTTTATTATGTTCAATTAGCCAACATATAGTACATCATTACTTTTTGATGTAGTGTTCAACGATCCATTAGTTGCATATAACACCCAGTGCTCATCACCACACATGCCCTCCTTAATGCCCATCACCCAGCTACCGCATGCCCCCGCCCCACTCCCTTCTGTAACCCTCAGTTTGGTTCCCAGAGTCCAGAGTCTCTCATTGTTTGTTTCCCTTTCTGATTTTTCCCATTCAGGTTTCCCTCCCTTCCCCGGTGTTCCTCAGCGCTATTCCTTATGTTCCACATAAGAGTGAAACCATATGATAATTGTCTTTCTCTGATTGACTTATTTCACTTAGCATAATCCCCTCCAGTTCCATCCATGTCAATGCAAATGGTGGGTATACATCCGTTCTGATGGCTGAGTAATATTCCATTGTACATATGAACCACATCTTCTTTATCCATTCATCTGTCGGTGCACATCTCAGCTCCTTCCACAGTTTCGCTATTGCAGACATTGCTGCTATGAACATTGGGGTGCATGTGCCCCTTCCTTTCACTACATCTGTATCTTTGGGGTAAATACTTAGTAGTGCAATTGCTGGCTCAGGGTAGCTCTATTTTTAAATTCTTGAGGAACTTCCATACTGTTTTCCAGCTTGCATTCCCACCAACAGTGTAAGAGGGTTCCCCTTTCTCCACATCCTCGCCAACACTTGTTGTTTCCTGTCTTGTTAATTTTTGCCATTCTAACTGGTGTACGATGGTGTCTCATAGTGGTTTTGATTTGTATTTCTCTGATGGCTAGTGAGATTGAACATTTTTTCATGTGTCTGTTGGCCATTTGTATGTCTTCTTTGGGTAAGTGTCTGTTCATGTATTCTGCCTATTTATTGACGGATTATTTTTGGGTGTTGAGTTTGAGAAGTTCTTTATAGATCTTGGATACCAGCCCTTTATCTGAAATGTCATTTGCAAATATCTTCTCCCATTCCATGAGTTGCCTCTTAGTTTTGCTGACTGTTTCCTTTGCTGTGCAAAAGCTTTTCATCTTGATGAAGTCCCAATAGTTCATTTTTGCTTTTGTTTCACTTGCCTTTAGAGACGTGTCTTAAAAGAAGTCGCTGTGGCCAATGTCGAAGAGGTTACTGCCTATGCTATCTTCTAGGATTTTTAAGGATTCCTGTCTCACATTTAGGTCTTTCATCCATTCTGAGTTTATCTTTGTGTATGGTGTTAGAGAATGGTCCAGTTTCATTCTTCTGCATGTGCTGTCCAATTTTCCCAGCACCATTTATTGAAGAGACTTCTTTCCACTGGATATTCTTTCCTGATTTATCAATGATTAGTTGACTGTAGAGGTGAGGGTCCATTTCTGGGCTCTCTATTCTGTTCCATTGATCTATGTGTCTGTTTTTGTGCCACTACCATGCTGTCTTGACAATCAGACATTTTAATTTTAATTTGTCGTTGATAACTTCTAGGTACTTGTGCAGGGGTAGGCTTAGAAAATACACGTTTAGTATCTGCTCTTTAAAAATAACCTTTCAGAATCGAAAGCAGGGATTTGAAAAGATATTTGTATACCCATGCTGATAGCAGCATTATTCACAATAGCCACAAGGAGGAAGCAGCCAAGTGTCCATCAACAGATACATGGATAAATCAAAATATTATTCAGGCTGAAAAACAACAGAAGTTTTGATGCATGCTATAATATGGATGAACCTTGAAGACATCAGCTGGTCATGAGGAGACAAATATTGTATGATTCCACTTGCATGAGGTACTTAGTCAAATTCATAAAGACAGAAAGTAGAATGGTGGTTGCCAGGGGCTGGGGAGGAGGAATTGGGGAGTTATTGTGTAACGGGTACAGAGTTTCAATTTTGCAAGATGAAAAAATTCTGGAGACGGGTGGTGGTGATGCTTGCACAACAATGTGAATGCACTTAAAGCCACAAAACTGTATACTTTAAAATGGTTACAATGATAACTTTTATGTATATTTACCACAATAAAAACAAATTTGTTATGTTAAAAAAAAAAATCTCTTTCTACCCACCCCACCCCCACCTCCAGTATGTGAACTTCTGACTTGTTATATTTGTTTTGTGATACCAACCCAGAATTTCTCATGGACAACATAATTTTTACTCTTGCTCTCTTCTCACTCCTCCCCGCCCCCAATATCTATCTGCTTGTTGCTTAAAATACTACACAGGATTTACATTAGAAACATAATGTTGAAACAGCATCAACATTAAGGCATTCGAGTTTTCCCACTCTCAACATGAACAATCTATTCATGATCGTCAAGCACTGCAACATTCCATGCTTCCTTGGTTCTCAGACTGTTTCTGGCATTTTCTCAAAACTTTTCAAGTAATTACTTTTTGGGTATCAGGGGACTTATAACAACCAAAGAGCATGTTGCTCATCTCAGTCATTGTCTGGGTGCGCTGACACTCATTCTAAAGGCACTGACACTATTTCGTGAGCCTGGCCTCGTGATTGAGATCACATAATTGCAATAATTAGGAAACTCACCTCAGGATATTATCAAAATGACCCACCCAAACCCAAGTCCATATGGTTTGAAATAGCTAATGAGTCAGTTAATGTGCTATGTCCAGGAGTAATGGGTACTCAATATGGATGGCATGAAGGTATAATTTACCAACTTTCTGACTGATTAAGGTTTTCAAGTGGACATTTTACAACTTGAAGAGGGTTCAAAGTATTAACAGCTTTATGGTTGATACAAAAGGAAGAAACAACAAATGTTTAAAAGTCAGGGGCATTGGATCTTGAGCAATTTCTTTCAATCACATACCTCAGGATGAAAAGCATAATGCTGTATAAAATCAAATGAAGATATAGGTTTCAGTAGCCCTCTGTTACAGTGTGGCAGGACATAGGTGTGAAAGATGCCACTGGCTGTGTCTTGGGCATAAAGGAAAAGTAAAGAAAATGTTAAAAGCTATAACTCACTGATTTTTGGTTGGGGTGGAGGAAAGAGGAAATTCAATTACCAAAAAAAAAAAAAAAAAGGCTAAATCAGCATTAACAGATGTCTACATGGAAGAGATTCACTGGTAACCGATGGATATATTTTTCACTTCATGCATTAGTATAAACTAACAAGTTGTAATATGTCTAACTTGTTGACTGTGGTATCTTATAGAAAATTAATATCCCAAGCATATTTATAAGCTAGAATTAAGAAAAATTCTACAGTTACATATTAGCTGTTCATCTGAAACCCTTATGACAAACATATGTATTAATTTTTTTTATTTTGAATATGAAAGTATTTAAGCCCAGGGGATTCTTTTAAAGAAAGCATTCTTAATTTGGGTCCATAGACATTCATTGAATTCCTGGATAGACTTTAGGAACAGTCTGTGAAACTGCAAGAAAGGGGAAAATATCACATTTTTATTTTCACTAATTTTAACTGGAATTAGCATTTTCAGTAATTACATAATAAACCATGTGGTATCTACATTACCTCTGATTTTTCCATCAAAAAGACTGGAGGTATTTTCATATCATAATAGAGCTGTTATAGATACATCAAAATATCATATATGTTGATCACTATTAGAAAAGTCTGGCCCCCTGTCAGGTCGAATTTTTAACACTATTTTGATAACTAATTTTAATAGATTTTATTTCCTTTATGATCCTGTGTATTTTATTTTATCCATTTAAAAAATATAAAAAATTTGTGGGGAATAGGTCCAAAGGCTCTCTTAGACTGTCAAAGGAATCTGTGCGTGGCATGGAGAAGTTTAAGAACCTCTGCTTGCAGTGGCTTTATTAAGGTCTAAGTGGTTTATACTAGACCAGTGACTCTTAACTCCAGTATCAGAATTGCTTCCAAGATTTTACCTTATTTATTATCTTTTAAACTTAAAAGATAATTCATGCACATTAGCAAAATGTTCAGTTGTACAAAAAGTTATACAATAAAAAAAGAGTCTTTTACCTTCAACTCTACTCCCTAGAAGCAACCATTATTTCTTATGAGCCTTTCCAGAGATAACCTTCATATTTAAGCATATAATATATACAATCTACTTATAATTTATTGTATGTATATATGTATTTACATAGGACACATAGACATATGCATATATTATGTATGAGATATATATATGTATATATAGTATAAACCTATATTTATAGACATTTATTTTTCTGCTTTTTACACAAAGAGTAACATACTTTACACATAATCTGTACCTTAGTTTTGTCACTTAATGGTATATTTTGGCAACTGTTCCATATCAGTACTAGTAAAAAAAGTACCTTTTTAAATTTTTTATTTTTTAAAAATTTTTAATGGCTAGATAGCATTTGATGACATGGAAACATCAGACTTTATTTGACTGGATCTCTATTGATTGCTACTTGATTAGCATCCCATCTTTTGCTATTTCAAACAATGTCTCTAAGTAGTTTCAATTTTCTCCAAATGGACCTTCCACATATTTTGACATGTTTACTCTTAGTTATGTCACCTTATTTATGTCTTTTTGAGAAAATTTTAATGTTTTTTAATACACCCCAATGGTCTGTGTTTGCTTGTTTTGTATGTGTATTTGTATTTTCCTTTTAAATGTGTGAATTGTGGGGCACCTGGGTGGCTCAATTGGTTAAGCGACTGCTTTTGGCTCAGGTCATGATCCTGGAGTCCCGGGATCGAGTCCCGCATTGGGCTCCCTGCTCAGCAGGGAGTCTGCTTCTCCCTCTGACCCTCCCCCTCTCATGCTCTCTCTCAAATTTTCTCTCTCTCAAATAAATAAAGTCTTTTAAAAAAAAAGTTTGAATTGTTTGAAACATTGAAAACACAGTTTTTCTAGTTCTAGTTATTCTGTAACTATAATTTTGTATAATGTAGTCAATTCTCTATTTCTTGAAATAATATCTATTTCCTCTTTAAGCAACTAGGGTATTGGTATACTTCTGAGGAGTAGTTAGATGCCCTGGAAATTCAGCTTCATAAACAAATTCACACAGGTTATGCTGCTGTGTAGCCAAAATTGAAAAACACCTGTTCAAAGGGAGAGATTGCACTAGAACCAGGGGGCAGGAAGCCTGAGTGACTCTAAAGTAACTGGAATGATACTTTTGTTTCATTTGAAAATCAAAGCTAGACCAAATTATGCACTCAATGTCATTTAGGTCAAAGCTTCCTATTCGCATTACACACCCCAGTTTCTTGGATAATTGTCTCATTTCTCTATGTCATATTAGCTATGAAAACTCAGTATGAATATGAGTCATGGCTAAATTTTAACTAACGTCAACAGTACATAATGTCGACATTTACATAATTACTGCTAAATTCTTAAAAAACAAACTCAGAGATACTTATTAGTCTTAAAGTTTGTATTTCCCCCCACACTTAACGTACGGATAGTTACTGATATTCTTAGGATTGCCAACTTTGTGATAGCAGCCTTGACATTTTCTCATTGTTCTAATGTTTCACATGGTTGTGTTATTTAATAATGAATTCCACACACATTTTTGAGGGCTGATATTGTGCTTGGCTTTATAGGTACCAATTTCAGAAAGGCATAGTTTTTGCCTGCTAATTGTTTGGTTTATTTATCTGGTAGGAAAGGCATTTAAAGATGTATTTTCAATACTGTGTGAAAAGCACTGTGATATTGATGAGCATATGCAAGAAAAATAGGCCAGGCTTGGTGGTTCAGGAAAACTTGTGAGAGAAGGGGGCATATAACCCATGGAGAAATAGAGATTATTTGGATGAAGTGAAGGAATCGACTAAGTAGTGTTGAAGTCCTGGGGCTGGAGACGCATTCTAGGAACAGAATGGAACAGATGAAACAACGTGCAGGGCGCCTGGGTGGCTCAGTCGTTAAGCGTCCGCCTTCGGCTCAGGTCATGATCCCAGGGTCCTGGGATCGAGTCCTACATCGGGCTCCCTGCTCTGCGGCAAGCCTGCTTCTCCCTCTCCCACTCCCCCTGCTTGTGTTCCTGCTCTCGCTATGTCTCTGTCAAAAAAATAAATAAAATCTTAAAAAAAAAAAAAAAAAAGAAAGAAAGAAACAACGTGCAGAATGGAGAGAACCTGTGATTTATACCCTAGGATTTGGAAGTGGTCAGCTACGCCCAAATCATATAAAGGAGAGTTAAAAGAAAAAAATCAGTTCGGTGCTTAGCCAGATGATAGCTCTACTGTAAAAATCAGTAATACAAAGGCTTAAATGCAACTTCTCCACATAGATCAGAGGACTGAGAGAGGAGCCTCAGGGCCTATCAGAATTTCTGCAGGAGTGTCACAATTTCAAAAGAGTATAATTCAATATTACAACATCGCGGTATATTTATAAATGAAAAAATATTTTTTGAAATATAAATTTTAGGAACATAAGACTCCAACAAATATTTGCTATAAAGGAAACACGAATTTTAAATAATAGAAAAACACTAATACACGTGAGTCATAAAATGGAAATCTTTGAGAATTAACAAGGTAAGAAGAACAAAAGAAAAAACTGCTCTCATTGAAGAACTGGACTGAATAGAATGGTTTTAAAGTTCCTGTTTTTAAAAATATATTCTCTAGTATTCAAGTGAGATGATCTTCTACACATTTGTTGTCTCTATCTGTTATGATGCAGCATGTGCTATGAATATTTTAATGTAATTATCAGGTGGAAGCTTAAAAATTCATGTTATCTAGCTTATTTATTTGTTTAACAGAAATTCAACAACAAATCCAAGAGAGTGATTTTACTATAATTAAAAAAATTAAGGTAACTGGCTTCTCTTTCAAGGAGATGCATTACATATTTAATCACATACTTCAAATCTGGGTTCGTCAGATACTAACGGCAATGCTGTGAGAAAGTAAGGATCTCCCAGAAAAGAAGGAAAAATAGGAACTTTGCATTTCAGGATAGTAACATGAACACATATATTTAACAAACTCTTTCCCTAAGTTCCAAGGAATTGATCAAAAAAATGTAAATTGTGGGAGAAATGAAGAAAAAAATTAAGTGTTGGATAACAGGAAAAAAAGGTCATTAAGAGGCCCAGCTTAGAAGATTGTCTCTACAAAATCTATGGCACGTGGGATCAGATCAAGGACCATAATAACTAGTCTGTGATGAGGCACGTAAGACCAAAAAGGCCCACCTGTGTAATAAGAAAAGGGGATTGCCTAATACCTCCTCTTCATAATCCAATTTCAGAAGAGAAGCCGGGAGTTGAGTCCCGTGGAGTCGTCAGCGGAGGGCAAATTACAGAGGGCAGCACCTGGCTGAGGCAGGTGATGTCAGAATAGGCCACCGGGGAGATTAGTCAAGCCAGGTGGAGGAGGCTGCGACAGGTGCTCAGCTAACTTTGGGCTGTTTAGCAAGTGTGGAAAAGAAAACCTCTTATCAAGCAGAGAATTTTCTATCATGTGAATACTTCCCCAGAAGCTCTTGCACTGCCCACCACAGCCACTTGGGACTCCTGGATCTAGCAAAATAAGGCCAC
Source organism: Mirounga leonina (assembly GCF_011800145.1). Lineage (NCBI taxonomy): Eukaryota > Metazoa > Chordata > Mammalia > Carnivora > Phocidae > Mirounga > Mirounga leonina. The sequence goes on from NW_023270305.1 coordinate 55,222,331, forward strand.
AGAACAGAAAAATGTTCTGTTTTCCCTCTTTGACTGGATTTAAAAGTTAGCAATGAAACCCACATAATTGCTGGCCAATACCATATCGACTTCCCCAACTGAACACAGTCTCCTACTCTGTAAAGTTAAAGAGAAAAATAATCAGGCGAATGGAAATATTTAGCAGTTGTGGGGAGAAATACAATCATGAGGAGATAGAGCTAATAACCTCTGAGGGGAAATAAAAGTCATTCCAAGAAACAGGGGCAAATTTTCAAAACTCTCTAGTTCATATTCCCCATTAGTGTTGAGAAAATATCACATCTATATAGATGCAGCAATTTAGAACTTTTAAAAAGATTGCATTTTAGATACACACCTATTTTAAAATTAAAACACAGTGGAGAATCTATAAATTAGAAGTTCTACAAAAATATGATTAAAATACTATCAATAATAGTGTTTTTTGAACACCTACTATGTTCTAGAGTTTTTATCCTTTACATGCAATAACATATTTTATCCTCACAACACTACACGGTGAATACTACTGTGCTTTCCGTTTTGCAGATGAGGCACAGAAAGTTTAAGCAACTTGCCCAAAGATCAAAGATTTGTAAGTGGTAGAGCTAGGCAATCTAACTCAAGAGCCCACAGAATTAATTCTAGAAAAAGCAAAAGAAGTTGACAAAGAATCCATAATCAAAGAAAAGCTTAGAATAGGAGCTGAGTAAGGTATTTAAATGTAGTGGAAAAACTTTGTATTAGTTGAAATTATCTTCGACTGCATAGTATTGATAATTTACAATACTGTTGTCTAATGTGCATTGTATAGATTGGAGGGTTTACCTCTTTAAGAAGACAGAACAAGGCACTTGGTAGAGCAAATCACAACCTAGTATGTTCCCTGGTTTGTATGCCAATTTTTAGTACATGTATCAGTTTAAAAACTGATCAAATGAATCAATTAGCAAGAAATTATCTCTGCTAAGAATAGCTGTTATTAAATCCCTGCTAGAAAATGGAAAAACTGTTATATCATTATTGTCTAGGTGATATGTCTATTATCTTCTGAAAGTATTCCAAAAGGATTAACCTATAGCACATGCAAAAACTGAGCAAACTGAGAAAACAGTGCAGTCCGATATAAAAATATGAAAAATTTAATGTTTGTACTGTACCAGTCTCTTTTTACAAAACGCTTCACAAATTTCACTTGTTTTAAAAATGTGAGAATTATATATTCAAAAATTTTAGGTAATTAAAAAATTAAATTTTTTGCATTACCATTGAAAAAACATTTAACTTATTTTTCTTCAGCATCACAGAGTATACTAGCAACCAGAATATGTAAATATATTATCTAGGGCTGAGTATTCTGCCACTGCTCTTTCATGATACATTTTTTTTAAGATTTTATTTATTTATTTGACAGAGAGAGAGACAGCGAGAGAAGGAACACAAGCAGGGGGAGTGGGAGAGGGAGAAGCAGGCTTCCCACGGAGCAGGGAGCCTGATGCGGGGCTTGATCCCAGGACCCTGGGATCATGACCTGAATTGAAGGCAGATGCTTAACGACCGAGCCACCCAGGCACTCTTTCATGATACATTTTTGATGGCCGTAGTAAATATGCAAGAACAGATATAAGTAAATGTGGCTTGAAGTTATATAAATGCCTCCTGAAAATGCATTCATACAGGTTATCTAGTGGTGATGATCATACTTTGGTTATAATATGTAAAGATCTTTTTGTTATATGCTATATTCATATTTCACCATTAAAATATTTTGGCATTTAAAGAACAGAGATGGCAGTAGATTATTTTTTTTTTTTTTGCTTAGTGATTTTTAAATTTAATTTTATTTATCTAAAACTGGAATTGAAATGATTTATTTTAAAAATAGAAACTAGAATACAACTAAAACTAAAATTTTCTATTTTTTGAAAGATTATTCTTCCCTATAAACTGATTGCCTCTTAGTTATGATTTATAAGACATTGCATGGTTTGAATTTTCAGATACTGGAATGTTTAACAAAGTTTTTGCCACTTTAAAACACACTGGAAGATTAATTGCTTTTCATTAAAAATACCCGGCTACATAATGGTAGCTAAAATATTTAGTATTACATAATTTGCAAGATGTTTTTGTCTAGTAAATATGATTTATCCAGGTTTGTATAGTAAAAAATGTATTTGGTTTTGTCTGTGGTTCCTGGCACAGAGCTCCCCCAAACCCTCAGAATCTCCTGAGTGGCAGGAATGTCTTTTGTTATTCATATAATGAGCCCCTTTCCACCATGAGTTTATGCTAATGTGGTGACTCAAGGTGGCTCCTGGGGTAGTTTCAAGGGAGAGACCAGCTATACGTGTTAGAGGGTTGGTTTTCACTCCCCTCCGCCAACCTCTGGAGAGGGAAAGGTGGCTGGAAGTAAGAGTTCATTCACTGATGATCAGTGATTTAATCTAGCATGTTTAAGGAATGAAACCTTAAAACACTCATGAACAATGAGATCCCGGGAGCTTTGGGCTGGTGAATGCATTGACATAGTGGGGGGGTGGCGCATAGCAGCTCTCCCCCTTCCCCCTCATACCTTGCCCTGGGCACCTCATCCATTTGCCTGTGCCTGAGTTGTGTCCTTTATAAACTGGTAATCCTAAATACAGTATTTGCCTAAGTTCTCTGAGTCATTCTAGTAATTATTGAACCTAAAGGGGGTAGGTTGTGGGAACCCCAGATTTTTCGCCAAGTTGGACACAAATGCACGTAGCTTGGGACGGAGGCATTCTGATGTGGTGCCTGAAGGGAGGGCAGTCTCACAGGCCTGAGCCCTTAAACCTGTGGAGGTTTGGTGCTAACTCCGCTGGTTAGTGTCAGAAGAGGATTGAATTGTAGGACACTCAATTGTTGGACACATCAGAGAGTCAGAGAACCGTTGTTGGAAAATTACAGACCCAGATACTCTTCATATAGTAAGTGATATTTACTTCCGATAATAGCATTCATATAACAGCAAATGATCCTGTGAATTTCAACCTGTGCCATAACATTGAGTACCCCTGCATTTCAACTATTACAGTTCCATTTTACTGAACTGTTTTGATCTCCCTGTATATCAACAAGACCCAAAAATGGGATGTCAGGAGGAGTGAATACCAGGACTATATCTCTTACCATCTTAGCAATTTAAGTGCCATTATCAGAAAGGACCAAATTCATCAAGAGGAAAAGTGCACTGGGCACAACTGTGTATTTCTTCTATGATTTAAATATCATTTATTAGAGGAATGACACTAAGTCACTGTTTAGAAAACTTATTAATGGAAACTCTGGTTCAAGTATCTTCTAAGCCAGCAGCTATGAAAAGAAGCTTTTGACTGGCACTTGGAACCATCATAAATGGAGGCAAAACTTCAGAACTGAAAAGAATCAGAAAAAAACCCAAAAAGGGAATGCCATTAATATTACTAAGTAAAACAGGTTTCATTGGATTATATATGTACAGCAGGGTCTGACACAAATCCGGTTTTTCATCCCTGTCGAACCAACATTGCTGAAATTTTGCCCTTGCCCTAGAGCAGCTATTGTTTCAGGAAAAGATGCTGCTCTTAATGCAAATTCAGTGACTTCAATGGTCTTCTCTGACATGACCAAAAAAAAAAAAAAAAAAGATGCCCTGGGCTGTTAGATATAAATTAAAAAAAAAAACTGATAACATTGGAGAAAGTCCAATTGACTGGCTCCTTAAAACAGTGCACTTGACCTCCAAGTTATAGTTATGTTGGCCAGCTAGCTTTGCCTGATGGAGTTATCCATTGAAATGCCTCTGAAAACATAGGGAGACTTACAGAGTCACATCACAATTGTACTAAAAAGTAAGGTTATTAATGCATTAAAAAATATTTGAGGGCTTGTTCTGGGCCAGGCCTTGTTTTAGGTAAACATACAGAGAAAATTGCCTGCCTTTGTAGAGTAGCTGAGGTTGGGGTGGGGTGGGGTGGAGCAGACAATACACAATATATTAGAAGGTAAGGTTTGCTCTGAGTAGGAAAGATGTGTAGAATTGCTAAACTCTGAAAGGATCAGATCAAGAAACTGTTTCATGGACAGGCAGGTAGATGGGAGAAAGCCCCTGCATATCCCTCTTCCCTATTCCTATATTAGAAACAGAGGCCTGTGTTACAGCCAAAAAGAGTGGCAATTATTCTCCTGATGGGGCAAGCAAAATTGACGAATAGACTAACTGCCTTTATCATTGAGTCTGAAAGTCACAGTATGTAAAGTAACCAAGGGTCAAGAGGGACAGGTAGGGCCCACTAATGCCTGGATATTAAATCAACTGTGAGAGGAGAAATAGGAAATCATATGGAATTGGTACTTTATAGGCATTTTCATCGAGCATTTTTAGTAAAAAGTGGGTCCAAACATAAATTAATGAAAGCCCACACTCATTTGCCACGGAATTATAACAGCCTTGTGAGGTAAAGATTATCCTCTCTATTTTAGAGCTATGCTAACTTAACGCAGAGACAAGTTAAATGATTCGCCCAAAGGTCACACCTCTAACAGGCTGTGGAGCCTGGATTTGAACCGAGGCAAGGTGATTTGAGATAGTATACTCTCAGGCAGTACACCAGACTGACTCCTCATGGTGCAAGACCAGGCAGTGGAAGCAAGTAAAACAATCCTGCCCTAGTCACGGAATACATGTTTGCTAAAAGCCACAAGTTAGGGGATGCTCTGCACACATCTATTGTTAACCAGCTTCAGGTAGGACAGGAGAATTTTGGCAGCATCCCAGTGGACATCAAGTAGAAACATTAAGAGGAAAATCTGGAATACACACGATGTCAATTTACAAACTGTAGGCCTGGATATATTGATTGCTCCCCATTAAAGGCCAAGTGATCTGGAAAAAATATCAACATGAGGAATCAATGAAAGTATTCTCTCACATAAATAAAACATGGATCTAAAGGCAATGAACAAAGCATATCTAAACACTATTTATTTCAGGAAACAGGAAAATTCTACTCACCATCCATGATAACCTCCTTATAATCTCAATAGAACATGGGCTATATGAACAAGATGAAAATGGAATAGTCTAAAATGTCAGATGGCATAAAAAAAAGCAGTAAAGATCAAAACTGACCCTGGAGAAAATCAAATTAGGAATTAAATAAAATGTGCATATAATGCAAGGTGTGAACATGATGGGCGAAAACAAAATGATCAACTGAAGTTTAAGAAGACATAGTAGATCTACTAATTATGTTAGTTTTAAACTAAAAGTAAGAAAGAAATCAACCTTTACTAATTTTATTAGTAAACAGGCTGCCCTTTGTTAATACATCACAAGGTCATGGACGACATTCAACACCAGTGGGGCACACAGAAGGAGTAGAGAAAGCTCCAGGTACAAAGTAAGAGACTGACAGTAGCCTTCCCAGGCATTTATTTATTTACTTATTTTTGCATAATACAATGTGTATATGTGCCTATACAATGTATTCTGGGCCCTGTTAAACAGATCCACTGATTGTATTTTCCTAAATCATAGAAGACTTTTTTCAGTACATGAGATGAGAAGGGACTAGGAAAAACTTGTCCTGGTTACCTCATGACAAAGTATTTAAGAGAACTGTTAAACTTAAATATGGGCTATAGTTTGTTCTTTCTTAAAAAAAACAAGCATTCCATGGGGCACCTGGGTGGCTCAGTCAGTTAAGCAACTGACTCTTGATCTCAGCTCAGGTCTTGATCTCAGGGTCATGAGTTCAAGCCCAGTGTGGAGCCTACTTAAAAAAAAAAAAAAAAAAAGACAAGCATTCCAGATTTCTACAAAGACAGATGTCTGTCAGTGAATTGTTAATTGGTATATATTCTGGAAAAAATAAACATCTTAACCTGTTCCTTCATGGAAGTGACTTTTTTTTTTTTTTTAAAGATTTTTATTTATTTATTTGAGAGAGAATGAGAGAAAGCACATGAGAGGGGGGATGGTCAGAGGGAGAAGCAGACTCCCTGCTGAGCAGGGAGCCTGATGCGGGACTCGATCCTGGGACTCCAGGATCATGACCTGAGCCGAAGGCAGTCGCTTAACCAACTGAGCCACCCAGGCGCCCATGGAAGTGACTTTTATCAACAAATGAGAAAGTAACAGCTTTTCAAAAGAAACTCTTAATAAGCAGAAAAGATTTTGAAAAAAAAGTATGGAAATATTTGCATCATAATGTAGGGTGTGTGTGTGTGTGTGTGTGTGCACGTGCGTGTAGCTGATACTGATGTAAATGTGTTGATAAAAACTCACGTATCTATATATTTTAAAAACTTGGAAACAAAATTTTCTAACCGATCACAAATCTTCCATATGAGGAGTTTCAGTGAATTTTAAAACCAAGCCACTTGTTAAAAATGTAAAACTATACTACATTCTGATTATTTTGCAAGGACTGATTGACAATGAGGAAAGTAAAAGGTTGACCAAAAGCCCAGTGCGTAATTAGTTAATGGGAGTTTGAAAGTGAATATCATAATTTAGTAAGCACAATTAATTCAGCAATCCCATTGGATCTGCATATCTTTTCAGCTATATTAGTCATTAACATCAAATATCTAAAACTTAGAACTTAGAGACATTGTATCAGAAAACATTAAATCAAAAGTTTCCAAATCAAAGAAACATATGCAATGATGTTGCTACACTAAAAATAATTTTCGTTATCATAAATTTTATAAACAGTAATTTAGAGAGGGCATAAAGGCTTTTGCTCTTAGTATATAAAATAAGTATTTTAAAATACATATTACATCCTTATCTGTGCCTCTAAATTTTTGTTTTGTATACATTTTACAGAATAGTGTATATGTATGTTTTAAATAAATGGGGATTTTTTTTTTTTTTTTTTTTTGTGGTACAAAACAAGCCAACTCTGACTCACTCCTTACCTACTCAGAAACACTGACCAATTTGGCCAGACTGCATTATAAAACCTATTGATGATAATTAATAGGGGAAAGATACCGGAGAATGCCTATCTGAAAAACCCTATACCTGGTCTGTCTAGATTGCTTATTGTAAATCAACCTATAATTTGGCTGCTGGAGAATGGGATGTGGTAACATAAACATGCTCTATCTGAGTATAAAATTGGAGAACCACAAAACTGAATTAGCTTCTTTGAGAAAGATGTTTCACATCCAATGTTCAGAATGTGTTTGTTACCTATTCAGGAAAAAGGGATGTTTTTGAAAACTGTGTCTAAAGGATTTGTGCTTTTCTAGAAAGAAATGCTACATCTGTGCCTGTTCTTGCCTGTATCCTTTGAATCTTAGTAAAGCTTTGCCATATCTTGGGTAATAGCCATGATTAGCCAGTCTACTTTGACAGTTCAACTTTCATGGTAAGCTGTAAGCTCAGACATTCTTACTGATAGGGTACAATATAAGAAGTGTGGATAGCACCAGTGTAGAGGACAATACAAAAGAAAATGATGAAATACTTGACTCTATGAAAGTTTAGAAGAACAATCTGAAAAAAAATTATTTATACAGAAAGAAGTGGCCGCACATTAACAGAAATATTAGCAAAAAACATGTATAGGTGTCTGCATGTCAGATGTTTCAGTACCCTTTACTTTCCAACTGACCAAAAAACCCCCAAACAGTTCAAAGTGACTTAAACAATATAAGAACATTTTGGTTCACAGTGTGCAGAAATAGTCTTCACAGAGAGTCTTCAGGACTGCTTTTATCCAAAAGTCCACTGGTGCCACAAACCCTGCTTTTTTTCCACATCTGTGCTTCTTTCTGAGGTGTCAGCTTCGTCCTGACCCCAGGTCCCCTATTGCTAACTAACTAAACCCTGTGTACCTTAGTGCCTGCATCTAATGCTGTTTCCCCAGTCAAAAACAGGAAAAAACAAAAACAAAACAAAAAACAGCTGCCAACAGCACAGTGGGCTACATGTTTCCTTGTTTATATTGAGAAAGAGAGATTGACTGAAAATCAGTCTTCGCTCTGATTCAACCATCTGTGGTGACTTTGGTCACCTCAAATAAACTATTATGGTCAGGTAATTTTATTTACTGATGTGCCCATCTTTGAACTAAATATGGTAGCAAAGAAGTGGGTTGGCATTCTGTTGATAGGTTTAGGCCACTTGTAATACGTCCTGGGAGCTAGAGGTCATATGAAGTCAATTTCATACAAACCTCATGACTAAAATTCCAGGAGGGCAGGTTCACCAAAGGAAAATTTGGGAACTGGGTGTAATGGATGCTGTGGTACATTGTCTATATCTTCCTGTCAGGACAGAGGGCTTCCACCAGTTTCTGGACTTTTGGTTGAAGCTGGCTCACAGTGGAGGCCCTTTCCAGGAATTTCTCAGTCAAAGGATGCTGTCTCCTCTAAGATCATGCTCCTTACCTGGGACAGTTCTCATCAAATAACCAGTTTATGTGGGAATATCAAGACCTTGCCCTTTTGTCTCAATGAAGGCAACTTCCATGGACAATTCCGTTTCTTGGCCCAAATCTATTTCCTTTACTTCCATTACTGGTGTTGCTTCCAAGAGTATTCTCTATGGTGGTTAATTTTATGTATCAACTTGGGTGGGAAACAAGATACCCAGGCTAAACATTATTTTTGGGTGTGTCTGTGAGGGTGTTTCTGGATATGATTGGCTTCTGAATCAGTGGACTGAGTAAAGCAGATTAACCTCCCCAATGTGTTCTATTGAAGACCTGAAGAGAACAAGAAGGTGGAGGAAGGGAGAATTTTACTAACTCTGCTTGACTATTTGAATTGGAACCTTAGTCTTCTGCCCTTGACCAGGACATACCATTAGCCCTTCTGTTCTCACAATAATACCACCAGTTTTCCTGTGGTCTCTAGCTTGTAGATGGCAGATCATGGACCTTCTCAGCCTCTGTAATCATGTGAACTAATTCCGTATGATGTAATAATAATATATGTGATATATAATAATCACATAGAAGATACATATCATTTATAAACATGTTTTTACATATTGTTCTATTGGTTTTGTTTCTCTGGAAAACCCTGACATTCCCCCCTGAAAGAACTATCCGCAAAACAATTTCTATCACAATGTCTGTTTTCCATGGAAACTGAATAAAGATGAGAAAAGGGAGGAACACAGAATCAGAAAAGTCCTTTAGTAGAGACATTTTATCCCCAACATTACAAATTGCTAATATAATGATGAAATAATATTTATCACTAGAATCAAATAGTTAAGAGGTAAAACAATGGTATACAATTTTCATTTATCTGATATGTAAACATTAAAAAGAATGATAATACAACTGGTAAAGGGTACGAAGATAGGCACACTCACGTGTGATTGCAGACATCAAAATCGGTTCCAAACTTCCTGAAAGACAGCTTGACAATGTCATACCCTGCATCCCAGATGCTCCATTTCTCCCAAGGAAATAATAATATAAATGCACACATTTGTAAATCTAACTGTATTTATCCTGGCATTTTCTATAAATTTGAAAAATTTAGAATAACTTCCATTTAAGAATGGTAGGGTAAGGCTTTCTGCTCCACTCTGCTCTCTAAAACCTACTAAAATCAATAAAGAGAACAAAGAAAAGAAATTGTTATATTTGCTATATAGAAACTATAAAATAGTACCAAATACCTAACCAAAAGTGATGATGAATAGATGCAAAATTCAGTGAATTTTGGCAAAAATCAATGGAGGATACAGGGTGTGGAGATATATATATATCTAGAGTTCAGGTAGTGTTCTCCAAGGGAAGATAACATCACTGATTTGGAATGGCAGGATCCAAGAGCGGGGTTGGCTGGACAGGCTCACCACTCCCCCCACAACCCAAGTTTCCCACCCCCATTCTATCCTATAGTAAAAAACTGGGCCAGAGAAAATGGCAATAATAAAAAAATAAGGTCAGAATGGAACAAGCTGGAGGCTTTGCATAGAGTATATTTTCCATCATTTACATCTCTGTGCTTAATTCTTGGTATTTTCTTCTGACCTGGATTCCAGTTCACAAATTCTCCTTTTATCAGGGTTTACCCTGCTTTCCTTGCAGTGTATTGCATTCTCAATATCAGTGGGGTTTTTAAAGAGTAATTTATAGTTGATTCTCTACCATTATCACTTCTCTTTAAATATTTTTGGTTTTGTTTTTTATTTCTTTGAGTATATTAATCATGACCACTTTTCTAGTTTGAAAGCTCTATTATGCTGATTCCAAGTATGACTAGTTTTACTATCCATTGTTTCTCTTGGTTTAAGTCAGTTTATTTTACTTCTTCATATATCTGTTTTTATTGTTGAGTGACAGATATTAAGATGCTTGAGATCTAGGACAATGTTACCATCTTCCATGGATGATTTATAATTGCTTCTGGCAGGAAGTTAGCAGAAACAACAATCCTGGATTACCTTAAATCAATTAAAAATTAAGATTATTCAAAACTGAGCCTTCAGTCTCTACAAGACATGGTCTATCTGATTCACCCTTACTCTGTGTGTGGCTCAGTAAAGTTTCCAGGCCCCGGTTTCCCCTCTATTCCTATATTTTGGCAGACTATACATATCAATTTTTTTCCTATGTCCTAACAAGTTTGATGAAAGCTTTGCTCAGTTTCTCAGCTGTATCAATTTTTTTTTAGAATCAGCATAAACCTCTTAGGGTAAGGCAGTTCCAAATGCTTGGGTCAACTCTCTTGAGTTTCTTTTTCATTCTGTATTTTTGTTCCATCATTTTTCAATGCTTGTTAACTTTTAATGATTTGAAATAGATTTTTTTTTTTTGGTCCAAATTTTTTAGTTGTTCTCAGAAAAAGATTGGTCAAAATTTTCACATTTCCAGTTATTAGAAATGGAATTCCCCAATCAAATTTTTAAAGACCACCTCCTTCCAGATAATTTAGAAATCCTTTCTTTTTATATGTTGTTCCTTTGTTTACTATGACCTAAATAGTTGTGACTAAGAATTTTTATTCTGCTTAAGGTTGATTGGGATTCTTAATCTGAGTTTTGATGTTTTCCACAACTCTGCAAAAATGTTGACCTCTTGTCTTTTTCAATATTGTTACTGACCTTTTCAGTTATTCTTCCATGTCTTTTATTTTCTCTTTTATGTGTTATATATTTTTTCTTCTTACATTTTTGTATGATTTCACCAGATTTATTTTGCATGTTGACTTTTCTTTAGTTAGTTCTAACTTGCTGTTTGCTTCACCTAATTAACTTTTTAAATTTATTCTATTGTAAAAAAATCTGATATGATCCCAATTTTGTAAAAATATTGAGATTTAGAAGACAAAAACAAATATATCAAAAAGCACAAGCTTTCTAAATACTGTTGGAATAAGAAATTATTTTCATTTTAATCTGTATACTTTCTATATTTTCCAAATCTTCTGCTATGAGCTAATATTAATTTTGTAACAAAAAATCCATATTTTTAAAAGAAAACAATCCATTTTGATAGTTTTAAATAAGTATTTTCTTAGATGTTGTTTCCATTATTAAGTTAATCCTCGTGCAAGCATGGTTTCCTGACAAAATAGTTTTTGCATCAGAATCCTTACAGGCTGACCGGTCTAATTAGAAAGTCATATCAAGTAGAATACAATGTATGAGATAATCCTTGATGAATATTTTCTAGATGAACAATAAAATTGCAAGCCTTTTCTTCACTGCATGAATGTTAATGCCTGAATGTTTATGTATTTCTTTGCCTTTCAACTGTGAAATTAGACTAACTGGACAACTAATTGGTCTCCAGAATTAGAATACTAGCCACCTAACTGGCCTTTAAATCTTGACATTCAGTGTGACTGCTGAGAATTTGATAAGCTATTATTTAATACAGTTATAAAACAGTCTTCCACTAGACTGGCATTACTAGTATATGTCTCAACAATCCCTGATCAACTTTGGAATTTTTTTCTTAAAGATTTTACTTATTTATTTGAGAGAGAGAAAGCGAGAGACAGAGCATGAGTGGAGGGGGAGGGGTAGAGGGAGAGAGAGACGCAGACTCCCGCTGAGCAGGGAGTCATGACCCTAGGACCACGACCCTAGCTGAAGGCAGACACTTAACTGACTGAGCCACCCAGGCACCCAACGTTGGCATTTTTGATATTTCACAAAGCAACATGTTTGTCTTATTTTCCTAATTCAGTGAAAGAACCCAGATAAATGTTTAGGCAGAAAGAAATTCATTTATGTATTCTATTAAAATTTAAACAAGTACAACCACATTTGTAAAAGAGTTAGAAACATCTATACTATTTGCTTTGAATATTGCTTTTCTTTGGCAAAAGACAAAATTAAAGAAAATCAACTATTATTGAAGAAAATAAAGGAATAAAAGATTCTTATTTGGGAATAAAATCCAAAACAAATTACACATGGCTGTCCAAAGAGATATATATATGGGCTATATCTGAAGCTTAGGTTCAAAAATCTTCATTTCAAATATCACTCACTATTTCAGAATAATGTTTGGATTTATTTCACAGGATAAAGTCATTACAATTACAAGTTAGAAAACAGTCAATTACCATTCTAATAAAAAGTTTTTGGTTAGGGGATTTACTTGCAAATCTTGAACAAGATAGATTCACTCATTTTTTCCATTGAACCATTCAGTAATACATTTTTTTTAAATCACACAAGTCATAAAAATTATATCACATCTTCAGATAATACACATAACTTAATACTTCTATGGCTTCAAGAACTAGCATGGTTGGATTTATAACAAACTTATTATAATCCCATAGGTATGTGGTGGGTCAGGAATTGTGAGTGTGTGTGTGTGTGTGTGTGAAAGAAAAAAGAGAGAGAGAGAGACAAAGAGAAAGAAAGAGATTGAAAATGAACAGGAAGAAAAGAAGAGAGTTGTTTCTTTGACTATTAAACATAGACTTCTGAATAAGGGTCAAAAGTTATTAATCTTCAAAGTAATATGAAGAGAGAATGCCTTTTCACATGTATGAAAGACGGCCATCTAGAATTAGGAATGTTATATATCTGGTCTAAATAGGGCAAAGATAAATAGCCCTAAGGAAACAATCTACAAACAATGTGCAAACAATCTACAAAAAAGGATCAGTAACATGATCTAACCAGTTAAACAATTTATTATGTAACATAACTTCACACAAATAAAAAGATATAAATCCCAACTGCCTTGATGCAGCCTGGATCAGAATTGTGGCTGAAATCAGAGGCCACAATTCAATATTTGGGACATATTTATAATATTATTGTTATATTTATGCTAAATTATACTTTTGTTAAATATTATTTCTTGTTTATCTGAAATTCACATTCAACTTGGCATCTTGTATTTTTATTTGAAAAACCTGGAAACTCTGTGTTAGACATTAACTAATATTGTAAAGAATAATAGAAAATATTGTAAGATATTCATGAATAAAAAATAAAAAAAAGAATTAGCCAGGTGGTGTGAAGTATTTTTTATTTAAAAATAAGTAAAAATGTTGAAATACAGTTTCAAATAAGTTACTATAAAGACCCAAGTTATAAATAGTATTAGGCATTCAGGTGATATAACTTGTATTTATACACAGTCTGTATTTTTTCATGATAATATTGAATTTATGGGTAGTTTTGTTTGGTTTGAATTGGTTTTTTATTGAGAAGGGCAGGAAGCTCTCTCAAGATCTCCTGCTTTTTATTATAAAACAACTATATTATCTTATAGGAGTGATGTTTTCTCAAGGCTTTGATTATCATAAAACTTGTTTCATATATATTTGTTGTGGAAAATTGTAATACTGCATAAGTATACTCTTGGATAATATCCTTGCTGGAATTTGAGTTCATTTACCTAAATTGTAGTGTACATACTGATACCATGATTGTTAACTCATTTTATATACTCTAATTTACTTAATATTTAAATGCTATTGTAGCTAAAAGACATGGGTTTACTTGCTGGGCAGAAAGCATCATGACTCTGACATGGCTTTCTTCCTACAGGTGTGTTTGAAAGCCATCTATTTTGTGATTCCAGTAGCTTCATTTGGGGACACAAAACGAAGGATGCTTCCACAATTGAAATAGCACAATTCTTTTCATTTTCTTTTAAAGGTTTATTTATTTATTTATTTTTATTTAAATTCAATTAGCCAACATACATATAGTACATCGTTAGTTTCAGATGTAGTGTCCAATAACTCATCAGTTGCAAATAACACACAGTGCTCATCACATCATGTGCCCTTCTTAATATCCATCACCCAATTACCCCATCCCCCCAGCCACCTCCCCTTCAGTAACCCTCAGTTTGTTTCCTATGTTAAGAGTCTCTCATGGTTTTTCTTCCTCTCTGATGACTTCCCATTCAGTTTTCTCTCCCTTCCCCTATGATCCTCTTCTTTGTTTCTTATATTCCATATATGAATGAAACCATATGATAATTGTCTCTCCGATTGACTTATTTTGCTCAGCATAATACCTCCAGTTCCATCCACATGTATGTAAAAGGTAAGTATTCATCCTTTCTGATGGCTGCATAATATTCCATTGTATATATATATACCACATCTTCTTTATCCATTCATCTGTCAATGGACATCTCAGCTCTTTCCACAGTTTGGCTATTGTGGACATTGCTGCTATAAACATTGGGGTGCAGGCACACCTTCAGATCACTACATTTACTGGGGTAAATACCTAGTAGTGCAATTGCTGGGTCATACGTAGCTCTATTTTTAACGTCTTGAGGAACCTCCATACTGTTTCCCAGAGTGGCTGTACCAGCTTGCCTTCCCACCAACAATGTAAGGGAGTTCCCCTTTTCCACACCCTCGCCAACATTTGTTGCTTCCTGTCTTGTTAGCCATTCTGACTGGTGTAAAGTGGTATCTCATTGTGGTTTTGATTTGTATTTCCCTGATGCCAAGGGATGTGGAGCATTTTTTCATGTGTCTGTTAGCCATTTGTATATCTTCTTTGGAGAAATGTCTGTTCTTATATTCTGCCCATTTCTTGACTGTATTCTTCGTTTTGTTTTGTTTTTTGGTGTTGAGTTTGATAAGTTTTTTATAGATCTTGGATACTAGCCCTTTGCAAATATCTTCTCCCACTCTGTAGGTGGCCTTTTAGTTTTGTCAACTGTTTCCTTTGCTGTGCAGAAGCTTTTAATCTTGATGAAGTCCCAATAGTTCATTTATGCTTTTGTTTTTCTTGTCTTTGGAGATGTGTTTAGCAAGAAGTTGCTGTGGCTGGGGTCAAAGAGGTTGCTGTCTGTGTTCTCCTTTAGGATTTTGATGGATTCTTGTCTCACATTTAGGTCTTTCATCCATTTTGATTTTATCTTTGTTATGGTGTAAGAGAATGGCCCAGCTTCATTCTTTTGCATGTGGCTGTTCAATTCTCCATTTATATAAAGCCCCATTTATTGAAGAGACCTTCTTTTTTCCATTTGATATTCTTTCCTGATCTGTCAAAGATCAGTTGACCATAGAGTTGAGGGTCCATTTCTGGGTTCTGTATTCTGTTCCATTGATCTATGTGTCTGTTTTTGTGCCAGTACCATACTGTCTTGATGATGACAGCTTTGTAATAGAGCTTAAGTTTGGAATTGTGATGCCACTAGCTCTTTTTTTTTTTCCCTCAACATTCCTCCAGCTCCTAGTTTTGTTCATCTGTTCTACTATTTTTTTTTTATTTCTATATCATTGATTTCTGCTCTAATCTTTATTATTTCTCTTCTCCTGCTTGGTTTAGGCTTTATTTGTTGTTCTTTTTCCAGCTCCTTTAGGTGTAAGTTTAGCTTGTGGTATTTGAAACATTTCTAATTTTTTGAAAAAGGCTTGTATTGCTATGTACTTCCCTCTTAGGACTGCCTTTGCTGTATCCCAAAGGTTTTGAACAGTGGTGTTTTCATTTTCATTTGTTTCCATGAATTTTTAAATTCTTCTTTAATTTCCTGGTTGATCCATTCAGTCTTTAGTAGGAAGCTCTTTAACCTCCAAGTGTTTGAGTTCCTTCCAAATTTCCTCTTGTGATTGAGTTCGAGTTTCAAAGCATTATGGTCCGAAAATATGCAGGGAATGATCCCAATAATGTTTTGGTATCAGTTGAGATCTGATCTGTGACCCAGTATGTGATCTATTCTGGAGAAAGTTCCATGCGCATGTGAGAAGAGTGAGTATTCTGTTGTTTTAGGATGGAGTGTTCTGTATGTATCTGTGAAATCCATCTGGTCGAGTGTGTCATTCAAAGCCCTTGTTTCTTTGTTGATCTTCTGCTTAGATGATCTGTCCATTGTTGTGAGTGGGATGTTGAAGTCCCCTACCATTAATGTATTATTATCAATGTGTTTCTTTACTTTAGTTATTAATTGGTTTATGTAATTGGCTGCTTCCATGTTGGGGCATAAATATTTACAATTGTTGGATCTTCTTGTTGGAAGACTGATATAATGTCCCTCTTCATTTCTTACTACAGTCTTTGGCTTAAAATCTAATTTGTCTGATATGAGGATTGCTACCTCAGCTTTCTTTTGATGTCATTTGGCATGATAAATGATTCCCCACCCCCTCACTTTCAATCTGGAGGTGTCTTTATTTATTTATTTATTTTTAAGATTTTATCTATTTATTTTTTGAGAGAGAGAGAATGAGAGAGCACAAGCAGGAAGAGCAGCAGAGGGAGAGGGAGAAGCCAGCTCCCCGCTGAACAGGGAGGCCAATGTGGGGCTTCATCCCAGGACCACTGAGATCATGACTTGAGCTGAAGAAAGACACTTAACAGACTAAGGCACCCAGGCGCTCCTGGAGGTGTCTTTAGGTCCAAAAAGAGTCTCTTGTATACAGCATATGAATGGGTCTTGTTTTTTTATTCAGTCTGATACCCTGTGTCTTTTGATTGGAGCATTTAGCCCATTTGCATTCAGAGTAACTATTGACAGATATGAATTTAGTTCATTGTATTACCTATATAGTGACTGTTTCTGTAGATTGTCTCTGTTTCTTTCTGGTCTATGTTATTTTGGGGCTCTCTCTTTGCTTATAAGATCCCCTTTAATATTTCTTGCGGGGTCGGTTTAGTGGTCACAAATTCTTTCAGTGTCTGTTTGTCCTGGACGCTCTTTATCTCTTCTTCTTTCTGAATGAGAGTCTTGCTGGATAAAGTATTCTTGGCTGCATGTTTTTCTCATTTAGTACCCTGAATATTTTATGCCAGCCCTTTCTGGCTTGCCAGGTCTCTGTGGATAGATCTTCTGCCAGTCTGATGTTTCTACCATTGTAGGTTAAGGAGCTCTTTCCTTGGGTGCTTTCAGGATGTTACTCTGTTATCTCTGAAATTTGCAAGTTTCACTGTTATATGTCGGGTATTGATCTATTTTTATTGATTCTGGGGGCCTTCTCTCTACCTCTTGGACTTGAATGCCTGTTTCCTTACCAAGATTAGGGAAGTTCTCAGCTTTGATTTGCTCAGCTAATCCTTCTCTCTCTCTCCTCCCCCCCTTCTTCTTCCTCAGGGACCCCAATAATTCTAATATTGTTTCACTTTATGGTAGCTCTGATTTCTTGAAGCCTCCCCCTCATGGTCCATTGGTTGTTTTTCTTTCTTTTCCTCAGCTTCCTTCCTTCCCATCATCTTGTCTTCTATGTCACTGACTCTCTCTTCTGCCTCATTTACCCTAGCTGTTAGAGCATCCAATTTAGATTACATCTCAGTAAAGGCATTTTAAATTTCAGCCTGATTAGATTTTATTTCTGCATTAAGATATTCTCTAGTGTCTTTATGCTTTTTTCAAGCCCAGCTAGTAACTTTATAATCATTATCCTGAATTCCAGCTCTGACATTTGACATATCCATAGCGATTAGATCTGTGGCAGAGAGTATTACCTCTGGTTCTTTCCTTTGTTTTGACTTACTCCTTCTAGTCATTTTGCCCAAAGAAGAATGGATGAATGACAGAACAAAATCAAAAATATCAACCACAACTCAAGTGAAATATACACTAGACAAATCTGAAGATGTCAGAAACCAAAAAAGAAAAAAAAGGGAAAAAAAGAGAATATAATCTTCCAGGTGGACAAAACAGGGTGATCCACTTGGTTCTGGGTGTATTTTGGTCTGTTTGTTAGAAGACACTAAATCCCAAAATTGTAAAGAAAGCAAAACTTATATATATACAAAAATAAAATTGAATCAGTGAAAGGAAGCCAAAAATGAAGAATATATTTATAAAATGTAAATGTAAAAATGAAAGTTAAAAAAAGACTTAAAAACAAAGAGTTGATAAAATAAGAAACTAGTTGAAAAGAAAAAAAGGATAATTTTAAACTGAAAGACAAAAGAATCATGAGAAAAAAACCTCGAGTTCTATATACTATTTTCCTCCAGTGCTGGAGTTTTGCAGTTATGTGTGCTTAGTAAACTTGGTATTCCCCTGATGTTACAGCTGATCTTCTGAGGGAGGGTCCTGCTGTGCTGATTTTCAGGTGTCTTTGCCTGGGTGGAGTTGTACCACCCCTTGCCAGGGGGCTGGGCTCAATTGTAAGCTGCTTCGCGTTCTTCTATGTGGCTTTTGTTCCCTGAAGGCTTTCCTTGCCACTTCAGAGGATAAAAATAAAAATGGCCAAACCCTGATCTCCAGCCATAGAGCTGAAAGATTGTGGCTGCCTCTCTTCAGTAAATCCTCAGGGGAAAAGCAATCTTCACTTCTGTGTGTGCCAAACTCTGCAGACTCCTGCGGTGTGTACCCAGGCCAATCCTCCCAGGGAGGGAGGAGGGTCACTGCAGGCCTGCCACTTGCATGGCCCCCACACGAGAGCAGTTGCCTGATCATGCATGCACCCATACTGCTCTTCATGGGGGAAGGCAGAGGGTCACCATGTTTCTGCCCTTTGCAGGGCCCCCACACAGAAAACAGTCATTGGATCCAGTCATAGTTTGCCCTTTATGGCAAACCAAGCTGAAATCTCACTCCCACGCATACTGACTGCAGCTGGCTTCCCAGATCCGATGCCTGGGAACTCTGCCAGCTCAGGCACTTCCGTTCTTTCCATGACCCCGGGGATCCTGAGACCACACTGTCCCACCTAGGATTTTGCCCCACTTTGCCACATGAGCACCTTTCAGACAGGGACGTTTCTCCCTGGAGCAGACTTCTAAATGTTCTGATTATACACTCTGGGGCTATATCACTTTCTAGTAGCTGGCTTACTGAGGCTCCCTCCCCCTGCCATTTATCTTCAGATATATCCCCTAGGATTCACTTCTCCGCACCTCCTAACTTGCAAAAAGTGGTCGTTTTTCTATTTATAGAATTCCAGCAATTCTTGTCTTACATCTCAGGTTGAGTTTGCAGGTATTCAGAATGATTTGATAGTTATCTAGCTGAATTCAAGGGACCAGATGAAACAAGGTCCCCTACTCTTCTGCCATCTTGCCTCCCTCTATTTATTTATTTATTTGAGAGAGAGAGAAAGAGTGGGAAAGAGGAAGAGAGGGAATGAGTGGGAGGGGCAGAGGGAGAGGGAGAGGGAGAGAAAATCTCAAGCAAAGTCTGACGTGGAGCTCAATCTCATCACCCCGAGATCAGGCCTGAGCTGAAACCAAGAGTGATTTAACTGACTGTGCTACCCAGGCACCCCCAAATAGTACAATTCTGATGTCTGAAAAGAGGCAGTACATATGCGAAAATATCTATTTACAAACTTTAACTATTTTGTAAAATATCTATTGTAGATACCATCAATATCTCCTATGATTGTTTCTACCTCTAAACCTAGGCAATCCTTTTCCCTGGCCCAGCATTTTTGCTTCCCAACTTCCACCAATTCCAAGTCAGCCTGTCCTTCACAGCTTGGAAGAAGATATAACCATCCAACAAAAAAAATTCCCCTGCAACTTTGACCTATGTTGATGTCTCATTTTTCTGTACTCTCAAAGTGTGGTCCCCACTACCCATTCTCATATATTATAAACTACTCATTTCATTAAAAAAAATCTCTTGAGGCTTATTTCCAGAATTATAACCAACCAAGAGGCAGATATTGTTGCTCTCTGTTATATTTCTCACAGCACTTATTCATTCATTTGAAAAATATTTAATGAGTTCCACCATGTTCTAGGCCTATGTGATGTGGTAGAAATTCAATCATTATTGTAATTCTTTGGAGCTTATAATCTGATGAAAGTGGTAAAGCGTTGTTAAATTCTAGTTGCAAAAAGTATGAATATCATGGCCTTGTAACCCCTGGAATATTGAGGATACCTAAAAAATTGGTTGTGGGATGGAACAAAAGATGGTCTCTCATATGACTCCTATTTTTACAAATTGGTTAATGTAGTTTTTCTTTATTTTCTATGGATATATAACAGAAGGTTAACAATTGACTCTCTTACCTGAAGCAAAGCACATTAGATTTCCCTTCTAAAACATTTCTGATAAGCAGGAGCAGTCATTTCATTTTGAATTTGTGTGTTCCATTTAGATGATTTCGGTGACATGAATCTAAATCAAAGAATAATAGCTGAAAGTCTCTTCTTTTATTATACGCATTGACATGTGGCATCAGCCACAAGGAGTTCAAGTAAACAAACATAATTGAATATTGGTAGTAAGGATTAAGTACATTTTGAAACCTGATTCTTCCCCATGGACTAAGACATAAATGTATGAAAAAATACATAAAATGTGCAAAAAAATGAAGTTTATCATATGGTTTAAAAATTATCTTAGGCTTTTTATTTATTCAGTATGGTTCTTTACATTTATATTTCATTCATCTGTGTAGTGAAAAGTACTTCATTATTTTGGAAATTATGCCACTCAAAATATTATATGGTGCATATAGAATGTTGATGTAGACAGAAAAACAAAGAATTCAGTATTTGAAAACCTTGATCATCTGCTGTGCATATTTATCCTATTCTAACCTAGATGATTTCAGAGGTCTTTTCCTGTACAGAGTCATCATAGAGGCAAATAGAAGTCAAGCTTCTGAATTTCTATTTGTATTATTACTATCTAACGAATTCTATTGTACAGCAGGTGTCAAATCATATCAGTTATTTTGCAATCGAGTATGAATAGAAGATGTATTGCTATTGCAAATGAATCTAATATGAAACTAATGAGCAATAATGAGCAACTGTTTTGTCATTATTGAGGCAACCACTGAGATGCTAATAAACTCTCATTTTTGCTCTTTAGAAAAAGCAGTGGCCAGGATTTATAACATGGCCTTAATGTCCCCAAAGCCTGAGGCAAAAAAAAAAAAAAAAGTGAAATCCTAAACTGAGGATAATTTAGTCATTTTCTGTATGATTGTTCTCTCTTATTAAAATGAACCTGTTATAATGCCTTTCAAGAATTTCTATAATGGAAGAGAAAAGATGAAGAATGGGTGTCCATTAAATGGATATAAAGTTAAGAAGATAAGCATCTTGCCTAATTTTCCTTAATGTAAATATAATAATTCTAGAGTTTTCCACTTGCCAGTTCTTTTATAGTATAATGAAGCCTAATGTAGGCAACTTTTTATTTTTAAACCCAGTTACTTCAGAAGTAACATTATTGAAAGACTTTTTGTAATTAACTTATTTGTTCCTGTGAATGGCCTAACTTGGTAAATAACCCAGAGCACTTATCACATAGTATTATTATGGCCATATGTTTTACATCTCTGCCTTCTCTTTGGTAGTGTAAGAGCAGGAAGCTTAATAAATATTTGTAAGATGAATGGTGAATAAATAATTGAATGAATGGGAAAAGAGCTAGCTCATTAAATTTGCTTTCTTAGGTAGAAATAATGTGGTTTAAAACAGTTTTTAATACATGTTCACTTGATATGTTATAAGACCCTTAAGAACTCGGCTTTGAATACTTTGTACTACAGGACAAAAAGAAATGTTTAAGTATATATGATTTATGTGACCTTGTTGCTTCGATTGATAAACTTATACCAAATCTGAAGACAAATTTTGTTATCTTCCTACAGATGTTTGCTAGAATTCATGATTTTACCATATTATACAAGATTTAATCAGTACTTTAAATAACATACAGGCCTCTAGTAATATTCTTTCAGACTTTTTATACATTTATATTCCTTATATATTTATATATGTGTGACTCTTATAGCTTCAAAAGTCTATTTGATTAAAGATAATCAAAGATTTGAATTATTAAACTTCCTATCTTTGCTGTTGATTAGGCTGCTATAGACATATGTGTTCAAACACAAAGCGACTCTATTTGAATAATCCAATACTGCTCACTTTAGCAAGACTTCTTTTTCATTAAGTACATACATGCAGAAATTCTGCTATTTTTCTAATACGTATATGAGCAAACTATGTATAAATGTTAAAATATATTTATATCTTGTCAGATCTATCAAAATTAAATAAACATAAGTAAAGAAGGAACTACAACCTGAATGTTTGATATATACAAAATAAGAAAGCCAAGAGACCTGAAATACTAAATTATTTGACTTTGCAGATCCAATATACTACACAAAGTTATTGTTAAATTACAGAGGGAGGAAGTTGATTTGAGATGGAAGTTTTGGTCAAATAGACTGTAACTTCAAAACTACTCTTGTCAGCCCTCCTTTAAATGAACGCAAGTGTTCTGGGTCCCTGATTTTTCATCTCCCACACCTCTATACAGTGTAATGTAACAACTGTCCAATAATAAAAACATTTTCTCATATTTATAAATGTACATACACTTTTACAAAATCCTAGGTTTTGAAGTGTATGAAAATTGTAAGTAATTACATTTTGATAACTTTTTTTCTTACATAATTTCCTTTACCGATTTCATAGGCCTTCAGAATGAATTAGTCCAACATTCAAATAATTCTTCGCACGGCATCTATGTTATTTGGGAGACTATTTTTCATGGACTTATTTCTTGCAGCCAACAATATCTGTGACTAATTGTACTACTCATAAATTCAAGTAAAGCAATGTCCTCGAAATACATCTTCTAGTAATTATTGTATGCCTCCTGTTCTCTATGGTGATCTAAAGAACAGAAAGGATAGTTAATTGTGCCATATAGATATAAGTTATGGTTCATTGGGGCCCATTCATTAAAGTAAAATAAAATTCCCAGCATCATCTTTAATTTTGGTAAGGAGAATCTCCTACTATTTAAAAGCATTGATAACTTTTTAAAAAATGTGCCCTAGAGATAAAGATATTTTCCACTGCTTCTCTGTCCTCATGAGAAAGAAGTAAAATGATGAATTATCTCCTAAATTAAAACTTGAAGTAATTCCTTTATATATCCTTGAGAATATATATGAGACCACATGAGCTTTTTTTCAAATCTGCTGCTAAACCAAGGAAATGTTTACCGTTACATTTTATTAAATTTATTTCTATTGAACATTAATTGCTTACAGACTTTAAAGAGAATGGCAGCACAATTTTTAAATGGTCCTAATTACTGATAGAATGAGAATATTTTTTTTACATATTAATATTATTTTTCATCAAAGTGATAAGAGTTAAATACATAATAAAAATTAAAATAGCACAACAAAGTTTTTAATAAAAAGCAATAGTTTCCTGCTTCAGTTCTGCCTACCTTTTGGCTTTCTCCTATCTTTATTTCTCCTGGTTGTTACTTCCCTCATTCTTTTTAAAAACAGTTGATATGTAGCCAGTGTGTCCCAGTCAGCCTCTCTTTTGGATATATAGATTTCTGGTCTGATCATTATGTGTCTGTGCCATAATAGTTAACAGATATTTTTAATTTTAAGGTTGTCTAAATAATGTAATTTGTATCCTAATTTCTTGATTTATCACATATGAACATTACCTCTTGACTCAACACTATCAAAGAAAATCTATTTCATTCATAATACCTATCTCTCCTACCCATCCCAATTTGTGATAGTTGTAAGATTTTCTAAATCTCTTAAGTTTGTAATGTCGAATAATACTTTACTTAAATACTTGAAGTTTCTCTGTATTTCTTATTCTATTAATTTCTATTGCATCTCTTGACTCCCCATTACTAAGGATATATATTCCCTCAACATCTTTTCTGTCCTCCATCTCCAATATCGATAACATTTATATGTGCTACACCAAACTGAAATATGTATAAATAACATATATATCTATATGTAATTATATATATAATTAACTGAATGACAAAATTGTATATAGTTATATATATTAAAAATGAGTAAACAGTATTTATATCATTATGGTTATGCAAATATTTCCTTCTCTACAAATCCAAATCCAAAGTCAAAATCCCTGAGCAGCTCAAAAAGAGAAATTTCTTGAAATCAAATAGATTCTCTCTCCTTTCCTTCCACTGATTGCTCATAATCATACCACACGCTGCTTCTTATATAGATCAGACTTGTATAGTTTTTTTTTTTAATTTTTTTATTGTTATGTTAATCACCATACATTACATCATTAGTTTTTGATGTAGTGTTCCATGATTCATTGTTTGTGCATAAGTTTTTGTTTTTCTTTTAAGCCTAGAGTTATCTTTCTTTTCTCTTTGAGACAGGGAACATGTTAGCTGTCTTTATCATATCACTAGCTTGTTCCTCATTCTGTCTATTGCTTAGAATCTCACTCTTTTTTGGAAGACATTTTTTTTTTTCCCTGAAGTCCAGAGATTTCCTGTTCTAATTTGGGTTGAAATTCTTCCTAGGCCTTGTGGATCCAATTAGTTGTAGCCAATTCCCCCTTTCCACTCAAGACATAGGTTTTAAGAGGGGTTGGCTTCACATGTTGGACTTCCGTCCAGATATGACCAACACTTATAGTCCCAAAGATTCCCTCCTCAATGGATCAGCGTAGAAAGCAGAGTCAGAGCCTTTCCTTCTGCTCCTTAACACAGCCTCTCACAGTACTTGCTTATTCCTTTGGCTTTAGCCAACTTTTCTCTATTTCATCAGTTTTCAAAGTATGATCTGTGCTCCTGGTCCACAGGACCCTCACGGGTGGTTTGTGAGGTAAAAAAATATTCCATAGTAACATGAAGACATTACTTTGCTTGTTTCTGTGCTTTGGCTTGTGCACCACTGTGCAAAAGCTAAGGTGGTGGGTAAAACTGCTTGCAACTTCGCATGAATCCAGGCAGTAGTACCAAACTGGACTCACGGTTTGTTTTTTTTTTAAAAAAAAGCCAATTTCATATAGAATGCTCTTGATGAAAAAGTAAAACTTATTGTATTAAATCTTGACCCTTGAGTCCATGTCTTTGTAATACTGTGTGACAAGACAGGAAGTATGCATAAAATACTTTTGCTGCATATAGAGAAATACAGAAACTGTCTTGAGCAAAAGCAGTAGCGTGATTATTTGAGAAGTGAGTTGAACTACTTTTTTTTTTTCATGGAACATTATTTTTATTTGAAAAAAAAAAAGACTGACAGAAAAAGTATGATTATGTAGACCTGGGTATTTGGCAATATTTTCTTGATAATGAATGGAGTGAACCTATCACTTCAAGGAAACCACTTACAATCTTTGTTGCCAATAATAAAATTTAAGATTTCAGGCAAAAATTAAGTTTTTGGAAGACTCCTAGCCACTTCTGTGAGCTTGACAGATTCTTAATAATTTTTTTTTTTTTGCTGAGGTTGGTGGTGATATTACTGAACATGGTTTTTAAAAAATGTATTTTGTAACACCAGATCTTCATAACTCAGCAAACTATTATTTTCCAAAAGACAAATGCATGATGCTAGAAATCATGTATGGATGAACGATTCATTCGAAGTTTCATAATGACCAATGGACTTTAATGTGATAGAGTATAGAAAGTCTGTTGATACGGTCTCAGATTCTACTTTGCAGCTAACCTTTGAGAAATTATCACTTGTCAGATATTAGTGTAGTATCAGAGAAGAGTACTCACACTTATCTGAAAAGGCTATTAAAATGCTTCTTCCCTTGCCTACTACATTTCTGTGTGAGACCAGATTTTCTTGATATTTTTAATCAAAATTAAGATATCACAACAGATGGAATACAGAAGCAGAGAAAATTCAGCTGTCTTTATTAAGCCAGATATTAAAAGAGATTTGCAAAAGTGTAAGATAATGTCATTCTTCTCACTAATTTTTTTTGTTTGGAAAAATATAGAAATTTAGGTAAAAATATATGTTATTTATGTTAACATAGAATGAGCTTATTGTTATGTTTAAATGAACTAATAAATTAATACATAAACTTTTTCAGGTTTAATTTCTAAAACAGCATATATTGAAATACGTAATCCACAGACGAAATGGTCTTCAGGGTTTTCAATAATTTTTCAGAGTGCAAAGGGGTCCTGAGACCAGAACTACTGCTCTTGACTTCTTGCCTGCAAAGATCTGAAGTATTTGCCATATTCTCTCTTCTTATCTGAGTTTTTGTTTCCATATCTTTCTGAGTATTTTTGTCTTTCTATCACTCATCCCAGGGAGACAGTGGTGGAAGATGGAGACTGGCCAGTTATTTTATTCCTCCAAACTGTATAAACAGCAGGTTTCTCAGGCTCCCCCTAAACCTTCATTTTGGGAAAATAATTATCTAGCTTATTCAGACTATTAAATGTACTAGGTTATTGACACTGACTCATGTCCCTATCTCTTTAAACTAATGCAGTTTATGCTATAATTTTATGTCAACTTAACCATTTCCCCCTCAATTAGTAAAGGCTATTCCTCTGGGAAGGTTACAGATTTTATTTTCTTCCCAGAAAGCTAACCATGACCTTATCACCTTTCTGATTTAAAGAGGTGGGATCTCTTTAAAATTTCAATGCCTGTAAAGTTTTCCTTAAGAAACTCAAATAGAATCATCTACTGACATTTCTGATAATTTTCTGAAGTAATAAGAAGAGGATAAAGATGGATACATCCTTTTAAAAGGGAACCTTTATCATGGTAGCATGGCTTCATCTCTTTCTGTGGAACTTGAAAGCCTGTGTTCAGTAATTTATGTTAATGCTTTATTTTCGAAGTTTTCTTTCTTCCATAAGCTCTTCAGACTTTGACCAAGAACTGACCTTTCCCCTCTTTGAAATTTACCCTCCAACCTACCCGCCCTCTCCAGGCTAGCTCTTCATTAGGGAAGACATACCCTCATATGGGAGACATACCCTCACGTTGCTACGCCTTGCGCTCTGGTGGCAGGCCTCCCTGACAAAAATCAAAGAGCTGTTAGTGCCAGAACGATGAACTCTGTGATCTCAGCCCCATAAAGAGAAGCATCCCCAGAGAGAGGTTCAATTCATGTCAGAGTTAAATCTTAATTCATCTGAGAGCTGAGAAGCAGCCGGGCTTTTGAATATTTTTATTGAGAAACATTTTCGAAATCACAGATCAGATTAATATTTCAGTTACTTCTTTGAATGAATCTGGTCCAAGACAACAAACAAAATCCATGGATTGTGTGCAGTGTGATTTAGACAGAAGTTTTTAGAATGTTCAGACAGTTTCTGCTACATTTTTTCAGGTTGAGTAGGGACATGGTCTAAACTCCTGTTCCCCCTTTCTTTTTGCTTTCTTTTTAACTCCTTCCTCCCTTCCTCCTTTCCTTTCTTTCCTCTTTTTCTTTCTTTCATTCCTCCCTCCCTCCCTGCCTTCCTTCCTTCTTTCTTCTTTTTACTTTTTCTAGAGATACATTGCTTTTGCTTAACACAATCTAACTTAATGCAATTGTACTTAGGATTTTTGAATGCATCAATGAGAACAAACAGGTATTCTCGGAGATTAGAGTCTTCCTTTGATTTTTATGACTTTAGGTACCATGCTCCCCTAAATAAAATTGTGTTGTTAGTGCTACAACCTGCCTTAAAGTGGCAATAAGTCAATATAATTCTGGGTTAGAAAGAACTGGGTTTAATTATGCTAAATGTTGAAAGGCATATAACTAAACGTCATGGGAAATGGCATGTGGCCTCAAGTTACATAATATTTATTGAGAACTTAAATGCGCTAGTCACTATTCGAAGTGACTTGCATGTATTACATTATTTAACCATTAGAATCACTTTATAATGTCAGTACTTTCATTGTATCCATTTTACAGATGAGGGAATCAAGGAACTGAGAGTTTTAAAACTTTGCACAAATGTATTAATAAGCATCAGAATTGAGACCAGGATGTGGACAGTCTGGCTGCAGAAAATGAGTTCAACCATCACACTATGATTCCTCTCCAGGTAGTAAAATATAACGTCATAAAGAATCAATAGTGAATTCTGTTAGCAATTTATGGAATTTTCATTAATTCTTGCATTTAATTTTACTGAGTTATTTTCCTTTCATTATTAAGTAAGACAATTGAAATAGTCATGTCTTGGTACATGTTGTTTCCTAATCTGGAATGACAGGCTTTCTTACTATTCAAAATCAACCCATTCTTCAATGCTCATTTCAAACTTCATTTTCTTAATGAAACTATAGCTGTTAAAAAGCAGAGGCTTGGGGCACCTGGGTGGCTCAGATGGTTAAGCGTCTGCCTTCAGCTTGGGTCATGATTCCAGGATCCTGGGATCGAGCCCCACATCGGGCTCCCTGCTCAGTGGGGAGCCTGCTTCTCCCTCTCCCTCTGCTTGCTGCTTCCCCTGCTTGTACACACGCTCTCTGTGTCAAAAATAAATAAAATCTTTAAATATATATATATAATTTAAAAAAAAAAGCAGAGGCTCCTGGAATTTAAGTGTTGGAATGGAACACAGAGGATTTCTAGTACGATTTCTACCTAAATCAGGGAATTGCTGAGACATTAGCTTCTGGCCAAAAACATGCTGTTATAGTTCGTCTACCCCTCCGATTTCCCCCGCTTCATTCTTTCCCTCCCACTACCTTCTTCTTCTTCTTTTTTTTTTCTTAACATATATTGCATTATTTGTTTCAGAGGTACAGATCTGAGATTCAACAGTCTTGCACAATTCACCGCACTTACCAGAGCACATACCCTCCCCAGTGTCTATCACCCAGTCACCCCATCCCTCCCACCCCACCCCCCACTCCAGCAACCCTCAGTTTGTTTCCTGCAATTAAGAATTCCTCATATCAGTGAGATCATATGATACATGTCTTTCTCTGTTTGACTTATTTCACTCAACATAATACCCTGAGAGACGATGGACTCTGAAAAACAAACAGGGTTCTAGAGGGGAGGGGGGCGGGAGGATGGGTTAGCCTGGTGGTGGGTATTGAGAAGGGCACATTCTGCATGGAGCACTGGGTGTTATGCACAAACAATGAATCATGGAACACTTCATCTAAAACTAATGATGTAATGTATGGGGATTAACATAAGAATAATAAATAAATAAATAAATAAATAAATAAAAATTTAAAAACACACACACAAAACATGCTGTTATAAAGCACCCAATATCTTTTTTTTTTAAGATTTTATTTATTTATTTATTTATTTGAGAGAGAGAGAATGAGAGACAGAGAGCATGAGAGGGAGGAGGGTCAGAGGGAGAAGCAGACTCCCTGCCGAGCAGGGAGCCCGATGAGGGACTTGATCCTGGGACTCGATCCTGGGACTCCAGGATCATGACCTGAGCCGAAGGCAGTCGCTTAACCAACTGAGCCACCCAGGCGCCCTACACCCAATATCTTTTCTTCTCAAACCTCTATTTAGCTAGTGATTCTGACCATCTTAAACTAGAACAACACCTTGTTTTTCTGACTGAAATTTAGCATTACTCAGCTATTTTTATTAATCTCCTCATTTCTTCATATATTTGCACTTTCAATAGTTACTATAGTTTCTTTTTATGCACCACTCTTCTAGGTGCTAGAAGAGAATATTAGAATAATAAAGACATGGAAATCGTTTTAAAAAATCAGATGCTTTGGAGATGCCTAACATAGATTAGGAGACCAGGGAATGACAGTAAACCTTGGGTTGAGATGTGAAGAAAGAATGGGATTTAGCTGTTTGAAAAAGAGGAGGAAAAACACTAAAGCAGATGAAGTACCTGAGGCACAGAAAAGCTAAGTCAGTTTTCCAAAATCATAAGGCTAGTAACTGGGAGAATTGAAATTTGAGTTGGCATTTTCACTCCACAGTTGATGCTCTTAAATTAGGGTAATGAAAGCGTAGCATCATATTCAGGGAGTTGTAAGTAATTATTTAAGGCTGAAGTGTGGGATGTGTTAAGTGGAAGGGTTGAGATGGTGGTAAAATGAGTCAGAAGAGTTAGGCAGGGGCCAGATTGTGACGAGTTTTGGAAGCTCTGCCAATATGTTTGGATTGTACTCTCATTTTCTGTTTCTTCTAACATGCAAAGAGCCAGTTGGGTTTGTCCTCGTGTTACTGATTTGGCTTTCTCTAAGGTCAATTTTGTTTTCTCCTGATGCAATTATTCATTTTTATTCTGTTGTTACTTTTAAAAGTTATTTGATTATTTGTCAATTTTGTAAAGAATTTAGCAGCTTCGTTTTCTTGTCCAACTTCACCTCAGAATATTGCCTTCTCATGACTCCCTGCTTCTGCTTTATAGAACTCATCTTCTTAGATTTTTTTTTTTTTTTGGTACACCAAATAAATGTTTTACACAGTATTCTTATGTTTTGTGTAGGAGGAAATTTTAGTTATGCTTTTATTCCAAGTTTTTAGGGAATTGTGCTTTTCTCTTGTGACTCAAGTATTTTGGGGATATTATATATATATATATTTGTTTATATGTCCTTGAATTCAGGAACAACTAGACAGGCAGTACACATCTAACATGTCTGTATCTTTAGTTCTCTTAACTGTATATTTTAGCCATGAGAAAATTTGCACCTAGATCTGTCCATGATTTGAAAGTCAAGATTTATGGTCTCCAGTCCAATCTTTGTTTCATGTGGAATTTTCTTCTCATTTTAATTTCAGGGCTTCTAACTATTCTGGAGGGTCAAATTAATCTCTGGTTGCCATTTGTTTGCCATTTTGTATGTGTCTGGAGAAAGGTGTTCAATGGTCAAATAATTTTAGGAAATACAATGTGCTGCTTTCTCCTCTTGGAAATGCACTATGAAGCACCTGGAGAAGTCCTATAGCAAAGAAGCTTGCTAATCATTCTTTTTAAAGCCAGTATTTGTTAAACTTATTTTCAAGAAACATGCTTTTTTATATGTCTATGAACATTCTTTGGAATACTCTACTTTTGTAAATGCTACAGGATGAATTAAGCCTACCTCCCATAGACTTTGTTAGCCTGTCAGCATTACTCTGTTGTAATACTTATTTGCAATGCTCTTCCTCACGTAGCTATATCCAGATTCTACACAACAGTGCCTCCACCTTCCATCACTTCTTATCATATTGTATATATTTTAACTCTTTTTTTTTTTTTTTGCTGACATATAATTTACATACAGTGAAATACACTCTTCTAAAAAAGTTTAGTTCTATGTTTGGCAGATGTACATAATCATGTAACTACCACTACAATCAAGATATAGAACCATAGTGAATATCAAAAATTTTAGTGCATAAATGGATGTGTACACAGGGGTACTGATGAAATTTACTGACCTGAAAGGTATGCCTCTTATAGTTGAAGCATGTTCACTGGTTTATTGGTAAATACAGACTCTGTATCTTCATCAGAGACTAGGAAGTAGGTCAAAGTCTTTTATTTTAATGACACATACCATTCTGTTTTAGGAGATGGATTTTGGGATATTCAAGGATGTTATTTTTTTCCATCCATCCCTATGGATAGAGAAATTCCTAACATTCCCCTTCCCAACTCTTCCCTCTTTGTGACTTAACAGGGTTTATGTTCTCTACCTCCCCTTTGTTTAATCTGGGGTGTGTGTGCGTGTGTGTGTGCGTGTGTGTGTGTTATAATGAGAAAATGAGAGGAATCTATTAGATGCTGTGTTTTTTCCCATGCTGACAGGAATCACGGTATTTTTTAAATATTAAGATATTATTGAAATACAAGATATTCTTATACTTCTCATCTTCCCAGTGGTGTTCAGTAAAATTTGGGTAAAAGTTTATATTCAATGGATGCTTTTTCTTTGATTGACTGAGTGGTTGGGTGATTTGTGAACTCTTGTGCAACACTACACAGTAATATTGGAGTGATGTTTACTTTTAGACTTGTGGATGTTTTTGATGATAAGGATAAGAAGTTGCTATGCCATTTTGAGAGGCAAATTTTAATGTATTTCTGCTTATAATCTGATCTTACCATCTGGACCATATTTACCCTGTATAATTCTTTTCTTTCAGCTCAGTATGACATACTCGTTTTTAGTACAAGATAGGTCATGTTTATCTGTTGCACTGTCTGTGGTCCAGTGATCTCTTTTGTAGTCTAAGGGGAACTGTATGAAAACTGAACTGTGTCAAGGAGACTAAGAGTGTTAAAGTTCACCAAGAAATCAAGATGAGCCTTTGCAGAAACAAGAGGGAGTTAAAATTAGTATGAATTGATTTCCTACCCCCTTTTCAGAAATTGTCCTCACATGTTGAGAGCCCCTTGGCCATTTATGTTATGTTCTGTGCTATGACTGTGACATGACTATGCCAGAGGATGGCCAAGGTCAACAATGTGACCTATTTTTATTTTTTCTTAATAGGAAAAAGTTGCCATTCTTTTCCCACACTGGCAGAGTCTTTCTGTGTGTGTGGCTTTGCAGACTCCTTTTTGTGAACATTTCACATCTTTTCCTTTGATTAAGCTTGTTAGATTTCAGACCTCCTTGAACTTTAAACTTCTCATTTTCAGCTTTTCCAGTTAGATGTTCTAAATCTAGTGATCTATTATACAGTATTATTAACTTATCTATCCTTTGGCAGCTTTATAAATTATTTTGGAAATATATTTTTCTTAAAGCTGTAACACAAACAGGAGGTAAACATTATTTTAAACTTTTCTACTTAAAATTGGAAATTTTATTTACAAATCTGAATTCTCTGAAAAAAATAGTAAGAATGCATTTATTATGTGGATACTTAATACATCTCAACTTTCAGGTTTTCTTGAACTCCGAGGCTGCATTACAAAGAAGTCTTAGTTGTTTGTGGATTAAATCGGTGGCACTTATTGGTTTAAGCATGCATCTACCTGAATGGATTACTGAGGCATTAAAAGTAACATACAAGCACTATGGAAACAACAACAACAAAACTTCCAGTAAAACATGAAGTATTTAGGAGAAAATTGATGCCATATAACAGGTAATTAAAATATAAATTTCCTTTTTAAAATGCCCAATCAACCCAATGTTCCAACTCACTTTTTGTGTGTGAACAAAACCAAATAATGTTAGAATTGTATGTTAGGAAATGTTGCCATGAAACTTTCAGTCAAGATGGTGGGCTTAGCTGATGTGAAATGCCACCAGTCACTTTCTGGAGCCAAGGACAGAGGATGTTAGAAAGAAATAAAATAATTAAAACATGTATTTGAATGTGAATCCAGGAAATGGGAAGCTTAGTTACCAGAAACAAAGACTGAAGTCAGGCAGAATGGTGAGCTGATACTGAAGTTGAATGTCTCACAGGCATCTCCAGACATTGATGCCTGGGTTTAATATCTATGTGGACGAGTGATGAGGAATTGGATCCATGCAGTTGGAGTACAGAAACTGAGCTATGAAGGGGATGCTGTGTTCAGGAAACTGGAAATAGGAAACAAAAACTGTCTGCTAGCTTGGAAGCAATAAGAAACTGGCGTTTTCTAGTGCCTTGGGTGGGAAAAGTCAAGAGCTAGCGTACATAACCCCAATCTGCACTTCGAAGAACTATGGAGTCCAAATTCACACTGACTACAGTAGGTGGTAGAACCATAGGTAAAATCATTACAAAAAACACTGAACAATTGCTGAAGATAAAATATCTCAAGAAGTAGAAATCATAAACAATATGAAGAGGTTTTAATGTAAGTATGCCAAAAATGTAAAAGAGATAACAGAAAGAAGAGGAAAACATAAAGCTTGAATAAGAATCTATAAAAGAAGAGTATTTTTAAATTTTTTAAAATGAAATTATAATTTATGTACAGTAAAATTCACCCTTTTTGGTACACAGTTCTCAAGATTTGGCAAATATACACAGTTGTATAACCACTATCACTATAATTGAGATATAAAATATATTATAATGTATTATAATTATATATGTATTATATAATTGTGATGTATTATATTATATATAATGTATTATAATATATTATAATATATTTTATATCTTGACTATATATATATATATATATACATGCACACTGGGGTTATTTATAAAATAAGCCCCAAATATTTCCCATGACCCCTTTTGTAGCCAACTCATCCTTCCAACCCCAGGCCCTAAAAGCAATTGATCTGTTTTCTGTCCCAGTAGTTTTGGCTTTTCCAGAATATCATGTAAATGAAGTTATATAGTATACATAGCCTTTTGAATGTAGCTTCTTTCCCTTAGCATCATGTATCTGAGATTCATCCATGTTGTTACATGGATGAGGAGTTCATTCTTTTTTATTACTGAATATTATTCCATTGTATGGAGTTGCCACATTATTTTTTGTCTGTTCTCCAGTTTTAGCAATTATGAATAGAGATACTATAAACATTTGCGTGTAGGTTTTGGTGTGAACATAAATTGCCATTTCTCTCAGATAAATACCTAGGAGTTAGAAGTATATTTAGTGCACTTTATAAGAAACTTCCAGACACCTTTGGAAGAGGCTGTTAACAATTTGCATTTCCACTAGTAATGTATGAGGGATTCTAGTTGTTCTGTATCCTACCAGCAATTTGTAATGACAGCTAGGACCTTTCAGCATGATTTTGAATAGGAAGAATGAAGGTAGAGCCTCTTTACTTTATTTTTGATCTTGGGGCAAATCATTCACTAGTACATACCATGTTAGTTGATTTTTTATAAACGTCCTCTACCAGATTAAGGAAATAAGGAAATTCCCTTGAACTCTGAGTTTGGTGAGAGCTTTTTGCTTGCTTGTTTGTTGAATCAATCACATATGAATTGAATTTTAATACATTTCTTTTCTTACATCTATTGAGATGTTAATATCTTTTTTTTTTTCATGTTTTAGTCTATTACTATGGTGAATTACACTGATTCATTTACAAATGTTTACCCAACCTTAAACTCTTGGGATAAGTTTTACTTGGTCATGATGTATTGTCCTTTCTGTATATTGCTAAATTTAATTTGGTAGTCTTTTGTTGAGGATATTTGTGTCTCTGTTCACGAGAACATTGACAATTTTCTTGTCATCTATTTCCATGACTTTGCTGGGCTCATAAAATCAGTTAGTAAATGTTTTCTCCTCTTCCATAATATGGAAGGGTTTGTATAGAATTGATATTGTTTAGTCATTGGTTATTTGGTAGAAGCTGCCAGTGGAGCCATCTGAGCATGGAGTTTTCTTGGTTAGGAGATTTGTAACTACAAATTTAATATCTTTAACAGATGTTGTAGCTTTTAGTTTGTCTAGTTTTTCTTGAGTTAGCTTTGACAGTTTATATGTTTAAAATAATTTATCCATTTGATCTATGCTGTCAAATTTATGGGGAAGAATTGTTCATAATATTCCCTTATTATCTTTTTATGTTTGTAGTGGTGTCCCTTTATTCAAAATGGATCATCTTAATTAGCCAACTGGAAATTCTAGAAAATAAAAATCTACTAATTGAAATTAAAAGGTTAAACAGCAAATTAAATACACAGGAAAAGAAACTTAGTGAACTGGAAGATACGAGATAGGAGAAAAATCATGGACAACATAACAAATAAAACCAAATATGGGTAGCATAGACATTTTAACAATGTTTATTCTCCCAGAGAAATCTATACCTTCAATGTCAGAAAAACAAAGCTGGGGGCATCACGTTGCCTGATTTCAAGCTATATTACAAAGCTGTGATCACCAAGACAGCATGGTACTGGCACAAAAGCAGACATATAGACCAATGGAACAGAATAGAGAACCCAGATATGGACCCTCAAATCTATGGTCAAATAATCTTTGACAAAGCAGGAAAAAACATGCAATGGGAAAAAGACAGTCTCTTCAATAAATGGTGCTGGGAAGATTGAACAGCCACATGCAGAAGAATGAAACTCGACCATTCTCTAACACCATTCACAAAGATAAACTCAAAATGGATGAAAGACCTCAATGTGAGACAGGAATCCATCAAAATCCTAGAGGAGAACATAGGCAATAACCTCTTTGACATCGCCCACAGCAACTTCTTTCAAGATACATCTCCAAAAGCTAGTGAAACAAAAGCAAAAATGAACTTTTGGGACTTCATCAAGATAAAAAGCTTCTGCACAGCAAAGGAAACAGTCAACAAAACAAAGAGGCAACCCACAGAATGGGAGAAGATATTTGCAAATGACACTACAGATAAAGGGCTGGTATCCAAGATCTATAAAGAACTTCTCAAACTCAACACCCAAAAAACAAATAATCAAGTCAAAAAGTGGGCAGAAGACATGAAAACACACTTCTCTGAAGAAGACATACAAATGACTAACAGATACATGAAAAAATGTTCATCATCATAAGCCATCAGGGAAATTCAAATCAAAACCACATTGAGATACCACCTTACACCAGTTAGAATGGCAAAAATGGACAGGGCAAGAAACAACAAATGTTGGAGGGGTTGTGGAGAAAGGGGAACCCTCTTACACTGTTGGTGGGAATGCAAGTTGGTATAGCCACTTTGGAAAACAGTGTGGAGAGACTATAGACTCTGAGAAACAAACAGGGTTTTAGAGGGGAGGGGGAATGGGTTAGCCCAGTGATGGGTATTAAGGAGGGCACGTACTGCATGGAGCACTGGGTGTTATATGAAAACAATGGATCGTGGATCACCACATCAAAAACTAATGATGTATTGTATGGTGACTAACATAACATAATAAAATTTAAAAAAAAAAGCAAATATGGGAAATATGAAATAGAAGTTGAAACACAGAGGACAGAATGTATGTCTAGTAAGCTTGAATGTATGTCTAGTAAGAATTCCAGAGAAGGAGAATAGATAGAATGGAGAAATGGAAATATTCAAATAGTTAATATTCAATATTTTTCTAGAGGTTAAAAAAGGAATCCACTCTTTTGAAGCCCATTGAGTCCTAAACAGGAAAAATAAAAACAAAATATATACCTAGACACATTGAGGTAAAATGTCAGTACGTCAAAGTACTAAAAGAAATAAAACAACTTTCATCTTAGAATCTATAGCTCTGATAAATTGTCATCCAGAATTAAGTATGAAATAAAGACATTTTCATATATTATTAATACATGTAATACACACATGTTCTTACAGAAAGAAAATTACAAGAAGAAAATTGAATCTAGAACAAAAACATGTCATGTATGAGGAAATAATAAGCAAAGAAATTTATAAATATATTAATCTGTAAAAATGAAAGATTGAGGAGAGAATTTTTTTTAAAGGAGAAGATAGCAATCACATAGACAATAGGAGGAAATGTATGGAGCTAAAATATTCTGAGTTTCTTATATGATTTAAGAGGAGGATAGGGCTACAGACTACTAGAACAGGCTTAGTTAGATAAGTATACATTTATATGTATATAAATGTATTTATACATTTTATGTATACTTAAGTATACATATATAAGCATACACTTAAAAATTTTAAATTTAAAATGTTAATGTTTTAGTTTAAAAGAGGGAAAGGTGACAAAAAATTAAAAATTAAAAAATTTAGATTAAAATCTTTTAATTTAAAAGAGGGAAAGGGGACAACTAAAACAATAGAAACAGAAGGTAACCTTTCCAGATTAGTGGAGGAAAATTAAAGGAATAAATAGAATTTGATGAATCTAATAGGAGGTGGAAAGAAAAAATAAAGTTAGGTTTAATAAAAGTTATGATAAATAAAAAGAAAAAAGTTAAACAATTATTGGATCTATATCAGCAATAACATTAAACATTAATAAAATAAACTTTTAAAAAATATTTTATTTTATTTTTTTAAAGATTTTATTTGAGAGAGAGAGAGAGAGAAAGACAGCAGGAGCAGGGGTGGGAGAGGGGCAGAGGAAGAGAGAGAAGAAGACTCCCCGCTCAGCAGGGAGCCAAACACGGGGATCGATCCCAGGACCCTGGGATCATGACCCCAGCCAAAGGCAGATGCTTAACCGACTGAGCCACCCAGGCGCTCCTAAAATAAGCTTTGTTATTAAAAAAGAAACAGTATAAATTATGAAAGCAGATGGCATAAAATAAAAAACTCTTAAATAATGATGAAGGTATACCTGCAAGTCTTAAAAGAAAGCCGGTGTTATAATTTTAATGTTGGGAGAACCAGATTTGAAGGAAAGCAGTAATGGTATGTCAGTTATTTGCCTAATGTCTCTTAACACCAAATCTGCTCTTGTGCTCTGTGACCCTGGTATGGGGATTCTGCAAGCTACATTTCCCAGATGCTGTTCCAGCTGGTTTCCATGAAGCTTTGCCAATAGATGGCACCAGACAGAGTGAAAGGGATTAGGGATTTCCCATTCTTTCTTCTGTCATTGTGGCACCATCAGTGTCCCTTAGCTTCGGCTTCCATCTTCTTTCAGTGCATTCAGAACCAGTCTTGTCCATTTGTTTTATTAGCAGCCTATGCACCACTTCTGTGGTTTTCTTTCCTGGTGGGATCCTGACTACATAGGTCAGGATAGAAAAGAAATAAAGAGACTCATGCAATGATTATCCATCTGAAAGATATATGTCACTATCCTTTACTTAGTTGATAATAATATCTGATGATATCAACAGCAAAGGCATACTAAAGAATACTGATCAGTTATATGTAGAATACCTCTCATTTTGGGCTTGTCTCATATTTTCTCATGATTAGCTTGAGGTTATACATTTTTTGGCAAGAATACCACAGGAATGAAGTTGTGTTCTCAGTGCCTCATATCAGGAGAGACATGATGTGGTAAGTTTCATCACAAGTGATGTCATTTTTGGAAAGTTAAGGTAGCGGTTAGGTAGTATCTACCAGGTTTCTCCACTGTTACGGTGGAAGTCTTTGACATTCCTATCTGCAAAACTGTTAGAGAACAGCAATCTGAAAAATAATTTGAGTATAGAAGAATTTAAAAATACTACTAAAAATTCAATCTTGTAGACATAATATAGGCCTTGCCCCCTAAAATAATGTACATTCCATTCAAATACACATGAAAAAGTACAAAAATCGGCAATATATTAAGCCACTAAAAAGTCTCTGTAACTTCCGAAAACATGATATCATATAAATCATATGACCTGATCTTAATGCAATGTAATTAGAAATAGATATGTTAGGGTGCCTGGGTGGCTCAGTCAGTTGAGCATCTGATTCTTGGTTTTGGCTCAGGTCACAGTCTCAGGGTTGGGAAATCAAGCCTGACCTTGGGCCCCACGCAGGGTGTAAAGCCTGCTTAGGATTCTCTCTCTTCCTCTCCCTCTGCCCCTCTCCACCCACCCCTACTCTCTCTCAAAAAAAAAAAAAAAAGAAAGAAAGAAAGAAAGAAAAGATGTTGAAAACAAACAAGAAAAGCACTCCTAAATAACTCATAGGTTAAACATAATTTACCTTATAAAATATTTAGAAACAAACAACAATAAAAGCACCGTATATTAAAACTTGTGTGAAATACCTGGAGGGTAATTTATCATGTTAAATAGATATTTTAGAAAATAAGGAAAATTGAAAGATTGAGTTTTTTTTTTAAAACTAGACTACAATTAAATTTTCCTTTTCCCAAATAGAGAGTAAAACAATGGAAAAAAATAGAAACAATCAGGAATTAATTACACAGAAAGCAGAGAAACAACATAAATTACCAATAAAGGCAAAATATGGATTTTTTGCAAACAACAAATAAATATTGATAAAATTGATCAAATGAAAAAGAGAGAAGGTGCAAATAAATTACATAGAATGAAAAAGCAACATCAGCACAGTTTTTGTAGAGTTGAAAAAAAAGCATAAGGAAATACTAGAATAACTTTAAACTCAATAAAATTTAAAACCTAAAATAAATGGAGAATGTTTTAGGAAAAAATATAAATTCCAATATTCTTTAAGACATAACAGAAAACAAGAAATTGAATTGGTAAAAAAGTTCTCCCTTCCTGCCACCTAGCCCAAAAAGGACCAAGCTGAAGTTGTTCTATGAATTGTACTAAATTTTCAAAGAATCAATAATGCACATCTTAGAGTTTCAGAGAACAAATTAAAAGAGCCAAAGCTACCCAACCTAAATTTGACATTAGTATAAGCTGATACCAAAACCAGGTAAGGGTACTATGCAAAAATGCAATTAGAGATTAATACATTTAAGAAAATAGAAGCTAAATCATAAACAAAATGCTTGCAAATCAAATCCAGGAGTATTTTTAAATAATTTACTTTGAATAAGTATGGCTTACTATAGTTATATGAAACAAATATTTAACATTATATTATTCATGAAATATCCCACATTAGCAAGTTGTAAAAAATGTGATCATCTCAATAGGAACAGCAGAAAGATGTATTCATGATAAAAAAGCTAAAATAACTAGTTGTAGGAGGTAATTTCTTCAAACTGGTAAAATATTAGAGGCAGTCTCTTTGAAACCCCTCACAAGGATACTTTCAATATCTGTTCTCTCTACAGTAATATAACTACTAGTTTTTAGAGTGGACCCATGGCTGCCTATATGGCCCAGCCTCTCTGTCAAATGGGTATAATAACTATGCCCATTCTTGGAAGTGTTTTAGAAATGATGTGTGTAACTTTTAAGGTACATCTTTAAAGGGAGGGAGCACATCTCATTTTTTGATTCTTAGGCTTTTCTGCCTACTGAGCTAGACGTGTAGTTATGAATCATTCGGAAACATATAGATGAGAGCAGCCTCCTAAAAATGGCAGAGCAACCCAGTAAAACCATGTTGGTCTCTGACACCATGGAGTCATTATACCAATTCTTGTAGGTATTCTATTTTATTTAAAACCACTGATTTTCTTTAAATCTCTGTTATAGCTGTTGAACTTAAATTCTTACTAATATGCCCATTTTTGCTACTTCCATTCACTATTTTACTGGAGGTTTTGGACAGTGAAATAGAAGAGAAAGTAATAACTGATATAATTTCCATACAACAATTTCTACACAAAATCTAAGACAATCTTCAGACAAACCGGTTACACTAGTAAAAAAGCTCAGCTAGGTAACTGTTTATAAGACCAACAGGAAAACACTAACCATAAACCCATAACAAACCAACTGGAAAACGTTATTAAGAAAAAGCTGCTTCATAATAAAAGGAAACCCCCAAAGTGCTCTAACACTAAATATAATAAAACAATCAATGATTATTATATTGAAAACTATGAAAGAATACCAAATTATTTTAAAGTACATAGCAGGAGACCAGTAAATGAATTGATAGATTACATTCATGAATGAAAATATTAAAAAAGGAAAAACATTACTTCTTCTTCAATCAAGCAATAAATTCAATATAATTTAAACAAAAGCTCTAACAGCATATTTTGTGGAGTTTGATTGGCCAAACCTAAAAACCTTTTGGAAGTTCATGGCTATATGATATACTAGATATGTAGGGAAGTATTGAGATATGTTTGGAAAGAAAAACCCAACAACATAAGGATAATAGTTAATCCTGAGGAGGATGAATGGAATTGAAAAATATTAAGG
This sequence comes from Mirounga leonina, assembly GCF_011800145.1. NCBI lineage: Eukaryota > Metazoa > Chordata > Mammalia > Carnivora > Phocidae > Mirounga > Mirounga leonina. The sequence goes on from NW_023270305.1 coordinate 55,264,030, forward strand.
AATTCCAACTGTCTCTGTAACATTTTCTTTTAAAAATATCTGCAGAAAATATGTCAAAATATGTTTATTCATTCTATGTGTTGAGTTTATACATATTTGTAATATTATTCTCTCTCCTTTTCTAGATACTTGGAATATATGATAAAAGAAATTCTGGCTGCAATGTAGAGATACCTTAAAAATTCTATTAACTTTAAGACTTCTGGGTAGCATAATTGAATTGTGGAAATCCAAATTTTAATACAAATCAGAATTTAAGTCTTACATGTGACCATTTGGGGTCCATCAGGCAGCAATTACATTGGTCTTTCCAGCAATTGACGGGGGGATCCGAGAACATGTGGATGAGGGCAGTACCCTAAGAATGGCAGGGCAACCAGATGCAACCACCTTGGTCTCTGAGACCATGGAGTTATTATACTAGTTCTCATAGTTATTCCATTTTATTTTAACCACTGATTTTCTTTTAAATCTCTGTTATAGCTGTTGAACTTAAATTCTTACTAATGTGGCCACTTTTACCACTTCTATTCAGTTTCCCCTTCCTTATTTGCTATGCCTATTTGCTATCATTTCAGCATAATTCCTTGTCAATACATGCTTCTTCATTAAAAATGGATTAAGAGATATTCCTATAAATGAAGTAAACCAAATGTTCTTCCTGGCAACTAAATAACTTTATGCCCAAAACTAAATTGTATGTAGACTAACACCGAGCATTTACTATAATTTTTTATGTAATAATTTTGACCATAATTATTTTGACTCCCTCTTGTATCCAATATTGAACTGTGAACAAAGTAAGTTGATTCTTTTAGATTAAGTTCTGTTAATATTATAAAAGTTCTTGAGTATTAGTTATTATTGAACAGATTAAATAAAATACTGCATTACCATATAGCAGACTTGTTAAAAAAAATAAGTATCAGTAAAAACAAGAAGTCCCTCCAAAAAAAAAAAGGGGAATTTAGGTAAGAGGCAACACTGTGTTCTAATCTGTATTTTCAAATGCTTTTTTTTTTTTTTCTTTTTAAAATCGGGTTTAGGGGCGCCTGGGTGGCTCAGTTGGTTAAGCGACTGCCTTCGGCTCAGGTCACGATCCTGGAGTCCCGCATCAGGCTCCCTGCTCAGCAGGGAGTCTGCTTCTCCCTCTGACCCTCCCCCCTCTCATGCTCTCTCTATCTCATTCTCTCTCTCAAATAAGTAAATAAAATCTTAAAATAAAATAAAATAAAATAAAATCGGGTTTACATTTCAAGTCATGCCAATTTGTTCGGTATTGTGATTTTAGTTAACATTTGGGTTGCTTCTAGTATCCTGTGAATAACTTTGAAATAAACATTGAAGTTCTTTATGTGTTTTCTGCATTTAGGAGGATGGCCCTAGATATATCCGAAAAGCAGATTTATTAGCTCAAAGGTTTGAATATTCTTAGAACTCTTTATTTGTACATCCAAATAGCTTTTTAACTGAAAAATTCTATTTACATGGCTATCTCAAATGATTGATATTATTAATTTCATTATACAATTGCTGACACAGTATATAGTATTTGAGAAAATATTTGATAATTTAATAAAATATATCTTCATTACTCAAATTTTCATCTGTTTGATAGCAAGTTGATCATTTTCATATATTTGTTAGTTGACTTAATTTTTGTGAGTTTTGTTGCTTTTAATAAAGGATTAAGTAGAATCACATTATTTCAGTAACAATTGCATAATTTCCTTATATAGCAGTTATTAACCCTTTGTTATGTTTACTGCATGGTTTCTCCACTCTTAATTTTGGTTACATTTTATGCTGTAGCTTAAATATTTTACATAGTCAATTTTTTTCATTTTTAATCTGTGATTAGTTTCTCATCCTCAAGCATGTAAAATCCTTTCCCTTCTAATAAGCATTTACATATTTTCCAAACATTTATGATAGTTCCACTTCCTAAATTTTATAATTTATTAGATATATCTTAAAGTGGTGAAATTTTGAAATTAACTTTTTAAAAATAGTCAAGCAATTGTTCCAGTAGCACTTGCTGACTAAATCTTCCTTTTTCCATCTATACATTTTCTAATGAAAATTTGATTTTTCTGATTATATAAGTAAAAAGATAATATTTTATTTTTCCATATTATTCCTATATTATTAAATGTTATTTCATAATATGGGTTTGATTTTCTTTATACTATTTTATTGGATGGATGTAGAATATTTTTAAGTGATTTCCTCTATCAGATATCTATCACACTCCAGCAAGAGAGTTCTTTTTCTATGATATGCTTTTAATATCCAGGAAATTAGAGCATAAGATAACAGACATGCATAATAACTTAATGACTTTTTTAAATGAATTGTTTGATTCATTTTGTTAACAATTTTAATAAAAATTTTCAGTTTTCTTTATATAAGTCATATGTATTTTTATTTAAAAAAAAAAGTTTGCTCCTGAATGTTATGTCTTTCTGCTACATTTAAAATAGAATCTTTTAATTATATCATCTAGTTTGCTTTTGCTGACAGGTAGGAAAGCTATTGTATTTTAAATGCTTATTTAATAATGATCTCTTTTAATAATATTAATACTTTTTTGTTGTTTTTCTTGGGGTGCTTTGGTAAATAGTAATGTTAACCAAAAAAAAAAAAATCTCCTTTTCAAAATGTATGTCTCATTATTGTCCTTATCTAATTGGATTGACTGTGACTTCAAGGACAATGTTAAACATTGTCCTGAGCCATCTGTTTTTTCCCTGACATTCAAGAGATTTAATTCCACGTGTCACTTAGGAAGTATATTGGGTTGAGATAGTCTTTATTATGTTAAACAAGGATCCTTCCTTCTCTAGTTTGGTAAGAAGGATTCATTTTATCAAACTTTTAAAAATGCTTGGCAGAGTTAACTGTTAATATAATGCCTTTTAGCACTTAAGACAATTAGATGGTTTTTATTCTCTTACCAGAGATAAATTATATAGATGCATTTCCCACTGTTGCATTTGAGAAATGACCTACTTGGTCACTGAGTATTTTTCTCTTAATATATTTAAAACACTTTGCTAGCATTTTATTTAGGAGAGTTTTTTTGTTTTGTTTTTTGCATTTCCAGTGATACAGGGGGTTGTACTGCAAATTTGTTTGTTTAATTTTTGTTAGGTTGCCATATCCAGTTGTTCTTGCATTTCTTTATGTATTTATGTATTGGTTTATTTATTTAGCCTAGAGCGTCCACCTTGCTCTTTATTCAAATGCAGCAATTATTCATTTGTACTTTAACATTAGGCTCTAAAAAAATACATTTAGACAATACATTGACACTTTGTCTATGGCTGGTTTGGTGCTTTGACAGAAGAATGAGTAGTTGTGACAGAGACAGTAGGGACGGTACGGATAATATCTACTATCTGGCCCTTTAAAGGAAAAGTTTGCCCGCCCTTACCTTACAGTATCATCTAAGCAGGAATCCCGTGGCAACGCCAGTGATCTTTTCTGATGTTTCCTGTTAAATTAATTAAACAAGAAGCCCGTTAGACTGAGATGGCTCAGATGCCCTGGTGACATACTAAGCAAACCAAACCCTCAGCCTGTCAATGTCTCAAGGTTAGGAAATCTAAATTCTAAAGACAACCAATCGCAAACAGCCAACTAAGCTGGAAGCTACAGCCAGTACAGTAATTTCCTTACTTTGCTTCTGCACCTTCTCTATGTGTCTTTCCCCTGTTTCTTTTCTGCAGAAGGCGCATAAAACCATTTCCGGTTTGGCACTGCCCTGTTTGAATACAGTATTGCTCAAATAAATTTTTAAGAATTTTAATATGCCTCCGGGCGCCTGGGTGGCTCAGTCAGTTAAGTGTCTGACTTGGGCTGAGGTCCTGTCTCGAGGTGCTGGGATCGAGCCCTGCATTGGGCTCCACGCTCAGTGAGGAGTTTGCTTCTCCTTCTCCCTCTGCTTCTGCCCCTCCCCCCACTGGGGCTCTCTTTCTCTCTCAAATACATAAAAATCTTTTTTTATAAAAGGAAATTTAATATGCCTCAAGTTATCTTTTAACATCCCTATCTCAACTAATGCAACTCCATCAATGCAGTTATATCAAAATTGATGACTTTATCTTTGATTGGCTGATTTTGTGTTAAGTTATGATCAGGGAAGTAAGAGGCTAATGATTGTTATCTCAACTACTGGGTAACTCCGGAAGAAAGGATTTAGCATATTCCGAGAAGTAGAACATTGGAACACCAACTTTTTCTATAAATGTCACTTTTTCTTCTTCAATATTATTACAGTTGGTATCATAATGTTTAACCTTCCAAATTTTCATTATGTTTGTTATTGTAACAATTATTTCAGTGAAGACTTTTTTTATTGATCAACATGTATTTGTATGGCATTGCATATGCTCTCCTTTTCGGGTTCTCCTTCCCTCTTATTGATAGTAAACTTTTCAGCAACAGCAATGAATACCAAAACACGGTGTTAAAGGGGGACAAATACTGTCAATCTAGAATCCTACATTATTAGTAGTTTCCTTCTATTCCTTTTGTTTCATTTCCTTTCTACTTATGTGATAGTTTGGCAGGGTGTGTGTTAGTCAGAACAATGGCTTCCCAAAGATGTCTGTGTCCCAATCCCTGAAATTTATGAATGTATTACCTTACGTAGAAAAGGGGACTCTGCAGATGTGATTTAGGCTAAAGACCCTGAGATGGGAAAATTATCCTGGCTCATCCATGTGGGCTCAATCTAACCAAATGAGTCCTTACAAGTGGAGAAACTTTCCTGGCTGATGTCAGAGGAAGAAGTGAATGTGGAAGAGGGACATAAGAAATGCAATATTGATGGTTCTAGAGATGGAGGAAGGGCCAAGAACAAGATAACAAATTTGTATTGGTTTAAGCCACAAAGTTTGTGGCAACTTGTTATGGCAGCAGTAGAAAACTAACATACAGAGTATATAAAAATCTAGCTTGACTTTAAAAATAAATTTTATCACTACTTCATTATCTTTCTGCACTTATTGTTGCTCCTAAAAAGTTTACCGTCAGTCTCATTTTGTGTAGCACTTTTATGTGTTTGAAACATGATTAATTTGGGGGGAATAAGCCAAAGTTTTAGCTCAGCTACTGATCTTATCTAGAATACCTTGGTTTAAAACATCTAACTTTGTTATTAATTTCTCGGTAGCAGGTTATTTTTCTTATTGCGATTAGTTATTGTTTGCACAAGTTCTACTTTTCAAAATTTTAGAGGATTTTTTTAGGCCTAAAATATGATGACATACTTTTGCAAATAACTTGTGCAACACGATATATAAATAACATATATTCTCTATAGTTTATGACATATTGTAAAACTCAGTTAAATAAATGTTATCAATTGTATTATTTAAATTGTCTTTATTGGTTTCTTGGTCCACCTGATTCTTCAATCTGATACATGTTAATTCTTTGACTGTAAGTATATATATATGTATGTATATATACATATATATATTTTAGTCTCTTGGTGTAAGTATAATAGCTTTTGCTTTATGTCTTTTGATGCCATTGTTCATTGAATAAGGGTTGACTATTGTTATATCTTCAATGTAGATTACAATTCATGATTTTCTGCCCTTATTAACTCTTCTACCTACTTTTTAATTCATTTTGCTGTTTGTTTTTTTGTTTCATAGGTAGCTGGTTCCTTAAAAAATTTCAGTGTTTCTTGGGGCGCCTGGGTGGCTCAGATGGTTTAGCGTCTGCCTTCAGCTCAGGTCATGATCCCAGGGTCCTGGGATCCAGCCCCACATCGGGCTCCCTGCTCAGCAGGGAGTCTGCTTCTCCCTCTTCCTCTGCCTCTCCCCACTGCTCCTGCTCTCTCTCTCTGTGTCTCAAATGAATAAATAAAAAATATATATATATAAAAAAAATTTCAGTGTTTCTTATTTAATGATAAGAATATACAGCTACAGGGCGCCTGGGTGGCTCAGTTGGTTGAGCGACTGCCTTTGGCTCAGGTCATGATCCTGGAGTCCCAGGATCGAGTCCCGCATTGGGCTCCCTGCTCAGCGGGGAGTCTGCCTCTCCCTCTGACCCTCCTCCCTCTCGTGCTCTCTGTCTCTCATTCTCTCTCTCTTAAATAAATAAATAAAATCTTTAAAAAAAAAAAAAGAATATACAGCTACAAATCTTCTCTAATATGCCTCTGCCTTTAACCCACAGAATTCGTTATGACATGCTCAAATTCTCATTGGGTTGTAAAGAGCCTGTACTTTTAACTGATTTTTTAGAAGAAATTCTTTTCTATTTCCAAGAGATTAGATTTATATTTTATATTTAAGTCTTTGTTCTTTGAAATATAATAAGAAAATATGGCCCATCCACTTTCTTCAGCTTAATGGGATTTTGCTATAGGTCCTAGCATACAGGCAAACTGTAAAAAATAACCCGTGGACATTTGATAAGTATGTCTATTCTGTGGTAGTTGGTTATAGAATTATAATTATTAATAAATTAAGACAGACTTTTATGATTAATTATATTTTGTATATCTACTTGATCTGATAATTTCTGAGACAAAGGTATAAAATATTTCTTTATGATTAAAGCTCTGTTAGTCCCTCCTATTTTCTTCCCAGCAGAAAGAATAGTTTTAAATAACTGTAAAATCCTCATATGGTTTTTTTGTCGTACTTAGAATAAAGTATAAACTTTTGCTCTTACTTTACCAAGGATTCTTTTAGTCTATAGACAACACTTAGTTCTTTCCTCAGAGAGTTTGCACATGATACTCTAATTTTCTAGAATATTTCCACCTCCTCACCTCCCACTCATTTACCTTGTTCTTGGCATCTTTGCTTTCTGCCTACTTCTCATCATACATTTTCAGGTATTTAAATGTTCCTTCCCCATATAAGCCCTCCCAGAACTAAAATGAAGAACAGTTTTCATAGTGAAATTCTTTTTCTTTTTCTTTTTTTCTGCTAGCTATTGGCCTCAGCTACTCTGAACATAAAGATTGCTCTGTGACTTTTGGGTATATATATCTGCCAAGAAATGAGAGCCTCTCAGGGAGTTATCCTTTCTTTCTTTATCTTTTAATTTCAACACTTGGAACCAATATGCTCCTTTGCAATTTTAATCATCTCTGCATCATGTCTTCCAGAAAATTCTAACATTTACTGTTTCTTTGATGGCCCACTTCATAGTTTTACAGTGCTGCTAGACCATTATTATTTTGCATTTCTTTTCCTTTTAATTTATTGAGAGGTGAGGAGGTAAGAGAGGTAAATATGTAAGCAGAATTCATTATATAGAAATTCAAATTTTAAAAGCTATAAAACCCCTTAAGGAATGGGTATTAAATGACATATGGGCAAGTGCTTTTCAGCCTATTTTGAGTACATATATTCAAATTTGATATACTTGTATTTTATATTAATTTGTTTCTTATTAATCAACACTTGTTGATTTGGAATACATTTACTTGTTAATAGGAGATCATACTTTTTAATATATTTTGTAGTTAAATTTGCTTGGCCCTTAAAGATATGAAAAGATGCTCAAATTTGTTCATAATAAGAAAAATGCCAATTAAAATTACACTGAATTATTATTTCTCCCCTATCAGGTTGGCAAAAATCCAAAAGTTTGACAACAGTTGGCAAGGCTGTGAGGAAATAGGCACTCTTATATATTGCTTGTGGTAATACAAAATGGTACAACCCCCATGGAAGAAAATTTGGCAGCATCTAACAAAACTATATAAATATTTAGCCTTTGACCCAGAAAGCTCATTTCTAGGAATCTATCCCAAAGATATTCTGGAAAAACATGAAAAGATATATGCATAAGGCTATTTACTAGAGCATTATTTATAGTAGCAAACACTGGAAAGAACCCAAATGCTCACCAATTGGTGTCTGATTGAATATGAACTATTGTACATTCATACAATGGAAATATGTGGCTATAAAAACAAATGAGGAATATTTTTATATACACATATGGAATAATTCTCAGTATGTATTTTTAATTGAAAAAGAAAAATAAGTTGGAAAAAACTGTACGATTATCTACAGGGCAGAGAAAGAAATAAGAACATAGATATTGAAGATAAAAAACTTGTATACCTTGTTTTATAGATTTCACTTTGTACTCATGGATGTATTTTACATAAAATTTTAAAAATCAAATCAAAATTAAAACAATACAAAGTTAAAAACAAAATTAAAATTAAACAAATAAATCTAACTGTATTGAATTGGTGGCATAACTACCCAGAAAATAATTAATGCAAGAGACTTTAAAATTTAGTAAACTGACTGAACTTTCTTAGTGGTTTATATCCTAAAGACCAAAAGAACAGAAAAAAACTAAACTGTTCTTGGTAATCTACTCTTGCTTTTATTCTGTAACTCTTATGTGTATAGTAGGATAAAGCAAGTACATCAATGTCATCAGGAACTAGAAGTTTTGGTATAAGACACAAGAGATGTAGATACAAGATTAAGGAAGTTAAAAATTCTGAAAGTCTAGGCTTAAATTAGAAACATCAATATGATGTCATATGTATTTTATCTTAAAACAAAACAAACCAAAAGCAAACATATTTTCTAGATTTGTCTAGCAAAAAGTCTAGAAACAATAAGTAACCCAAGGGTAATGAGCACCACAATGTCCAAAGTGTGGTCCCTAAGTACCATTTCCCAATAAGTAAACAAAGGCTCCTTTAAAAAATGGCTGAATCCACATCTGAGGCAGGAAATATACAAGATAACCAGGCAGGCAGTGGATACCTCCATGGCCAGCTTCCAGTAAAAACCTTGAATACTGAGTTTCTAGTGAGCTTCCCCAGTATATGACATTTTATGTGTGCTATCACTTGTTATGAAGTGAGTAATGTGTTAATCCATTCAGAGAGGGCTCTTTCAAGTTTGTGTCTTGTTTCCTCTAGACTTCACCCTGTGTGCTTTTTCCCTTTATAGACTTTTCTTTGTATTTTCTTGCTGTAAGAGATCATAGCCTTGACTATGAGTATATGCTGAGTCCTATGAGTTTGTCTAGTGAATCATTGAATCTGAGGGTGGTCTTGAGGACCCCAACACAAAGACTCTATACCTCATCACCAGTCTACAGGAAATATATGGAATAGAAGAACATGTAAATGATACCACAGGAATGCAATCACCAGAGTACAGAATATGGAAAGCTCTGTAGTTTCTTTAACAAATAAATTGCTAGAAAAGCAAAAAAAAAAAAAGAAGAAGAAGAATTCTACTAATTAAAAGAAATTTTTGAAACATTTACAGATGAAATGAACCAATGTTTGGAACTGGTTTTAAAGTAATTCAATGGGGGGTTGTGAAAGAGAGAACACAGTTGGATTATAGAGGAAAACAGATTGCTTATAAATTGATATTTGTTAAAATTTAGTAATGGGTTTAAATATATTTACTATATTTTATAATAAAATTTGTAAGACATTTACTATATAATAAAATCTTAAACTTAAATTTAATATAATTTAAAAACTAAAGATTTGAAATTGTATGTGCTAATACTTTATTTATTTTTTAAAGATTTTATTTATTTATTTGAGAGAGAGACTGAGAGAGAGAGAGCATGAGAGGGGGGAGGGTCGGGAGGGTCAGAGGGAGAAGCAGACTCCCTGCCGAGCAGGGAGCCCGATGCGGGACTCGATCCAGGGACTCCAGGATCATGACCTGAGCCGAAGGCAGTCGCTTAACCAACTGAGCCACCCAGGCGCCCAATACTTTATTTTTTGTTTATGTTTATAGGTGAGGTTATCTCCAATTTTTCTTTTTTATCATTTTAATTGCTTTTAATATTAAATTTATATCTGCTTCATGTTTTTCTCTATGCTCTAAGAAAAATATATATTAAAAGAAGAATCTGTTCCTTGAAGATCATTTGAACCAGGGTTCTTTTTCATCAGAAATTCTTTAATATGTGTATATAGTTTTTGTTGTTTATTTTTGTTTTACACTGATACTTCTTTTGCAACTATGCAATATTTTATATTTTAACAGAAAATTCATTTAAAAAATTTCTGATTTTAAAGAAATACCCGCATTTTCACAAAGAAACATACTTTGGTATGAAAAAGTATGTATACAAGTATATATCATATATATACACATTTTGTATATATGTATATAAATGTATATATACATTTTATATATTTTAAATGCATGTGTATACTTCATACATTTCCTTTATCATTTGTAATTGTTCCATCGTCCCTCCCTCACTCAAATAAGCCTGAGATTCTGGACCTTGGTTACAGAGGATAGACTATAGGATTACGTGAAAACGAAAATAGGTAAGGGGAAAACTGAAATTGGAACACGTTCATACCCAGGGGTCAATGAGATTCCTTTAAAGTGAAGCAGAAAGACTCAAGCATATAGAAAGAAAACATGACAAAGCCCCAGCTAACTCAATGGAAGAAATCAGCTCAAGGCTTTTGTTTTTAAACTTCCTCAGTTTTCCTGTTTCACATTTCATGTGTCTGTTATTTGATATTATTTCCTTTCTCCTGATTTCCTTAGGACTTCTGGAAGTGCTCTCTCTAAATTCCTGAAACATAACTTTAATTAATTTAATTTTTGCTCTCTTTCTTTAATAAAGGTTGCATATGAGATGCAAATTTACTTTTGACACACCCCTAGTTCCATCCCAAGAGTCTGAATATATAAATAACATTCAGTTTCACGATTTCCTAACTTGTTCTTACTTTTTAAAATCAGTAATGTGGGGCGCCTGGTTGCTCAGTTGGTTAAGTGACTGCCTTCGGCTCAGGTCATGATCCTGGAGTCCCGGGATCGAGTCCCACATCGGGCTCCCTGCTCGGCAGGGAGTCTGCTTCTCCCTCTGACCCTCCTCCCTCTCATGCTCTCTGTCTCTCATTCTCTCTGTCTCAAATAAATAAATAAAATCTTTAAAAAAAATAATAATAAAATAAAATAAGATCAGTAATGTGAATGAAATAATAGCTCACAACTTATTTCCCACTTGATCTGTAATTAGGTAAATACACTTAAATTTTCAAGTGTTTGACGTTCAAAACCATTCTCAAATAGTATTTATTTGTAAATCAAAAACAAAATAATGTTGACTTCATCAAATAGAAGATGAAGACTGTGTACGTTGCTCTACTTTTTTAGCACTTCATCGTCTTGATTTTTGTCATCTTGATCCCTTTTTTCCTTCATAATAGACATATCTATAAATTTTGTCCTTTATGTTCTATTTTTAGTTACACTTCTCACAATTATTTAGGCTAGCATTTTCCAATTTGTGACCCTCAAAACACTTTGTTCTATAATATGTTAACAAGTGTCCTAAAAAAAGGACTCTTTTTCAGTAAGGCTAGCTTAGCAATGCAGAGGTAAATACAACTACATTGGTATCCTTATTTAAAGACATCTTAAGAAGACTAATATAATCATAAATATTATGAGTTATCTATAGGAAGCTGCATTATGCAGAACTTCCCATATTGTACAACTATGGAACCCATTTTAAAGCCTGGAACATTTTTAACATTCTATGATATCAATGTTTTTTCAACAGGACAATACCGTCTTGGGCTAGCTCTAGATTTTTAACCAATATCAATGCTCACTCACAGTCAAATCTGCCATTTCTTCCTCATTATCCAGTTTTTGATTTTGATTAATCTCCTGGTAATCTGGAGCAAATCTTCAATTTTTATGTGTGTGAAAAGTACAAAGTGGTATATTTTCTGAAACACTGCTTATTTTAAAATGATGTTCACATAATAGCAACAGCTTGATTGGGTATAAAATTCTTGAATCATAACTGTTTCCTCTCAAAGCACCACAAATTTTATTTTCTTCAGAGACCAATTTAGCTGTCTTCCTCTTTAGTGAATCTAACTTTATACTTAAGAAGCAAACAGTTTGGGGACACCTGGGTCGCTTAGTCAGTTAAGCATCTGCCTTCGGCTCAGGTCATCATCCCAGGGTCCTGGGATTGAGCCCCATGGTGGGGCTCCCTGCTCAGTGGGGAGTCTGCTTCTCCCTCTCCTCTGCTCCCCCACCTTGTCTGAGCTCTCTCTCTCAGATAAATAATTTTTTTTTTTAAAAAAAGGTAGCAAACATTTTGTCAGAGTATGTCTAGGTAAATATCTCTTTCATTTATTTTTCCTGAGTCATATGGTAAGCCTCCTCAGTTTCTAGATTCAAAACTTTTTATATGAGAAATGCTTTCTTTTCCTGCCTTAATTATTTAACTCAGCTTGGGTTTCCTCCTATTCCTATTATTTATAGTTTGTATATTTGTTCTTTTCCTTAATTATTTTTTTCTCACATGATTTACATTGGTTTATCCTTTCCTTCAGCCTACTAGGAGTACTACTGTTCATGTCTGTGCACTGAGGATTCAAATTTTCTGCAGCTTTAAGTAGTCTCTTTGGGTGTCTCTGATATTTGGCTACTGCAGTTTTATTTTGGGTAATTTCTTCCTATAATTTTTTCCTTCTCATCTCAACATGCGTTTATTATTTAGTCTCTTCTTATCTATAATTTACCCCATCATGGTAGGCTCTACTTGTGCAGAGATAATGTTCTTTTACATGCTAGGATGTCCCTTCTCTTCTTTCGTGTTAATTTTAAGCCCTGTATTTGTTGTTTTGGGACTCGCTCTTGAATAAAGAAATACCTTCTTAGGGGATGTTCAGAATGAGGGAATTTTTCCCAATTCCCTTTTAATTCATTACTGGTCAAATCCTTAGTTTCCTCTTTCTTTTCAACATGTTTATTGAAGGCTGATTACTAAAGAAATTCTAAGAGGCCCTCTAAGATAGTAGCTGGGAAAACAAAACAAAACAACCATCAGGACAAAGTGTTATTGTGGAGCGAGAAGATTCTTACTCAGCCAGCTTTTATTTTTTGGAGAGGAGAGGGAGATAAGGTTGCTGGGCATCTCATTCCTTATCTTAGTTTTGCCCTCAACTTCCTATTTGGACTTTCAGTTTTCCTAAAGTGAAATAGGATTTCTTTACTGTCCTCATAGCTCAATTTACTATTTTTGAAGAGGAAGCAATTTCTTGGGAAAATGAAGTAATCTGTTGTCTTTTATGATAAATAAAAGACATGCTCCATTCCTAAGGCCTTTCCAGTCATGGGGGATATTTTCTCTGAGAGAAATGGAAACCTCTTTCTGGAATCAATGTTCACTTACCTGCAACTTCTAAGAGCACTTCCTTCCAGGGAATGAATGCCTAGCAGTTATATTGATCCATTTGCTGCTTGGAAGAGGGATTCCCCCTACTTACTCTGTGTAAAAATAGTAGTTAGGCACCATGGAGATCTGTGGAAGGGCTGCTTAAATTGGGTAACCCCTCACATTCTCTTTTTTAAAGTAAACTCTATGTTCATGGTGGGGCTTGAACTCAGGACCGCAAGATCAGAGTCACATGCTCTACCAACTGAGTCAGCCAGGCACCCCTCAGATTCTTGATATATCATACCTATAATAGATGAGAAACATAATTAATTATGGGAAAGATAATTTTACCGTTTCAGAATGCTGTCATGTATCCAAAAGATGGGATTTTCCTTGTAAAATATATTCAGTAATTATTTAAAAACTATGTTGATGTTGACTTTTTGTTGTTGACATTTTAAAGTAAATTCAAAAGATGGGTTTCCCAGTACTTTCACTTAATCATTTTCCTGAATTTAAAATTAATAATTTTCTTTTGATAAGGAGAGTATGTATATGATACCCAAATATATGCACTTTTGATTGGTAAATATTTGAGATTGGTTTACATCTTTTATATATTAATAAATAAAAAAACTAAAGACTCAGTTTTTCCAAGTTGGAATGTGTTCTATTTTTCACATTTGTTATTCTGGTATTCCTCAGTTATATTCAGAAACTTTCAAATGTTAACTACTACCCAAGTGAGTTTTCCATTTTGTATGTATTATAAATAACGAGTTAGGAACATTTATTCTGAATATCCTAAACCATAATCCTTCAATTCATTCCTAATTAGAATAAGTATTTCTATTTGTTTAATATAAACTTGACAATAGAAAAATCCCCATAAATTAGTAATTTTGTCTTAAAATAATTAAAAATAATTCCATAAGTTGTATGGTGACAGATGGTAGCTACACATGGTGAGTATAGCATAACCTATAGACTTGTCGAATCACTGTATTGCACACCTGAAACTAATGAAACATTATGTATCAACTATACTTCAATAAAAAAAAAAATCCCGCCGGATTGATAACTGTTGTTCTTGTGTTATTATTTTAATCTGTTTTCATTTGTCTCAAGAATTATTCAACCTTGGGGCACCTGGGTGGCTCAGTCTGTTACGCTTCTGACTCGATTTTGGCTCAGGTCATGATCTCGTGGTCATGAAGTTGAGCCCTCCTTTGGGCTCCACGCTCAGCAGGGAGTCTGCTTGAGATTCTCTCTCCCTCCCCCTCTGCTTACCCGCCCCTCAAATAAATAAATAAATATGTTTTAAAAAAGAATTCTTTAACCTCGATTACTGTGCTTTATTTTCTCTGAAAATCCTTTGTACCTGTACTTTCTATAGTTATTTGATTAAATAATGGAGAAAGCACCTTCTAGAATTCCATGGAATTTGTCATCATGAAAAAACCATTAGACAATAATATTGTTTAGATTTTGGAACTGGACTTATGCCAAGTGAACTAAACCTGAAGGCAGCCATTAGAGTCTGCAACCCCCTCCCATACAATTTATTACCTGTACACTTACTTCCCCCTTATCTCTGTCTCATGATACAAATAAATTATTTAGATGTTATGTGGGGAAATTAAGTTGGTCAAGGTGACCACTGTGTTGCTACTAGCTTGTTTGCTGCTTGCTGCAAAATGTGCTGAGCCCTTGGCCTTATTGTCCTCAGCTGCAACCCAACCTCCTGTGTCAGAGCATTTATCTGTCCATCATGATGCCCATGGCAGTTGAGGGACAAGGGGAACCCATGGTACCACAATGACACTGAGTAATAAACCATCTTATCGTGATGCTGTATATTTTTGGCCAACTATGGACTGGTAACAGGTTTACTCCTTGCTATCCTCTGTGAGGCTGGGGTTGCTTCTGATGGAGTTTTTAAAGCTGCTGAATGTATATCTGTTGTCTTAACCCAAAATAACTTGGAAGTAGGTAAAAAGGAGTGAAAATCAAAGGCTTGGTAGGGATATAAAGTATTGTGTAACTCTAGTGCATGTATTGAAATGTACTTTACATTAATGAAATTAATGAATCTATTCATAATTGCTAGTAGGGGTGTGGTGAGATCACATCCAGCTGGTCATAATTTTGACAGGGCCTCCATGCTGGATCCCCTCAGTCCAGAGTCTGGGTCTCAGCCTTAGAATCTCATGAAATGGGTGTTGTCATATACTGAGAGTGGGCGGGGGGGAGGGGGCTCTCATGGGTGAACTTATACTATTAAAGATCACGTCTAAACCAGAGACAGAGTTCATTCATTTATTACCAGATACCCTTTCTGGAGAGAGTCATGCTAGTATTTGCTAAGCAGGAAAGGCCCCTGCCCCTTCATCAAGAAGCCAATTCTAAATCAAAAGACTGCTCTGTACGGTTAGATGCAGAGCAAAGGAGGATGGAAGTAAGTGAGGCTTGAAGAAACACCTCATCTCACTTCTTGGTGCCCCAGTTGCTCTGGTTACTAGGCATTGCTGACTGACACATTCCTGTTTTTGAAATTTCTTGCTCCTATTTTTCTATACTTCTACTGCCTTCCACTTCTGTTCTCTTAATACACCATTTTTCTTGGCTGTGCTATTATAAAATATTTAGCTATTTCCCCATTAAAGTATTTTTGGAATGAGGCTGGGAAAATGAGTATCTTCAGCTAAGGTCTCACTCTTAGCTGTGGAGCCTCCAGTCTTTTTCAGATGACTTTGCAAATATCCTATTTCATCTTTGTGTGTTTGTTATATTGGTATAATAATTATCAGCTTTAGAGATATCTTAATGTTATAAGTATATTATATACCAATAATTAGGTGTAAGCATTATGTGTCAACCTAGTATTTGGTTCATGTATATACAAACATATATAAATAGTCCAAAGTTCATTTATTTATTGAACAAATATGTATTTTGCACCTACTTTGTTCTCAACCCTTTGTAGGTGTTGGAGATACAGTGAGTAGATGGTCAACCTTCTACATTCATGGAAATCTGATTCTAGTGACAGTTAACAAGTATGGATATATATTTATAGCTTAATTTTAGATAGTAATAAGCTTATGAAGAAAAATAAAGCCACGTAAAAACTGAAGAAAGACAGGGTGGCTATTTTAGACAGTATCATGATAGTTTAAATAGTTCTCAGGCACAAAAGCTATGTCGGGAATGTCATTAAACAAACAGATGTATTTGCTAATTCTGTTATTTCCAGTTTGATCATAAAAACATTGCAAGAACTGTGATGTGAATATGCAACATCTGTCAATAAATCTGACATTCTCTCATCTTTGTGATTCCGACATATTAACATTGATTGGTTGTAAAATGAAAATATAAAAAAATCTTGTTCAAATGCAGTCAACATATAAATACTTTGAGGACGTTGTTAACGGGACTGACATTTGAATGTGTGATGAAACGGAATAGATACCATAGAAATTCAGATAATGTTGAGAAATTCTCAAACTTCAGTTAGTATATTAGTCTTCTGTTCTTTCATAATCCATAAAAAGCATGCAGCATACGGTAATGTGTCAAGAATTTTTTAAAATCCTATTTATGTGTGTAAGTTCAAATAAGATGCATCTTCTTTGCTGTATTATATAATGATGCTAAAATGTGAGGTCATTTAAGGATTTGCCAAACATGGAAAAAGAAATATATTTGCAGTTTTTACATTAGGATACAATTATGCTTTGAGAAAGCACTATTGCCTAAATACATCTTGAAAATACGCTTTTGAGAGGGAATGAATAGCACACAAATTCTGATTTCTTTTAAGTCATCTTGAAAAATGGACTACAGACACATGAGCCGAGCTTTAATAAAGTGCTAATTAGGAGTGCATGCCACAATTTGAATGGTGGCTGTATGAAATGTACAGAAATCTCGGCAGTAGAGGAATGGAACGTGGCTTTTGGGGACAAGTTGTGACAGCTAGGTGCTGGTCCTTTGATGACATGAATCTAAAACCTCTAATGCTGACAGAGTCTTTGAAATTATCTATTCAAACTCTCAATTTGCACATGAGGAATCTAGGGCTTAGCATGGGTAAGTGACTTGCTCAAAATCATTTGGCAAACAGGTCCCCTGATTAGTGAGTCTGCACTGGGCCTCAGTCCCACACTGCCTCACCTTCCCTCCCATTTGCTTTTCAGCCATTTTGTTGAACTTCACAACACAAGGGCTTACAAATAAAGTGGAATTCACATGTGTAAATTATCCTTTTGTTCGCTACCTGCTCCAGTGAAATAGTTGCAGAGGACAAGAAGGACAGTGAATGAAAATGAGGTGGAGGAGTCTCATTGCTCCTTTTTCTTATATCCAGCCAGAAGAAATTGTAAGAACTCATAAAGTAAATGGAAGTTGGAGGAGAGGTTTGGGGCAGAGCTGGTCAGCAAGAGAAGAGAAAGCGAAAAGGGGGCCATGCTGGACTCTGAGGTAGAAGATTACAGCTCCTCCATTAGCAACCATCTCCCTGGTAGCTGACTTCTCTGATTTTGAACAGGAAACTGTTAACAACTCCCGACCTTCCTTTTTTTGTCTATAGAATGAAGAGAGGTGACTAGTTAATCTTCGAGGTCCTTTCCTGTGTCACCAGTCAAGGACTGGGTGTATATTCAGCCTTTTGGAAGTCTTTTTTTTTTTTTTTAAGATTTTATTTATTTATTTGAGAGAGAGAGAATGAGAGACAGAGAGCATGAGAGGGAGGAGGGTCAGAGGGAGAAGCAGACTCCCTGCCGAGCAGGGAGCCCGACGCGGGACTCGATCCCGGGACTCCAGGATCATGACCTGAGCCGAAGGCAGACGCTTAACCAACTGAGCCACCCAGGCGCCCCAAGCCTTTTGGAAGTCTTATGGAGGACATTCATGCAATTCACGATAAAGCCTCTGTCACCCTCTCTACATGCAACTAGGGAGCACTGATATTTGTTTTCAGGTGGAGATAAGGCCATCCTTGATGATCAGTTAATAAGTCTGGTAATTTGGAATTACACTCAGTTCTTGATTAACCAGAGTAAGCAGGGGTGGAGGGTGATGCAGAAGGGAGAGAGCACAGATGACCACAAATCACATATGAAACAAAACTCGAGTACAGTATGGTGCTTAGGAATAGTTATTCTTGTGTTCAAATCTTCACTCTATACTTACTAGCTATGTGACCTTTGGAAAGACCTAGAAGGCCTTACATTGTCTGGCCCCTGACCATATCTATGACTTAATATCCTGCCTCATTCCTTCCCACACAATTTGCTTCAACTACAAAATGCTCCCCACTCATCTGTTGTTGGGACAAGCATGCTCCAACCTCAGGGCCTTTGCACATACTGCCTTTGCTTTTCCTCCCGATATCTACATGGAAACACTACTCTTTTCTTTCCAGTTTCCCTCAAATGTCACCTTTTAGAGAGACCTTCCCTGGCTATGCTAAGGAGGAATAATGATAGAAACTCAACTCTATATTCTTACCCTGCTCAATGTTTCTTTATAGTCACTTCCAAGATACTATGTATGTGTTTTTGTTTGGTTGTCTTTTGTCTACTTATATTAGTAAGTAAATTCTTTGATGTAGTCCTTGTTTTTTGTTTTGTTTTGTTTGGCTTTTTCATCTAAAAAGCCACCTGGCACATAGTAACTGCTCAGTATGCATTTGTTGAATAAATACATGCCAATACCCAATAGTAGAGTCAGTAACAGAAATGGCTACATGCTATACCTCTCCAGAGAAAGACTGGTGATGAGTGAGGAGGACAGGACCTTAACTTCTCATCGGATATAATTATTTTTATTCTGTGTGTATTACATTTGTTATAAATTATTTTAAAGAGATTGTGGCCTGGTCCAAAATATACCATCATCCTATGCACATTTAATCTGTATTTAATTTTATTTCTTCCACTTCAATCTATGTTGCTTCTGATCATAAACGGAAATGAGCCAGCAGAAAGGAGATGGTATCTATCCACTCAGCATCCATGTGATAGTTCACTGTTCCAGAACCTGAACGCCATGAACTCTCACTAATGACCATAGATATGAACCTAGGAAAATACTTTTATATGAATTAACTGAAATGATACAAATTAAAAATGTGGAGAATGTGAATGTGAATGCAAATACAAGTAGATACAATCAATTTGAGTGAACGCACCAGACCATTCATGTGGCCACAATTCCTCAAGCCCCACTAACTTTAAATATTTTCTGTATCTGGCTAGCTTCATTTATGTCTCTTCAGCAGCTTGCCTTAGCATGGAAGAGCTGTAGTAGGAGAAAAGACCCATCGCGTGATGGGCAACACTAGAGATGAGGGTTTAAGTATAACATATGACAAATTAACTTCTTCATGATTGTTGTTACCCCGGCAGGTGTTTTGTCTTCCTGAATGAAGTATTTGGGGGATGTAAAAAATTTCAGATCTGCGCTTTTCTTGGTTGTGTGATATTACAGACATGAAAAATAGACAACTAACAAGGGAATGGATATTTTTAAATGAGGATAGGAAGTATTTACATCAGCGAAAAAAGTGAAAGATGCCTTTGTTTTTTTCTCCCCCCCCGCCCCGACTACACACACACACACACACACACACTGTTCTAACTCACACACACACATCCAATTCACACACACATGCACACACACCCATGCACACACACACACACACACACACCCCAGTTCCTCACCCCAGGACTCGGATGATCAATGCCCAGGCTCGGCCTTGCTCCTGCTGAAGTCACATGTGAGTTCTAACAAACCCCCCTCTAAAGCTGCCTCCTATCGCATGCCCTTCAGGACAGGATGAACACATCCACCAAAAATCATGTTTTCTTTGCATCCTAACTGAAACAGCATTAAAGGGGGAAATGGGAATTCAGCACTGCCAGCTACGGTATCTCTCCTATCAGCTCACCAATAAGGCCTGGTAGGGACCTGCCGAGCCTCTGGATAAATTGTATTTTCCAAGGGTTAATTAAGCTGTCTTGAGCTTCTGCATGAAGAGGAACAAACTGGCACTTGCAGCGCTTTCTGAAACCTGCTGTCGACATTACAGTCCCTGCTGCTTTTAGCTGTATCGATCCGATGCCTGACCTGTGAAATCCTTGATGGCTGCTAACACTAGAAGCTTACTGGAGCTTTCCAAGGGAGCTTCGGGACAGCTTGTGTAGTCAGGTACAATTACCTATCCCTCCAGGAGAGCCAATTAGTTCACAAAGAGCTGGAGCAGAACAAATGTTTTGTATGTGATTTAGAATCCTAAAAAAGAAAGGAGAAAAAACGGGGGGGGAAGGCTTTGTTCTGTCTGATTCTTTTGTTCCTAATTTTGTGATTATTGTTCCATTCACAGTAGTCCTCACATTGCCTCACATGTTTCTGAAAGAATTATAAGAACATGATAAACTGTATTTACCGTCTTCCCTCTTTAAACTATGAAAATTGTCTTCTGCCATTTAAGATCCAGCTTCTGGACTAATTGTATGAACTCAAAGGTAGGAAATCCAAGTTCTACTTTCTGCATTTCAGAAACTTTCCCACGAAATGGTACAATAAATTTTATCATAATGAATTGCTCCTTTAAAAAAAAGGGAATGGATGACAACTAGTTCTGAAACTTGGCTTTGCAGATAGAATGAAAGAATAAGAGTTTCCTGGGCAGAAATTTGCTCTACACATCCAGTTATATACCAACATTAGCATGATTGATTCTGAAACTAAGCTAACATAGATTGTCAACTAATGAAGTGCGGTGTACTCTGAATACAAAGGTAGCACAACCGATCTATCTTCTGTATGCCCTGAGCGTAAGACTGCCTTCCCAGTCATAGGTATTAGTATTACTGAGGTATTAGTATTACATGCCCATTTTCCATGGTGACCAGTGATGTTCATTTATGAGTTAGCTGCAGGGGATAGTCTGTCCATCATTAAATACATTTCTTCTTTATTTTTGTCTTTGAATATTATCTTAATCTTGCAGGGATTGATAATTGATAATTATAGCATAATGTACCAATAGAATTAACTGCAAATAGAATTTACTGCACCCTAGGACCAAATAAGCATCAAAATAAGGAGATTAGGCAATCAGTTGTTATTTGCAATAATGGAGACAAATTTAAAAATCTGGTTTCAAATCTTCTTTCAGTAAAATAAAATAAAATCATATATGTATCTAGGACTGTTTGGTAGCTATAAAATGAATTGGGACCAGGAGTTTAATGTAAAAAAAGGTTATCAGATATCCATCACAGAAGCCTTTAGTCCCATTTGAGAAGATAATATAAGCATTTGATTCCTATTTCTGAAATGTAGTAAACTGAAATTAACAAAAAGATTTGATCATATTTTAGAAACAAGTAATCTGAAGTAGAGTCAGTCTCTGCACTAAAAAGTGCAAAGACAGTAAAATCAAAATTTAAAAAATATTTTTTAAAAATCAGTCAGTTGGGTTTTACCTTAGCTCCTCTTCGTAAGATCAGGTTTTAGTAACTTGTAGTAAAGTCATAACTGCACAAAGAAGTAAGGGCCTAATATGGACCTGAGGTACGTGGAACTGGAAGTTGGCTTACATGAACTAGAAGGCAGAAACTTGGGTGTATGTCAGGGTCTGTGTGCCTGAGAACTTCCCTGTGTTTGTCCCCCCAGTGCAGGCAATGTCAATGAAAGTAGATTCATGCTGCCTCAACTTCTCCATCTGTAGGCATAATTGCATGGAGCAGGAGCTAAAAGAGCTCCATCTTTTGCTAGTCTGTAAAATGCACTGAAAATTTGGCATTGATGGCATTCTGCTGCTTCGAATGCTTTCCTCGCTCTCTTATTAATGTCGAGTGGTATTGAGGCCACTCCATTTGGGTATTGGAAAGGAGCTGATGACAGTTTTCAGTGCTGGAGAGTCTTAGCATACATAATTTGGTAACTGGAAAAAAACAACCCTGCATGATTCAGGGCTAAATTCACTATTTTAACTGGTAAGAGGCAAGCAGATGGTAAGAGGCCATTCCATTGGTGGTCAAATTTTGGTTCGAGAATATATGTTGTGAAAATGAGATCAAAACCATGAACTTAATTACCCTAGAGTCCTCTCTTTTGTTACATGATCCCTAATCATAGCCTCATGCTCTGTAGGTGATGTTCACATGTCACACGTTGTGCCCCGAGAAAGCAATGGGTGGGTCATGCAAATCCTTCACCTTCACTGGAAAAGCAATCTAAAGTAGGTGTTAGTAGTGTAATCCTGGAATATAATGGCTACTTATTTGTTAATATGTGGTACCTACACTTACTTATTTATTCTTCAAAACACCTTTTTCAAGCGAAAAAAAAATTTCAAAGTACCAGTGAAAATTCTGAAGACCATTTTTCTTTGCTATCATTCTTTGAAAGAGAGAGTAAGAGTTTAGTAAACCTTTTCTCAATGTATATAGAGGCTTCCTGAATAGAATATGACTTTAGTTTCACTCCAGTTCTAAGGGGCTATCATCAAGAGTTAACCTGGAACATATAGGTATGAATTAAAGACCATCAATAGAGCTGACAGTTTTCCTATCCTTTCTCACCTCCTTCTGTTAAGTCCCCTAATAGGAAGGAGAATAACTTCCTAAGGTTTCAACTTGAAAGTTTTCAATCTATTTAACAGAATAAAGTACACAATGATCTGATTTTTCTAAATCATAAGAGGCCTTAGAGCTACCTGCCGAAGATACAAAGTACAAACAAGATCGCAAGCGACATATTAATGTTTGAAATATCGGTGTTCATAATACATAACACAATAGCAAAGATTTTAAAACTCTGTTTTTATCAAGGAGTAGCAAGTTGGCGAAACCTAGAGAATCAGCTTCTGAAAGCTTCATTTCTAAAGTATCAAGAATATTATTCTCATTGGAAAATTGCTGCTGATATCCATCAAGTGCCTGCTTTCTTCTCCAACCAGAGCATAAAGAGTCCATGTTTTACCCTCTGAGCATGCCTGTAAGTAGAACTAAGTGTGATTCTTCATATAAAGTCCTCAAGGAAGAGGAAGAATGGGTTCCCCAAACTTGATGGATGTAGGTGTTCAAATGAGAAAGTGAATAAAGTGTCAGACTCAAGCACAGAAAAGGATAAAGGTATTAAAGAGTCAGATTGAGGGGAGAGTGCTTATTCAAGTCTCAATGTTTACCGCTTCATGGTCCATTAGGGCATCCTGGAAGGAGGCTTAGTGCAAAATAAATGAATACAATTCTTAACGGATAATGCCATTAATGCTGCAGGATGTTCATTTCTTTTTAAAATCTATTGTTATATGTTGAATGATATATTTCTTATTAACTGTGAAAACATGACACTCTTCATCTTAAGTTTATTTCTACATTAATTCAAATTCATCTCTCTAGAAAAATTTCCCTTGGTTATATCCTTTATTTATAACATCTAATAAAATCTTCCCAAAGGTAGGAAACACACCAGAAGGATATCTGTCCTTGTATCCGAATGACATTTTTACTTTTTCCCTTCTAAATATTCTCTTCTGTCTCTAAGTTCATTGCAGGTATAGAGGCCAGAATCATGCTTGATCTATAAAAGCTAATAAAAGCCATAGCTTTCCCATCACAACTCAATTGCTCTTTCATTTATTAATCATTTTGTACAAGCCCTCTATTTAGTAGACACTGTGCCAGGTGCTGGGTTGGTAATGGCAAACAAAACAGATACATCCCTTGTCTCCCGATGCTTACAGACTAATGGGAGAGATTTTTAAAGTATAGTAAGTGCTCAGGAAGGAAAAAATACACAGTCATGTGCGAGCAAATAATGGGGTACCAGTATGAGAGTATCAAGGAAGAATTTTCTAAGGACTGATGTTTGAGCTATGAGCTAAAGGATAAACGGGTATTAACTGGAGGGTTTTTAGAGGGATAGGGTGGCAATTAGAGGAAGCTTCTAGGTATAATGTTATGTAGAAAGGAGAAAATGTCTGGTAAACCGGAAGGAGGCAGTAAGGTTGAGCACACAGAACTAGAGGGAGAGAGGTCAGAGATGAGGCCAGGGCAGTAGGCAGAATGCGGACCACGGAGACCATGGGGTACATTAAGAGCTTTGGTCTTTGTTCCTACAGTAGTAGGACACCATTGCAAGCTTATCGATAGGAGTGACCTAATGAGACTTGAATTTGCAAAACATGACTCTGTTAGCTGTGGCGAATGAAAGGGAATAAAGTAATAGTCAGGCAGGTTAACTGTTAAAACTTTCTTGCAGTGATCCTTCTATCCTGTATTCTCTGTACTAATTGTCAACTCATGCCTGTGATTGCCTGGAGATAAACATGTCTATCTATATACCCAGAACGGCCAGGTTTCAAACTGGCAGTGTAGGCTCAATCTAGACCCTACACATTTTTTTTTTCTTGTGTAGTGTTAAAAAAATTATATTGATTTTTTTTTGCACATTAATTTTACACAAAATTCTGACTTCTGGCTTCTTTTGGTATGTTAGAAAATGGGGACCACATGGGCCTGATTTTTACATGGTGCCAATTTCTGCATGGTGACAATTGGTTGGAACTGAGAAGTGGTTGTCCTTCCCTCTAAGATGAGGCACCTGCACTCAGTTTTCCAGGGTTCTTACCACTGAACTGTCTTACAGCTGACCTGCATCACTCACCTGTCTTGTCCTGTAGGCATTTATATTTTTGGCCTTGTCAGTTCATTTTTGACATAGCTTGAGCAGTGAACTTAGATTTTAAAACAAAAGTTATAGTTTAGAAAATAATGTGATGGTGATAATTATCTGGAATTCTGTGTCTTCTGAATATAGTAAAACTAATTGACTAGTAAAATAATCAAAATACATCTACATATAAAAGCTAATGGATTTGTTAACTGGTGTCCCCCCAAAAAGAGTAATACATTCATAATGTTTTTAAAACCCTTATATAGATTAAACTAGAATTATCCCCAAATATTCAAAATTTTAAAAAATTACAATGAGAATATGCAAACACGTGGAGTTGGTATGTCAATCTCATGTCAATTTATTTGATTGACAAACGGAGGTTAAGACATGTCATAAAAAGCATAGTGCCACCTTTAACATTATACCTAGCTTCCATTTCTTTGTACATGGAAGTTACTGAAATTTCTCTAATGTTGTGTCTTTTTTTTTCCTTTTTAATTGTTGTGCCCTTCCTAGAAGGAAAATAGTTAAGTCTATATATTTTCGTGAGTATTAACATGATCTGTTACACACATCTCTCAGACATACACACATCGGGCATGCTGATTATGTCATCCAAATCCTCTATATTATTACTATTTGTGTGTCCCTGAATTGTCACCCTCTGTGATTTTATTCATGCCAAATTCTACTTGTTTTGCTTCATATGTTTTGATTATTTGCTGTATAGTATATTAAAAATTATAACTTCTTATAGAGTCTTGGTGGATTTTTACCTCTAATCAGTGTGAATCCTCTCTGTTCTCTTTAGTTTATTCTGCCATACATTGCAAAGTATCTGGTGTCAAATATTACCATGCCTGGTCTCTTCCTTTTCCTCCTCCTCCTCTCTCTCTTTCTACTCAAGCACACTTTTCATTATTTTTCTCATTGGTTCCTTTTCAAGTTTTGGTGTCATTTACCTGGACCCCCGAGGAAGAAAACTCCACTGACTTTTCTTTAATTATTTAGTAACCAATCTGAGCATTCTTCTTTTTTTATTGGGAGCATTCACATTCGTATGATCATTAATCTATTGGGTGCTATTTCTAACAAAAGACCACGTCTTTTCTCTGTTGTTGTACTTTCTCTTTTTCTTTCCAGATTTTTCCTAGATTAATGACATTTTTCATTGTATTTTGTATAGAGTTTTGGAGGTTCCACCTTCAATTTCTAGTCTACTATTGTGGTAGACATTAGTAGTGGTCACCGGTATAGGGAGAGTTACACTTTCTCACCTTTTTGAAAGTGGGCATGAGTGCATGACTTATGTGCTGTAGCATTTGGGAGTCAGTATGTGATTTCCCATGCTCTCCCTCTCTTTTTTCCCTCCATGCTCTCTTTCTCTGCAGAGTGTACCCCCAATATCTCATCTTTAGGTGGTGGCTTATGGGGGCTGCTTTGTCAGCCTGGGTTCTTGAGCGACTATTATCATGTTTAAGCCATGGGTCTTGCTTATCACCACGTTACCTAGCCTCTCTCAACTGACACAACTGATTGCAATAAAAATTTTAGCATTTAAACTGAATTTTCCATAGAAGTTCGGAAAATAACCAGCATTAGTAGTCTTTCCTTTCGGCCAGATAGGATCTTTGTTGTAATTCAGTGTTTTCCTCTCATGTTTTCCATCTTCAAACAATTTTGTTGAAATCAGATTGAATTCTTTTCCAGTGGCTTTTCTTACAACTGTACCTCATCTGTTCTATGCATCTTTATCTAATAAATCATATTCACCACATATTATCAACAGTTAGCTTACTACAAGTTTCAATGTCTTTGTTCATTATATGTTTTATATCTCAGATTTCTACTTTCTAGAATTTAATTTTCACTTAGCTGGAGGACATTCTTGGGAATTACAGAGGGCATCTGAGACTTATTTTTCCTTAAAAGGCTTTCTTTGCCCTCATATTTGAATGATAGTTTTTTTTTTTTTTTTTGAATAAAGAAATTTGGGTTTGACAACTTTCCCCTCAGGATTTTTTAGGCAGTTCTCTGTTATTTTCCATATGTAAGAGAGAAGACACATAAAAGTCTTTCTTTATTCCTTGCAGGTAACCTCTCTTTTCTTTTCTGAAATATGTGATATTTTTTCTTTACCACTGGTGTTGATAGATTTTTAAATGGGTCCATCTTTATTCTTCTAAAACATTCAAAGGCTCTTTTCTAATTGGCAAATTATCTTTTAAGTTCAAGGAAATGTGCTTCTACCATTTCCTTGACTATTTTTTTACTCTACCTTTTCATATTTCTGATTCTGAAAATTGTTTTTGGTTAGTATTTTCTGTTACTTTTCTTTCATGTTTATTTTGGTCTTTTTGTCCTGTATTTTGCTAATATCCAGGTTGATAATCCAGATTGCTAACTTTTTCCTTAAAATAACTAGTGAAAAAGTAACCCCTTTATTGTTTTGTTTACAAATTATATACATTTCTAATGTCCAAGAATAATTCTGATTGCATCTTTCTCATAGTAACTTTTTTTAATAGAGGAGATACTCTTTTATGGTTTGGAATCTTGGGTTTTGTCATAAATTAACTTTTTATTCTGTGTTTATCTCTGGTTCTTTGGGACTGTTTGGTTTTGCTGTCAATTACATTCCATCTGCACTGTAATTTCCAGAAGTTCATCAAATATGATATAGCATTTTCCCAGGTTTCCTAGTATGATTACTGATTCACTTTTATTTTTATGTTTTGCTATCATTTCAATGGATCTTGGGAATTGGTAGAGATAAATTCATGTGTTTACAGGGATTTTGATCTAATCCAGAAGCTTCACATTTGTAATATCTTCCCATTCTGAAATAACTTGGATATATAGGCCTCTTATACCTCATTATCACACATGGTGTCAAAGATTGTATTACAAAGTACTTAAGACCATAAGATGGTTATGAAGTTTAATCTTGTTTGAAAAATAAAAGTGAAGTTTACTCTGTGTGTGGGGCAGCGTTGAGGCAATTGCTTTTCATTTCTACTCTCAACATTTTTTATACCATTCTAGGCCATGAGATGTTCTTCACAAATCCTTATAGACCATATCTTTCAGGTCATGACCCAGTCTTGGTAAATATATTCTAAAACACTTTATTGATAGTCTACTATCTTTATGCTTTTACTTAGTTGGAAGAAAGGATAGGTTCATTTAATGTTTCTTATAATCTATGTAAGTCCCAAACATAGGCAACACGTAATTTTTCTATGAGATTCAACCTTTACGTATGATGCCCTTTGTGCAGAATATTAATGGCACTTTCAGTAGGCAGTATCTTGCCTTTTCTTTCCCACTAGTGATGATAAACTTACCCTTCCTTATCCATTGAGAATCACATGTCCAGTTCAATCAAGCCTATGATTTTAAGATGTGTATAGGTGGGCCTGGGGACATGCTGACTGTGATGAGGAAATTGAACCTATAGTCTAGGTATCATCACCATACTGTAACACTCTGAACTCAAAAGCACTAGTGAGAAGACAAGAGATTGATCTTGAGGGCATTACACTAAGTGAGATAAGTCAGAGAAAAAAAATATTGCATGATTATAACTTATATGTGGACTCTAAAAAACTAAACTCGTAGAGACAGAGAGTAGAATAGTGGTTGGTAGGGACTGGGGATTGGAGGAATTGGGGAGACGTTGGTCAAAGGTTACAAACTTGCTGTTAGAAGATGAATAAGTTCTGGAGATCTAATGTACAGTCTTGTGATTATAGTTGACAATATTGAATTATATACTTCAAAGTTGCTTAGAGACTAGATAAATATTCTCATCACAAAAAAGAAATGATAATTATGTAATGTAATAGAGATGTTCGCTAACACTACAGTGGTAATCATATTGCAATATATAAAGATATCACATCAACACTGTACATCTTAAATACACAATATTATATTTAATTATATCTCAATTTTTAAAAATGGCATGAACTCATTAAATAAATTTCATTAAAATTGAATGCCTATAAATCTTCAAAAGCCATCATCACTTAAATAAAAGGGGGGGTGCCTGGGTGGCACAGTCAGTTGGGCAACTGACTCTTGGTTTTGGCTCAGGTTGTGATCTCAGGGTCGTGAGATCCAGCCCTGCACAGACTCTGCGCTCAGCAGGGAGTCTGCTTGGGAATCTCTCTCTCTCCCTCTGCCCCTCCCCTCCCGTTCTCTCTCTCTCTCAAATAAATAAATCTTTAAAAAGCATCATCACTTTAAAAAAAATTGAATGCCTTTGAATGATCATTTAACCTATCCAGACTTTCATTCCCTCATCTTTAAACTGAAAGGATTGGATGAAGTGATATTTACCTCTCCTTTCATTCTTTTCACTTTTCACTTATAAAAGTCATTGCAAGGGGTGCCTGGGTGGCTCAGTTGTTAAGCATCTGCCTTCAGCTCAGGTCATGATCCCAGGGTCATGGGATGGAGCCCTACATGGGGCTCCCTGCTCAGTGGGGAATCTGCTTCTCTCTCTCCCACTACCCCCTGCTTGTGTTCCTGCTCTCACTGTCTCTCTGTCAAATAAATAAAATCTTTAAAAAGAAAATAAGATAAAACATTGCAAATGGAATGGAATCACTAAGGTTGTATTAATTACTTTCTTCAATGGTTCAAGATTTCTAGAAGATTGGGAAAAAAATAACGTATTGCATAATTATTTCCTCCCTAGTGCCAAAAATCTCACTATCTGGCCAATGGAATGAAGGCCCATGACCTGAAGGTCTCAAATTAGTAAGGAGTAAACAGAAGATGTCAGGAAAATGAACAAACAGTTGAATTTTTTGAATTTTTTCAAGCAAGTGTTGAAGTGATGGAATACCATGGAGTGTGGAATGGGGGAAGGTATGAAGGAATATAAAATGGAAAGGTCCTGCCATGGAAAGACCTGAATTGAAGTTATCTTATGTAGTATTATCTTCCTTATGATACTAAATTTCTATCTAGTCTCTTTGAAGAATTCTTTTACTTAAACAAATTCAGATTATGGTAGTGATACCAATCCACCGTATTTCCTTCTCTTTTTTTTTTTTATGATGCACAAAGACTAGACTTTATAGTCAGAAGACCTTTTCTTTGCTTTTTTTTCCTCCTTCTACTTACTCTGGACCTCTTGGTGGACATGTCTTCCTCTATTAGTGTGGCCATCAACAAGTCATTCCTCATCCCTTGCTTTCTTTATCTATAAATGAAGATCACATTCAACCTTCCTACATCACAGAGTGATGTATGAGAATAAATAAATAAATGTATGTGAAAGATGAAATGCAGGAACTATAGTAATTTCCATAGGATGCAAGAAAGTATCTTTTTAGTATATAACTGTTATTCTAATATTTCCTTCATAATATAATAGCAATTGCCATATTTCATGGGAAAGATCCAAAACAATTTCCCTTTTTTTATTGCTATAACTATCCAGTTCATTTCTGCACTAATGAATCAAAAGGAAAATGCCCTATTAATAGCTAGAGTCCATATATAGATATGAGACAATGAGGCAAGAGGAGACAAATCCATCATAAAGAAATGTTGTGACAAACTCTCAAAATGAGCCTAAACAGAGAGAAAAGAAATATTTACCACCAAGACAAAAGTAAACAGGATCAACTTCAACAAATCAGACAACAGATAAAGTGGACTCTCTCTTTTCTCCCTTATAAAGCAGGTCAAAGCTGGTAATAGAGATGGTGAAACAAATATGTAATATTCACAGTTTCTGGATCATCTACTTAATAAATTTTTAGAAGATATTCTGCAAACTTCTTCTCCATACCTTTTTGTATGGAGAGTTTCTAAACTCAGAGCTGCTTGGATTTAATTTTCATGAAGATGTCATGTGGCCATACAATGCCCTGTCCTTGGCGAATGTAACAATCATGCATTGTCCAACTACATGTGATGAGAAAGAAGTTCAGAAAATGGAATTGGTGAACATATCATTGTAAGTCAAGGTCCAAGCTGCCAGAGAATGGTTGAAGAAAGCTCATCCACAGACAAATCCACTACAGACGTTTAGGTTTCAGGGAGACAGCCTCAGTTCACACCCAGAAGTCTTGGGTCTGCATCTCAATTAACTATGCAGTGTTGACAGTTATTCTATTTCCTTCATTTTCAGTTTCTTCATCTGTTGAATGGATTAATATCTGCTCTATCTCCTAAGGTTATTCTGAGATGCAAATGAAATCATATATATGAGAATACTCACACAAATGTTATATTAATTTGGTTTATTTGTGTACTTTTGCCTCCCAAACAATGGTTCTTCTAGGTAAGGATATGCATGTTCAGGACATGGATAAAGAAAAGAGTGTGTTGGTAAAATATTGGTGAAATGTTTGTTGAATGTTCATTAAACCTGAATGCAACAAACAGCTTTGAGAAACCATAGTTTGGGAGCAGTACCAGCAAAATAGGTATCAAAATGGGATTTCCTTTTTCATTGTGGCCATCTCCTTTCTTTTTCCTCATCATCTGTACTGCCATGACTGACAGTGTTGAAAACTTCACTTCCTTTCTCCTTTCTTCCCTTCTGAGGGAGGAGCCAAAGCCTTCCCTTGCCTTCCCTTCCTCATGCCACCAGTCTCTCCCTCCCTTTATAGTGCTTTCTCTCCAGCTCAGCACAGCATTTCTGTTTCCATAGGAAACTGCTTCCACATTTTTTCCCATCATTTCTTACCTTTTCCTCCCTAAAAAAGCATAATTTGCTATTGTACTGTCTAAAACAAATATTTGATTTTCCTCTCCACTCACTAACTCCTTCTTAATGCTTTGCGGTTTTGCTGCCATTATTACACTCTACCTAGACTGTCCGCAACAAGGCTGCCAGTGAATTCCTTCTGGACAAATTCACAGTCCCCTTTGCAGCCCCATTCTACTGGCTCTTTCTACTGTATTTTATTTCATCAACCTCCTCTTCTACTTGTTACTCTTTTTTCACTTAATTTTTGATGACATTGTAATTTCTTGCTTCTCTTACCTTTTTTTTTTTTTTTTTTTTGCTTCACCTACCATTTCATGGCTCTTGTTCAGGATCTATCTGAACTCCTTTTCTATTAATGGTGATTTATTGGGGGGAGGAGAAAAGATGGCGGAGGCGTAGGGGACCCTATGCCACCTGGTCCCCAGAATTGAGCTGATTATCTACCCAGACCACTCTGAGCACCCACAAAATCAGCCTGAGATGAAGAAGATAGATCTGGATCTCCACAAACAGAATAGCGCAGGCTGTGGTTTTGAGGTACAAGCGGGGAGCCGTGATTCTGCAGGCAGATATCGGAGGATAAATGGCAGTGGGAGAGACCCTGGCCGTGGGGATCCTACACCGCCAGTGAGTGACAGCCTCACGCACTGGGGACAGGGCACAGACTCGCAGACCTGTAGCAGTGGGGAAATGACTTTAGGGCAGCCCCCGGGACAGAAACCTGGAGTGGCGGGGTTTAGAAACACAAAGGCAAAGACGTGCCCCAACCTGGAGGCAGGACTGGGGGCACTGTGGAGGGGTGCACAACCCATAACACTGCAGTTTATAGCAGCACAGACAGAAACAGAGATAGTGTGGCCTGGAGAGCTCACTGAAGAACAGACTGTGGTCTCTCTGCTCTGAGGCAGAGGGTTGGAAATGGTCTCTTCTGCTCTGACTCTCGGAAGAGACATGGAGGCTGCCAGGGAAAGCTGCCAGAGAACAAAAGCCCCCAAAACTGGTTCTCACTGAGCCCATCCCCCACCACAGGGGGGCAGGGCAACTCTGCCCAAACAGGGTTGCCTGAGTAACAGCGCAGCAGGCCCCTCCCCCAGAAGACAGGCTGGGAAAACAAGAGGCCAGCAACCCTAAGGTCCCAAGAAAACAGGTGCATCTTGCTTGGGTTCTGGTTAATAATTTGCACTCTGTACATTCCCTCAAGCACCCATCAACAGAATGACTAGGAGGAGGAACCCCCAAAATAGGAAAGACTCAGAGATTATGACTTATGCTGCAGATTTACAAATGGATTCAGATATAACCAAGATGTCAGAGATGGAATTCAGGCTAGCAATTGTGAAGACAAGAGCTAGAATGGAGAAATCAATTAATGGCAACATAGAGTCTCTAAGGGCAGAAATGAAAGCTGAATTGGCAGAACTTAAAAATGCTATCAATGAGATCCAATCTAATCTAGATAATCTAACAGCTAGGGTAAGTGAGGCAGAAGAACGAATCAGTGACCTGGAAGACAATTTAATAGATAAAAAGGGAAAAGAGGAGGCCAGGGAAAAACAACTCAGAATCCATGAAAATAGAGTCAGAGAAATAAGTGACACCATGAAGCATTCCAATGTCAGAATTATTGGAATCCAGGAGGGAGTGAAGAGAGAGAGAGGACTAGAAGATATATTTGAGCAAATCATAGCTGAGAACTTCCCTAATCTGGGGAATGAAACAAACATTCGAGTCCTAGAGGCAGAGAGGACCCCTCCCAAGATCAAGGAAAACAGGCCAATGCCCCAGCATGTAATAGTAAAACTCGCAAATCTTAGAACCAAGGAAACCATCTTAAGGGCAGTTAAGGGGAAGAGATTCCTTATGTACAGAGGGAGGAACATCAGAATAACGTCAGACCTATCCACAGAGACCTGGCAAGCCAGAAAGGCCTGGCAAGACATATTCAGGGTACTAAAGGAGAAGAACATGCAGCCAAGAATACTTTATCCGGCAAGGCTGTCATTTAGAATGGATGGAGAGATGCAGAGCTTCCAAGACCAGCAGAAACTGAAAGAATATGTGACCACTAAGCCGGCCCTGCAAGAAATATTAAGGGGGGTTCTACGAAAGGAGAAAGACCCCCAAGAGTGACATACAACAGAAATTTACAGGGAAAATCTATAAAAACAAGGTCTTCACAGGCAACATGATGACAATTAATTCATTTCTTTCAATAATCACTCTCAATGTGAATGGCCTAAATGCTCCCATAAAACGGCACAGGGTTGCAGATTGGATAAAAAGACAGGACCCATCCATATGCTGTCTACAAGAGACTCATTTTAAACGTAGAGATAAATCCAGACTGAAAGTGAAGGGATGGAGATCCACCTTCCATGCCAGCAGTCCTCAAAAGAAAGCTGGGGTAGCAATTCTTATATCAGACAAATTAGATTTTAAACTGAAGTCTGTAGTTAGAGACACAGAAGGACAATATATCATTCTTAAAGGGTCTATCCAACAAGAAGATCTAACAATTGTAAATATCTATGCCCCCAACATGGGAGCAGCCATCTACGTAAGCCAACTGTTAACCAAAATAAAGAGTCATATTGATAACAATACATTAATTGTAGGAGACCTCAGTACTCCACTATCAGCAATGGACAGATCATCTAAGCAGAAAAATCAACAAGGAAACAAGAGCTTTGAGTGATACACTGGACCAGATGGACCTCATAGATATTTACAGAACATTCCACCCTAAAACAACAGAATACTCATTCTTCTTGAGAGCACATGGAACTTTCTCCAGAATAGACCACATACTGGGTCACAAATCAGGTCTCAACCGATACCAAAAGATTGAGATTATTCCCTGCATATTCTCAGACCACAGTGCTTTAAAACTGGAACTCAACCACAAGAAAAAAATTTGGCAGAAATTCAAACACTTGGAAGCTAAAGACCACTCTGCTCAAGAATGTTTGGTCAACCAGGAAATCAAAGAAGAACTTAAACAATTCATGGAAACCAATAAGAACAAAAACACATCGGTCCAAAACCTATGCGAACTGCAAAGGCGGTCCTAAGGGGGAAATACATAGCCATCCAAGCCTCACTCAAAAAAATAGAAAAATCCCGAATTCTCCAACTACACCTTAAAGAACTAGAGAAAAAGCAACAAACGATGCCTAAGCCACGCATTAGAAGAGAAATAATTAAGATTAGAGCAGAGATCAATGAATTAGAAACCAGAAACACAGTAGATCAGATCAACAAAACTAGAAGTTGGTTCTTTGAAAGGATTAATAAGATCGATAAACCACTGTCCAGACTTATATGAAAGAAAAGAGAAAGGACCCAAATTAAGAAAATTATGAATGAAAGGGGAGAAATCACGACTAACAGAAACAGGAAATAGAAACAATTATTAGAAATTATTATCAACAACTCTATGCCAATAAACTGAGCAATCTGGATGAAATGGAGGCCTTCCTGGAAACCTATAAGCTGCCAAGATTGAAACAGGAAGAAATTGACAACCTGAATAGGCCAGTAACCAGTAATGAGATTGAAGCAGTGATCAAAAATCTCCCAAAAAACAAGAGTCCAGGGCCTGATGGATTCCCTGGGGAATTCTACCAAACATTCAAAGAAGAAATAATACATATTCTACTGAGTTGTTTCAAAAAATAGAAACAGAAGGAAAATTTCCAAACTCATTCTATGAGGCCAGCATTACCTTAATCCCCAAACTAGGCAAACACCCCATCTTTTCAGACCGATATCCCTGATGAACATGGATTCTAAAATCCTCAACAAAAACCTAGCTAATAGGATCCAACAATACATTAAAAGGATCATCCACCACAACCAAGTGGGATTTATCCCCAGGATGCAAGAGTGGTTCAACATTCACAAATCAATCAATGTGATAGAACACATTAATAAGAGGAGAGAGAAGAACCATATGGTCCTCTCAATTGATGCAGAAAATGCATTTGACAAAATACAGCATTCTTTCCTGAAAAACTCTTCAGAGTATAGGGATGGAGGGAGCATTCCTCAAATTCACAAAATCCATCCATGAAAAACCCACAGTGAATATCATCCTCAATGGGGAAAAGCTGAGAGCATTTCCCTTAAGATCAGGAACACGTCAAGGATGCCCACTCTCGCCACTATTGTTCAGTGTAGTACTAGAAGTCCTAGCAACAGCAATCAGACAACAAAAAGAAATAAAATGTATTCAAATTGGCAAAGAAGAAGTCAAACTCTCTCTTTTCACAGATGACATGATACTTTATGTGGAAAACCCAAAAGACTCCACCCCCAAATTACTAGAACTCATACAGCAATTCAGTAATGTGGCAGGATACAAAATCAATGTGGCAGGATACAAAATCAATGCACAGAAATCAGTTGCTTTCTTATACACTAACAGTGCAACTGTAGAAAGAGAAATTAGCGAAATGATTCCATTTACAATAGCACCAAAAACCATAAGATACCTTGGAATAAACCTAACCAAAGAGGTAAAGGATCTATGCTCTAGGAACTACAGAACACTCATGAAAGAAATTGAAGAAGACACAAAAAGATGGAAAAACATTCCACGCTCATGGATAGGAAGAATAAACATCGTTAAAATGTCTATGCTACCCAGAGCAATCCATATCTTCAGTGCCATCCTGATCAAAATTCCAATAACATTTTTCAAAGTGTTGGAACAAACAATCCTAAAATTTGTATGGAATCAGAAAAGACCCCGAATCACCAAGGAAATGTTGAAAAAGAAAAACAAAGCTGGGGGCATCATGTTGCCCGATTTCAAGCTATATTACAAAGCTGTGATCACCAAGACAGCATGGTACTGGCACAAAAACAGACATATAGACCAATGGAACAGAATAGAGAACCCAGATATGGACCCTCAACTCTATGGTCAAATAATCCTTGACAAAGCAGGAAAAAACATGCAATGGGAAAAAGACAGTCTCTTCAATAAATGGTGCTGGGAAGATTGGACAGCCACATGCAGAAGAATGAAACTCGACCATTCTCTAACACCATTCACAAAGATAAACTCAAAATGGATGAAAGACCTCAATGTGAGACAGGAATCCATCAAAATCCTAGAGGAGAACATAGGCTGTAACCTCTTTGACATCGCCCACAGCAACTTCTTTCAAGATACATCTCCAAAAGCTAGTGAAACAAAAGCAAAAATGAACTTTTGGGACTTCATCAAGATAAAAAGCTTCTGCACAGCCAAGGGAACAGTCAACAAAACAAAGAGGAAACCCACAAAATGGGAGAAGACATTTGCAAATGACACTACAAATGAAGGGCTGGTATCCAAGATCTATAAAGAACTTCTCAAACTCAACACCCAAAAAACAAATAATCAAGTCAAAAAATGGGCAGAAGACATGAACAGACACTTCTCCAAAGAAGACATTCAAATGGCTAACAGACACATGAAAAAATGTTCATCATCATTAGCCATCAGGGAAATCCAAATCAAAACCACACTGAGATACCACCTTACACCAGTTAGAATGGCCAAAATGGACAGGGAAAGAAACAACAAATGTTGGAGAGGTTGTGGAGAAAGGGGAACCCTCTTACACTGTTGGTGGGAATGCAAGTTGGTACAGCCACTTTGGAAAACAGTGTGGAGGTTCCTCAAAAAATTAAAAATAGAGCTACCCTATGATCCAGCAATTGCACTCCTGGGTATTTACCCCAAAGACACAGATGTAGTGAAAAGAAGGGCCATATGCACCCCAATGTTCATAGCAGCAATGTCCACAATAGCCAAACTGTGGAAAGAGCCAAGATGCCCTTCAACAGATGAATGGATAAAGAAGATGTGGTCCATATATACAATGGAATATTACTCAGCCATTAGAAAGGATGAATACCCAACTTTTACATCAACATGGATGGGACTGGAGGAGATTATGCTAAGTGAAATAAGTCAAGCAGAGAAAGTCAATTATCATATGGTTTCACTTATTTGTGGAACATAAGGAATAGCATGGAGGACATTAGGAGAAGGAAGGGAAAAATGGGGGGGGGACTGGAGGGAGAGATGAACCATGAGAGACTATGGACCTGAGAAACAAACAGGGTTTTAGAGGGGAGGGGGGAGGGGGGATGGGTTAGCCTGGTAATGGGTATTAAAGAGGGCACGTACTGCATGGAGCACTGGGTGCTATAGGAAAACAATGGATCGTGGATCACCACATCAAAAACTAATGATGTATTGTATGGTGACTAACATAACATAATAAAATTAAAAAATTTTTTTTTAAATGGTGATTTATTTGGGCTCAACTTTTCTTTCTTCTGTTTCTCTCTGACCCTCACTTGCCAAGAAAACCAATGTGTGCGTCACTATTTCCAGTACATAGAAAGATGATATCCAAATCTTCCTTCTCTCTAAGAATGTTTCTTATTCTCATCAATGTGTCACTTCTTAAAAATCATGCTAGCATGTAAAACCCAAAAAGTTGAAATAATTTATTTACTGGAAAGGCATAATTAGAGGCTTCCCAAAGGTGAGAAACAAGAAAAGCTTCTTTGCATTAACTGCCATATTATCAATCACTGGGTGTACAGGTCTGCAAGGCTGGGTACAAATGAAAGTTTTTCTGGAGGCCACTGTGAATTTCTGGGGAGGAAAGTGAAGGGGAATTCTAAATGCACTGGCCTTCCTTTTTCTCCAGACCAGAATGTCTTATAAAAGATCCTGCATAGGGGGCACCTGGGTGGCTCAGTTGGTTAAACATCCAATTCTTGATTTTGGCTCAGGTCATGATCTCAGGGTCATGGGATCGAGCCCTGAATTGGGCTCCACGTTCAACAGGGAGTCTGCTTGAAGATTTTCTCCCTCTGCCCCGCACCCCAACTTGTGCATTCACACACTCTCTCTCTCTCAAATAAATGAATAAATCTTAAAAAAAAAAAAAAAGATTCTGCACAGAAGAATGTATGATTTTTTTGATGTGGAATTCAAGAACAGGTGAGACAAATCATAGTGATACTAGCTAGAATCACGGAAGTATTGATTGGGCAAGGATACAAGTAAGCCTTCTGAGATGCTGAAAATATTCTATATCTTGATCAAGTAATGGTTGCCCACATTATGTATACAAGTATAAAAAGTCATCAAACTTTATGCTAAAGATCTGTGTACCATATGGTATATAATAACAACTTTAACATAACTTTAAAAATAAAAAAATGTTCTGTGTGCACTATTCACTGATGTGATTGACTAAATAAGTATGGCACCAGTTAATGACGACAGAAAGAAAATATTGATCAAAAGTACTATATAGTGAAAAGGTTTGATCTAGTACCAGATCTTCACTTCTGTAATATTTTAGCATCAGATATTTGACCAAGTGCTAACAGGATCAAGTTAGATAAACCCAGCTTGGTGAGTTAAAATAAAAAAAAGTTTGAGTATAGGACTTTGAATATAGAATATTATTATATAAATGATATTGTTTTAAATCTAGTTCTGAGAATTTAAACCTATGAGTTCACTTGAGTGTGCCCTTGGACACTGGGATTATGAATTTGTGATGAGTCTCTGGGAATATATAAATATATATATAATGTTCTTTGGTGTCCTTTGACAGCTTATTACATAACCGTTAATGTGCTTCAGAAGGGAATTATTCCATACAGTTATAATTTTGAAATTTCTAGACCCAGTCCTGCTTGGTTCCTCAGGAAATCTGATCTCTTTGATTTGGGCAATAGTTATTTACATAGCATAGCCATCTCTTTTTATTTATTTAATAATTCTAGTTTTCTAGCAGTGATGCAATAACTAGTTTTAGAAAGTACTGGTACATGCTAAATTTTTGAAAAATTTACTTTAAAAGTCTGAAATTCTTTTTTTTTTTTTAAGATTTTATTTATTTATTTGAGAGAGAGAGAGAATGAGAGACAGAGAGCATGAGAGGAGGAGGGTCAGAGGGAGAAGCAGACTCCCTGCCAAGCAGGGAGCCCGATGCGGGACTCGATCCCGGGACTCCAGGATCATGACCTGAGCCGAAGGCAGTCACTTAACCAACTGAGCCACCCAGGCGCCCCAAGTCTGAAATTCTTTACTATGGTAACTTTTCCTTTTAATACCTTGCATATTGGTATTTATCAGTGAAGTATGATTAAATAGGATCAAGAAAAGCTTTTTTGGCACATTTACTGCTGTACGTGAGGTCTTCATCATGAATATCAAATACTATTATTTGCAAATTTTCTCCTACTCATAGATCAGGATAGTCTGGCTATAATAAATTAGAAGTGACTGAATCTCTCAGGCATCTGCAGTCCTATTACACACATGTGAATCTTGCCACTGGTATTGTTACAATAGTAAGGTTCTACAGAAGGTTCTAAAGAATCCAAAAGTCACATAAATTTGGTTGAACAGAAAGTATTAACATTAAATTTTAGAATATGATTTAGAATTCCTTGGTTTTTATCAAACTTATTATAATTGTAATTGATGTTTTCTTGAATATTCTGATTCTCAAAACTTGGGAATTCATGTGGGTAAATGACAATACAATGCAATTTCAAAGACTTCTTAAAAAATATACTAGCTTTTACCTGTCATTCAGTAAACTACAAAGTTACTAAAATTTGTACATTAATAGAGCTTATTGAAGGCTTGAATGAGAATTACACTAAGAAATCTTTTTGCTGCATACTTTGTGCAATGTTATTTTTGCACATTATTGTATGTACACATTCATGAAAAGTTAGAATTTTTTGCACATAGCAGAAAAGATAGTTGTCTTGAGCTGTTCATGGCTTCTAATAGCTGTTCTTTTTTAAAAAAATAATTATAAAATATAGCTTTATTATAATCTGTGTTTGGTGGGAGTTGTCTGGTTAACACTAACGTGTAGTGATGCATATTTTATTTTATTTTTTTATAGATTTATTTAATTTATTTTAGAGAGAGAGCACACAAGCGGGGAGAGGGGCAGAGGGAAAAGGAGGGGGAAAGAATCTCAAGCAGACTCCCCACAGAGTGTGGAGCCTAACATGGGGCTCAATCTCATGACCCTGAGACTATGATCTGAGCTGAAACCAAGAGTCATATGCTTAACCAATTGAGCCACCCAGGTGCCCCGTGATGCATATTTTAATCAATGATATTTTATATCTATATCTGGATTTTAAGACATGTATGTGTTGCAAACAAATGGAAAGACACACCGTCCTCATGGATTATAAGAATTAATGTTGTTAAAATGTCCATACTACCCAAAGCAATCTACAGATCAATGCAATGACTATCAAAATAGCAATAGCATTTTTCACAGAATTAGAACATTCATCCTAAAATTTGTATGGTACCACGAAAGACCCCAAATAGCCAAAGCAATCTTGAGAAAGAACAGTGCTGGAGCTATCACAATCCCAGATTTCAAGATATATTACAAAGCTATAATAATCAAAACAGTATGGCACTGGCACTAAAACAGACACATAGATTAAGGAACAAAAAAGAAAGCCCAGAAATGAACCCACACTTACATGGTAATCAATCTATGACAAAGGAGGCAACAATATACAATGGGGAAAAACAGTCTTCAATAAATGGTACTGGGAAAATAGCTACATACAAAACAAAATGAAACTGGACAACTTTCTTACACCATATACAAAAGTAAATTCAAAATGGATGAAAGACCCAAATGTGAGACCTGAAATCATAAAACTCCTAGAAGAGAACATAGGCAGTAATCCTTTTGACATTAGCCTTAGCAACATTTTTTCTAGATATATTTCCTCAGGCAAGGGAAACAAATATATAAATATATATATATAAAGCAAAAATAAACTGCTGGGACTACATCAAAATAAAATCTTTTGCACAGCCAGAGAAACCATCAACAAAACAAAAAGGCAACCTACGGAATGGGAGAAGATATTTGCAAATGACAGATCCAATAAGGGGTTAATATCTAAAATACATAAAGATCTTATACACCTTAACACCAAAAAACCTCAAATAATCTGATTTAAAAATGGGCAGACAACCCACATAGACGTTTTTCCAAAGAAGACATACAGATGGCCAACAGACCCATGAAAAGATGCTCAGCATCACTAATCAAATGAAAATCA
Source organism: Mirounga leonina (assembly GCF_011800145.1). NCBI lineage: Eukaryota > Metazoa > Chordata > Mammalia > Carnivora > Phocidae > Mirounga > Mirounga leonina. The sequence goes on from NW_023270305.1 coordinate 55,305,800, forward strand.
AAACTGCAATGAGAAATCACCTTCTAGCGGTCAGAATGGCTAGAATAAAAAAGACAAGGAATAACAAGTGTTGGTGAGGATGTGGAGGAAAAGGATTCCCTTGTGCACTGTTAATGGGAATGTAAATTGGTGTAGCCATTGTGGAAAATATTATGGAGGTTTGTCAAAAAATTAAAAATAGAAATATCATGCAATCCAGTAATTCCACCACTGGATATTTACCCAAAGAAAACAAAAACATCAATTCAAAAAGATATATGCACCCCTATGTTTAATGCAGCAGTATTCATAATAGTCAAGATATGGAAGCAACCCAAGTGTCCATCGATGGATGAATGAATATATATAATAAACATAATGGAGTATTACTCAGCCTTAAAAAGGATGAGCTTGTGCCATTTGCTACAACATGGATGGACTTATTGGGTATTATGCTAAGTGAAATAAGTCAAACAGAGAAAGACAAATACCATGATTTCACTAATGTGTGGGATCTTAAAAACAAAATAAACAAACAAAATAAAAAGCTGAAACAGGCTCATAAATATAAAGAATAAACTAATGGTTGCCAGAGGGAAGAAGATGGGGGGATGGGCAAAATGGGCAAAGATGGGTAGGAGATAAAGGCTTCCAGTTATGGAATGAATAAGTCATGGGGATGAAAGGTACAGAATAGGGAATGTAGTCAATGGTATTATAATAGCATTGTATGGTAAAAGATGGTAGCTACACTTGTGGTGAGCATTGTATAGACTTGTTGATTCATTGTGTTGTACACCTGAAACTAATGTAATGCTATGTGTCAAATATGCTTCAGTTTAAAAGAAGACATGTATGTTTTGGGTTCTGATAGGACTAAATAATACCCCTCTTGCTAATGAAGATACATGCATAATCTCCTACCCCTCCTATTCGCTTGTAAAGTGATACTTTTTTTAAATATCAAATTCTATTTACCGGGATATTTGCCCCTCTTAAATTGATCTAAACATATTAAGAACTGCTCCAAATTCATTTATTATGCTAACTTGTATTGCTATGTAAAATCATTATTTATACCTCCTCTACTTTAGTTGCTTTTTTCCATTTTACACTAACCTTCCTTCTCCTATACCACAAAAGGACAGTTCTAGCTATGAATGCAACCAACAAAGAATAATTTTGGTGCTATTAAGCCTACATATTCCTGGGTTTTTGTTTAATAATACATTAAAGCAAAATTTGCTGTAATTTATAGTCCAGGAGCATAATGTATACCTGGGTTACATTATTGCTATTCTATCTTGCATTAAACAATATTACTAGTTTGACTTGGATGGGACCATGCTAGGGTCCTGGTGAACTTCAGATCGGATAATCTGGAGAAATACAGCTTCCACGTAGCTCAGACATTGGCAGAGAGCCAAACATTGCTTGCAAGTGGGTCATAATGTAAATTCCTTTGTTATTTGGCTACTTATCCTGAAATTATAGTCTGCCATGTCCTGCTCTGTGTTGCAAATAAACCATATTGTGTTTATAAGTGTCCTTCCACTTACACATATTTTAGTATTAATTTCATATAATCACATTAAAATAACAGCACTATGAGAGACCGTGAAGTCCATCTGATTGTTTATTTCTCAAACTGAAGTTTGTCATCCTGTCTGGTACAGTGGGGTGCCTGGGTTAGTGGAAGGTAGAGAATTTTTGAAATTCTAAGATATGGTGCACAATAAATATGGTTTTTTTATCGGTGGGAATTTGAAATATCATTTTGGGGTTAAATAACTCTGTTTTATATTATGTGTTATGTAAAATCCCATGGTTTGCTTTGGATAGTACACGAGATTTCAAAAACATTCCTGTGTGCAGTGATTGCTTTTGGATACTGTGTTAGTTTTCTGCTGCCATCATAACAAATTAGTACAAATACGGTGACTTAAAACAACCCTTACTGATTATCTCACAATTCTGCAGGTCAGAAGCTCTGAGCTTCAAAAGACTGATATCAAGGTGTTGGGTGGCTGGGCTTTTAACAGGGGTTCTGAGAGGAATCTGCTCTGGGGCTCATTCCAGTCAGTGGCAGAATTCACCTCTTTTCATTTGTAGTACTGAGGTCCTTCTTTCCCTTGTCACACACCGGTCTTTGCTTCTACAATCTATCTGCATTCCTTTCCATGCTTTTCCGTGAGCCCCTGAACCCACTGTAGCAAAGGGAGGCCAAACTGTTCTCACAGTTGGAATCTTGCTGACTTCTTTTTCTGGTACATCTCACTTGTCTCTGCTGTTCTAGCTAAAAGAGCTTTTAAGGGCTCTTTCGCCCACCTGGATAATACAGGATATTCACCTTATGTTAAGGTTCCTAACCTTAATTACATATGTAAAGTCCTTTTGTTATGTAAAGTAACATATTCATGGTTTCCAGGACTTAGGACATGGACAGGTTTGGGAGCCTATTACTCAGTCTACCACAAAAGCACCCTCAGGCCCTTAGGGGAACACTTGAAAGGCACTGATATTCTAATCTTCAAGATGAGAAAAATCAGGACCAGAGAAAGCGAAGTGACCTGCTAGAGTTTATACAATCAGATTGACAGTTCTGCAGTTAAAACCCTGTGATCCTGAATTCCAGGACGGTGATCTTTTCTATTGAAGCATGCTATCTTTCAATTTAATAAAATGCTTAGAGTCCGTGTAGTTAGAACATCGATACTTTGTACAATGCCAAATGGAGAATCAAAAAAGTCGGCAAAAGAGCTGCAATTTATAAATATTCAATATTTATATTTGATTTCTAAAGACAGCAATATTAGGATATTTAATTAATTTTTCTCACTTGTTCCTCTGGGTTTTTACCATTGTTTTGATTGAAACGGAGCCTGGGAATTTACTAAAGTGAGCCACTCTCTCAAAAAGAGAGCTCCAATTGGTCTTATCCAAAGAGGAATGTCCAAGAGGAAGCTTTGTGATTTGCTGAAAGTTCAATGTTGATACTTATGATAACTATGCTTATATAAAAAAAAAATCTCTGTAGCAGTTATTTATATTATCTTATAAATGTTATCATACTGCTGTGGTATGCAATCTCATTCTTCACAAGTACAGCAGTACACGTAGGTGAATCTATAAAACTTTTTACTGGTACATCAAATTAACCTTGCACCACTGTGCTTAAGTGAAGCATGCTTTGAATTTTTTAATAATTCTTCAGCACATAGAAGGAAAGCAGGGAACCACAGGGACTTTTTGGACACAAGAAGATGTTCAATTCCTGAAAGAAACACATTTGCCTCAGAAGAGCTTTCACAAAATATGGATAAGCTGATCCTCTACTTTTTCCCTTTTTTCCCCCCTCTTCCTTTAGGCTTTCCTCCTTTTCTTCTGCTTAAACCCTGGTTCTGCTCTGCTTGCTTCTTGATTCTTCTTTCTAAAACCCCTGTTTTCCCTCCCTAATTCTTATATGGAATCAATAATGAGACCAATTAACTAGAAAAGTATATACAGTATGCATGTTTAAACCCTCCTACGGCAGAGAGTAGGATCAACAAATATTCCAACTGCTTTCTTCCCCATTTTCTTTAACTTATATTGGAGCCATGTGACTAGATCTACCCAGTGGATTGCGAGGAGAAGAGAACTGTGTCACTTTCAAGGTCAAGGCAGTTAAGAGCCAATGTGCTTCCTCTACCTCTCTCTGCCTCAACTACATGATCCTAATGTCCCTGAATTCAAATGGTAAAGCTACAAGATGGAAGATGGTTGCTCATCCCATATTGGATTTTAACTGGGCAAAAACAAACACCAAACATTTTTTGTATTAAGATTTTTAGATTTGGTCTAGCCTATCATGACCAGTTTTCAGTAATTGGTAGCAGAAGTGGGTGCCTGCCATCACAAAAATCCAGAATATGTTCTGTTAACTACCTCTTAAGTATAATGCTTGAGAGAAGGCAATAAGGAAACAGATATTGGAGGGTAGAAAAAAAGAGGCAATCCTTATTCTACAGTGACAAATCATTCCAGGAAACTGTCATCAGTAGTAATTTGGGAAGCAGATGATGCAAGTATATGCTGAGCTGGGAGCTCCACATCACGGTATCAGAAAAGAAAACATTGGTAGTATATCTTAGTTTCTATTGACTGTGTGTGGTGAGGTATTGTAATAATGAGATTAGCTCAAGAAAGAGTTGTCTGGTTTGCAGCAGGAATAAGAGAAAATATAGGGTTGAGAAATATGGCCTTCTCAGGGTTGGAAAAGCCTACTGCTTCTAGAATGTAAGCAGTAAGAAATAGTGTTCATAAAGGCTTTGAGGATCAAATGTCTAATAAAAGCTATCAGCTAGGTAAAATGACTAGGACCAAAACTCAAAATAACTTTGAGCTTTCCCATTTAGTTATAAAAGCCTTAAAATAGTTGCCACTTTCTTGAAAGAGAGTGTATTCGTTTTCTATTGCTATGTAACAAATTATACAAATTTATTGGGTTAGAACTACACTCATAGCTTTATGGTATATAAATTATATCTCAATAAAGCTGTTAAGAAAACAGAAATATGTATTGATTTGCCTCATTTTCCATGGGTCAGGAGTCTGGGCAGGGGTTCATTGGATCCTTTGTCTTACAAAGATGCAATCAAGGTATCAGCCGGGGCTGTGGTCTGATCTGATGCTGGGGTTCTCTTCTAGTTCACATAGTGTTGGTAGAATTCATTTCCTTGCATCTGTAGAACGCATATCAATTTGCTTGTTCAGGGCCAGCAGAAGAGAGACAGCTTCTGCTGCTTCACATGTCTGAGCTGTAGGCCGTCTTTTAAAGGATCAACTGATTAGGTCAGGCCCACCCAGGATAGTGTCCCTTTGGATAACTCAAAGCCAACAGACTAGGAACCATAATTGTGTGTAAAAAATTCTTCCATATAACATAGCTTAATTTCAGAAGTGACATCCATTACATTCAGATGTCTCGTTCACACTCAAGGGGAGAACAAATCCAGGACATGTACCATTTTAGAATCCTACCTACTACAGAGAGAAATAGGGAAACATGGGGGTGGAGGAAGAAAGAGAGAACGATGAAGTTATAGGGATTATAAAGTTAGGAAATAAAATAGGTCTGAGAACAATATCTTGAAAATAACTTTGGATGTGAGATCTTACAGGTGCGTGTTACTGGAAAAAAAGATTAGAAGCCTCATATGTTTTTAAGGAAAACGTATTGCCAATAAAACCTTGACCGCCTTTGACTATTTGAAATTTAAAGCCACCTTTGGTCCTGTGTCTTCCCAAAGCTAGAGGTGGGCTGCGAAGCTGTATGGCTACCAACAGAGCCTCTTCTCCTGTGGCTATCAAAGATGTATCAGATAGGGCAATGAAAAAGGAAGAATCTTTTGCAGATGGCCTCAGGGGCCACAGAGAACAATGCACAAAGAATTTTCCTCCACAGTAGATTCAGGGTCTTATCAAGGAACCTCCCCACCCCAGAGTAAAAGGTCTATAGTTCAGAACTGCTATGTGTTTCCCATTTGTTATGGGCTGAATTGTGTCTCCCATCAAATTCACACTTGAAATGCTAACTCCCAGTATGTTAAAATGTGACTATATTCAGAGATAGAACCTTTAAAGAGGTGATTACTTTAAAATGAGGCAGCTGGGCACCTGGGTGGCTCAGTTGGTTAAGTATCTGCCTTAGGCTCAGGTCATGATCCCAGGGTCCTGGCATCGAGCCCCAGGTCAGGCTCCTTGCTCAGCGGGGAGTCTGCTTCTCCCTCTTTCTTTCTCTCTGCCCCTCCCCCCTGCTCGTGTTTTCTCTTTCTCTCATAATTAAATAAAGTCTTTAAAAAAAATTAAAATGAGGCAGTTAAGCTGGGCTTTAATCCAATCTGACTGGTGTCTTCTAAGAAGAGGAAATTTGGACACACAGACACCACAGATTTATGCGCACAGCATAAAGGTCACAGGAGGGCACAGCAAGAAGGTGGCTCTCTGCAAGCCAACGACAGGAGACTCAGAAGAAACCAAACTGCTAACACCTTGGTTTTGGACTTGCAGTTTCCAAAACTGTGGGAAAATTAATTTATGTTTTTTAAGCATCCTAGTCTGTGGTATTTTGTTATGGCAGCCCTAGCAAAGTAATACACTATCCTTCCATTTTAAAATTGCCTGTCTTCTTCCTGTTCCTGTTCTCATGTGTGGTAGTAGGGTGGTGGGGAGAGGGCTTAGATGATGAAGGGTTTTACTTTTCTTTTTCCTTTTAGTGTGGATCTCCAGACAAAGAGAAACCACATTTGGACCATATGGGGAATACTGACACTCCTGACCTTTGCAATGGATGCAGTGACTTCAGGGGACTTTGGAATGTCTCCCCTGGAGAGACATTGAGTGTATTCTATGTGTAGGAAGAAGAAAGAAAATGGATATTGAGTGACAAGAAGTGTGGGTTGTGGCAGTGACAATAAGACTCACCAGAATTTCCATGTTGCCCCTCTACATTTCTTTCTTTCTTTTTTTTTTTTTTTTGGTCAGAGAAAGAGAGAACACACAAGCAGGGGGGGCAGAGGGAGAGGGAGAAGCAGGCTCCCCGCTGAGCAAGGAGCCCGATGCAGGACTCAATCCCAGGACCCTGGGATCATGACCTGAGCAGAAGGCAGACGCTTAACCAACTGAGCCACCCAGGCATCCCAACCCCTCTACATTTCCTAGCCAAACTTTCTTTGCCCTGATAGGTCTTGATTTTATCATTCTCAAATATTCATTCTCTCTTTCCATATGAGAGTATTAGACATTCCTGCCTATTGCCATGGGGCTTAACGGTGCTTCCCTCCAGAGTAGTACGCATCCCTGTCCATGCAGCTAGCTTTGAACAAGGAAATATAAGCAGAAATGATGGTGCCAATTTTGAGCAGAAGCCTAAAAGCCATTTATTTATTTTCTATTCATTGATTTGAATCCATGAAGAGGACTAGGATGGAGGAAAGGTGTTTCAAGTAGGGTGAATAGCATGAGCAGAAGCTGAAATATAGCACTGAGCATACTTCACAGTTATGGTGAACACAAGTAATTGGGAGGATAGAGTGGGGTTAGGGTAGTTTACACACAACACACACACACACACACACATTCACATAGAGAAGTGGCAATTATGTATCAGACTGGTAAGTATGGTAACAATTCGTAGGCTCCAGTCTAGGCAAAAGGTCTCCATCAGGAGAGCCTGAAAAGGGTCATCCAGTGGAGCTATATATCCATGGGAATCTTGCACCAGGAAATTTGAAGAGGTACATGCATACTTTTATTTTCTGGGTATGATTATAATTTAGGATATAAAAAGTATCCAAGAGAAGATCTTTTTCAAATGAGAAAGTATGGGTGTTTTATTGCTTTATTTGATCTTGCTTGGTTTTTTTATTTAATACACGAATTGGTGAATTCAAAAATACTTTTCCATATAGATACTGATCAAGCATTTCTAGAGCATTCCTACTGTGTCATTCACTAGTTGGGTAACCCTGACCAAGTTACTGAATCATTGTTGAGCTTCAGTTTCCTCATGTGTAAACTGGCTTTTAATAACAGAGCCAAATTCACAGGAGTTTTGCTAGAAATAAATCTGCTAGAATAAGTGCATGAAAATCACTTAGCACAGTGCCTGGTACATGTTACGCATGGTTACCTCTCCCCCCTCATCCTCTTCTTCTTCCTTCTTCATATTTGAAAAAAAAAAAAAAAAGGAATAAGGAAGAGGTGACTTTTTTTGATATAGTACTTGTTTATCTAACACATGAACTAATGAATTAATAATTTTCTTCTTTTCAAATACTTTTCTATAAAAATATTTCTAAGAACTTTCATGAGGTTTTTGTTTTGTTTTGTTTGTATTCTTTGTGCACGTATAGCTAAAGTGTTGGGTCTATTATATGACTACCCCTTCCCCCCAAACACAGACACAAAATTAGCCACTGTTTATCTGATGTTAACAATTGGAATAAAGGATATAATGTTGAAAAGCAAAAAAAAAGGAAACCTGGAGTTGGGGGCCCCACACTTGACTGTAGCTATAAACATCTCCACGAGATGGGTGTCATTAAGAAGGAAAATGTGAATGTTGACATTGGCAAACATTTCCTGTTGCCTTTATAGACATTGGTTTTGTTCAAACCCATAACATTTTTTGTTTTTGTTTTTGTTTTTCATTTTGAGCAGGTGTAGGCAAACTACAGCCTACAAACAAAATCTGGCCCATTGCCTGTTTGTGTAAATAAAATTTTATTGAACATAGCCACCACCACCCCCCACCCCTCCATTTCATCTGTATTGTCTGGGCTGCTTTTTGCTACCATGGCAGAGCTGAGTTGTTGTAATGACACCATATGGCCCACAAAGCCTACGATGTTCACTATCTGTCTTTTTACAAAAAGAAATTGATGACCCCTCGTTTAGAGGAATGACTCTGTACATGTAGAAAAATATTGTTTCTTTAATTTCTAAGGCAAACTATTTCTAACCCTTTTCTCTTGGCCAAAAGACAGTTTGGATAGAGAAAAGAGCCCTCCTTCTCTTACCTCCCTTTTGTTGTCTGGTGGTCACAGGCTTATCATACCCCGTCCTACTAGCAGCCAGCTTCTAAATCACAGTAGTATATTCTTGTCTCTCACCATACCTAACAAATTACAATATACCTGTGGCAAAGTTTGTCCTTATGGAAGGGCCAGAAGTTCTGTGACCATTTGGCAATCGTGTCACAATTTCTAGAGCGCCTCTAGAGAGAAGCAAGACAGAATTTCCCTTCCCTGATTTTGAAACAGATCTCCTCACTCTTAGGTCTGAAATCTATCCTCATGACCATAAACTTTCCTCATACAAGTTGCTAGATGAAGATCAACAAATATAGTATGCTATTTGCCATAAAGCTGGTGAATAATGAAATCCAATTGGATACTCTTGCTTCCTAGACCTGTGCCTAGTGGTGTGGTCTGCTGGGTTGATCATGTCTTGCACACCCTCTTGGATAGTTAACGATAAGTAATAGGCCATTAAGAAGTATTCAAGCTTTCAGTTTGATAGATTCAGAATGACTAGCTACTCTATGCAGTGGGATTATAAAAATGGATCTGGGGTTTGCTTCAGTTTATCAAAAAGCTATGAACTGTCCTTGAAACCCTGTGGATTTTAATTGCTTATAATGCCTATCTAAAATGATCCTATGAAAAGTGCATTTGATAAGGGGGAAAAAACCCTGCGAGATTGTCAGAAATGCTGCATCCCACTTTATGAACACTGAAGTAATGACTTTACAAGAAGTACATGCGGGAGCCCGTTATTGACTGTGACGACATTCTGTATCGGTTGACGGGGAGCTGAAGTATCATTTTCCCTCTCATCCTGGCACCTGGATAATATTAAATTTGAACCTTTGATTTGACTGATACATCTCGGCAGCAGGACGTTTAGACATTGATGTCATAAAACCAAAATGAAATATTTTATATCACTGAACACAGCACTGCAAGGTACAGTAGTTAAAATCAAATGAAGTTAGCATCAATTTTCCAGTTATTTAGAAAGCATACATACAGGCACACACGTGCACACATATACATAAACCCACCGTCGAAGCACCCCCCCCTCCAATTTTTGTTTCAGAATGACATTTAGTAAAAACATAAAGTTTACCTAAAGAAGCTGAGGTGGCAGCTTTAAACGCAATAAACAGGGACCTACTTACATATGCAAAACAGGCACTCACAGGTGCAAGAAAGGTAATTGCTGGTGCAAAATACGCCATTACCTGTTTTACAGGCACAAACGCCTGATTTGTAAGGGCAACTAGCTGATTTTGTCTTCCTCTGCATAATTTTTATGTACAAATTAGTTGCTTTGGAAAATCTGGCACCGCTATTTCTCTGTTCAGAGGCCTGAAACATATTAGGTATAAAAAGAAGACAATGGAAGCTTTATGGTCAGTCAGTAAAATGCATTTGCTGTCCATTTTTATTTGTAGAGACTAAAACACAGAAAGGCTCTCTGAAATCTTATTTTTCTTCCTCTGATAACAAGATTTTTTTTTGTTTTTGTTTTTTTTGTTTAGTACAGTGTGTTTCATTAGTGCTTTAAAATCCGCTGGAGCCAGGCGGCAACTTGCCTGCCTATTAGTTTAACTGAAGGCCCATCACAGCAGTGCATTATGCATTGTCTTGGGAACAATTAAGACATGCCATCCCCACAAAGCAGTTTTTAAGTGGGCAAAACATGTTTAATGGTAGGGTTTGTGGCACCCAGAATGAAAATACAATGAAAACTATAGGGAATATGTACTTACCCTAACACTAAACAGGTTCCTTATAATTCACATATACTCTCTTGGGGATATGGTATCCCGGGTGTGTGTTCTAAGTGTTGCTAATGAAATGTTTATCATCTATGGCAGCCTAAGCAGAAGAGCGTAATCTGTGGCCAGCTAAAGAACACTGTGAACAACGGCGATCATGTATATTTAATATGCACATAATTATTGATCTCTTTAGTAAAAAAGCTTATGAATAATATTCATATTTAGGGCTAGGTGCTAAAGTACCCTGGGAATCAGGCATCAGCAGCTTAGCAATTGATGGATTTAGACAGGTCAGACAATGTCAGTCTAAAGGCCTCTAATCGATATAGACAAATGTGTCAGAAAGGTGGTTTGAGAAATGCCTTGATGATGTATAAAATAGACCCGACTCAGTATCCCCTTTCCTTTCTTAATATGACATATATACGTTTCTAAAGCAAGAGTGCTTTTTATTATTTCTATTCCAAGCGCTCTTGGTGGGTCAAATTAAAACACAGTGTATGGCCAGGGCAGCCATCCTGCTCCCAATATCCTAATATAAGTAAAAAACAAAACAAAACAAAACCAGGGTCAACATCAGTACAAAACCTGTATGTCACTCTTAATATGTTGTCAGCATTAAAATTTGGGAGCATTTTGAGAACAAACATTCAAGAAAATTTGTTTGAATGGTTGTACTGTCAATAAAGGTAAATTTTGCGGAAAAAGACTGGGGAGCAGACCCTACGTGAAGCCACTAAAAGTTCCATTTAATACAATTACCTGCTTCCTGTTTGGAGGACACATTTCTTGCGAACAACAGGGTTATCCAGTTTTGTGGCACTTCAGTGACCAGATTTCTTATAATGGAGTGAGTTGAAGTTCCTCTAGTTAACTAGAGGGAGAAGTTTTGTATTAAGCCTGAATTTCTACTTGAAGAGTCATTACGGAGGGAATCAGAATCAACTTCATCTCAGAAGGCATTTAGATCCAGATGGCATGGTTATGTTTCTTTCTAAGATCTATACAATAAATTATACGAAATGTTATCAATGACCTTCTTGCTGGTAATTTTTATTTTTAAGAGCAGGTCACAGATGAGGTCCAGGATACAAATTTAATTTGTGTGAAATAGTTTAGTTAGCTTTATTCTGTTTCATTGACTCCTGTGAAATTTCATGAGAACAGAAATTTGGTCTTGTTTCTTTAGTAACTAGCAAATATCCTTAGTAGTGTTCTTTCAAAGGAACTAACATGAATAAATGCATATAACATAATATAGAAAGGAAGGTAAGGAAAAAGGAAAGACTCAGTGGAAAGTCTTAGACAATATTTTTTTCTATTTTGTATGGGAATACTTTTCCTTATGGACAGTGATCTTCTAAATGTAATGTGTTCCTAAAAGTATAAGATATTCAAATGTGCTGTAAGATTTCTATTTTGAGAACAATTAGTCTTTCAAAAATAAAGAAAAGGTATAATCTCAACATCTCACTATCAAATACGAAGGAGACAGTGGGCATCTTCACTGATTAACCACTTCACATGTCAAAGAAGTTATCAATGGCCAATACAAGAATAAGCTTTTTCTTGATAATCCAAATTAAGGATTCTGACCTTTTCCAAGAGATGTTCATGGACTTTTAAGAAGAATTAAGTATTACTAATTTATCCAATTTCAAGCAAATGTGAACAGAAAAATATGCTATCAATTTCAACAGTCGATGAAGGACAAAATAAAGTGCAATGTTATTGTAACTGAGACACATGAATTTTTTGCTGAAATACGTATTTCCTTTCACACAATTTATTATGCAATTCTTTGCATTTATAAGAAAATGTTATTTAATTTTTACAGCATTATAGGACATCTTACAAAAAATTTTACAAACCAAAGAAAATGTTCTTTTGGAGCTGTGTGCCTACTTTCTTATTTGGAACACATGAACATCCTATATATATATATATATATATATATATATATATATATATATAT